>NC_134486.1:326574634-326882134 GCF_040206685.1 Ascaphus truei
CTCTCTATCCACCTTTAAGACCCCACTTAAGACACACTTGCTTAAAGAAGCATATGAATAGCACTGTGGATATTCTGAACACATGATACATAAAGTTTGGCCCCTGCAGACGCACTTCCCAGAACTCCCTCCTCCTGTCTCTGTACGTTCTCCCTACCTACCAATTAGACTGTAAGCTCCTTGGAGCAGGGACTCCTCTTCCTTAATGTTACTTTTATGTCTGAAGCACTTATTCCCATGATCTTTTATTTATATTATCTGTTATTTATTTGATTACCACATGTATTACTACTGTGAAGCGCTATGTACATTAATGGCGCTATATAAATAAAGACATACAATACAATACAATACATTCAGAAGTGAACACTTGGCCATTGCATTTTGCAGCTCAATCATAGGCTCATTGGCTGTCAGAGAGACTGAAGCCTTCAGGCAGCCAGGAGCTTTCATTCAACAAGTTTCACCAAATGGGCCCTTGTGTATAGTAGTGACAACAGTGTGGAAATCCTGCCTGAATGGATCAGTTTTATTAAGCAAACACCAAACCCAAGGGAAATTTTTGCACCAAAATTGTGACTACCTATTCTTGCCGCATTGGTACATGAAAGGGAAAATACAATGCTGCATGCTCTGAATTCTCCAGCAACGTTTGACTTGATGCAGCGATTCCAGTGAATACAACAAAGAGGACTGCATCAAGAAGTAACCCATGTTATTAAAATTAGTTTGACATCACTGTTACTCATATACAGAAACACATGGCACAATGAAATATGTGGATAGTAAAATAATATATATATACACCCGACTAGCACCCTCTGTAGCACCCTCTCTATCCACCTTTAATACCAACCTTAAGGCTAAGGCCCTGCTCCCTCAGTCAGCGCGCCCGCACTGCATGCAGGCAGCGCGCTGAGAGGCAATTGACCACTACCTGCGGTCTGTAGGGAGCGGGAGCCGGAGCGGGGGGGTGGCCGCAGCGGGACCAAAGCCTAAGACACACTTGCTTAAAGAAGCATGAGTAGCACCGTAGATACTACTAGACACAAGATAAATAAAGCTTGGCCCTCTGCAGAAGCACTTACCAAAATGCCCTCCTACTGTCTCTGTACGTTCCTCCTACATACCAATTAGATTGTAAGTTCCTCGGAGCAGGGACTCCTCTTATTCCCATGACCCGTTATTTATGTTATTTGTTATTTATATGATTGTCACGTGTATTACTACTGTGAAGCGCTATGTACATTAATGGCGCAATATGAATAACGACATACAATACAATATAAATGAGAGAGAAAGAGAAAGAGAAAGAGACAGAGAGAGAGAGAGAGAGAGAGAGAGAGAGAGAGAGAGAGGGAGAGAGAGAGAGAGAGAGAGAGAGAGAGAGAGAGAGAGAGAGAGAGAGAGAGAGAGAGAGAGAGAGAGAGAGAGAGAGAGAGAGTGAGAGAGAGAGAGAGAGAATGCAGCACCCACTGAGAAAAAACCTCAGCAGAGGCAAGTGTCGTGCACGGTAAAGGGTAAATAGTTGAAGTCTGTGAGAATCTCTAGAGATCCAATGTACCGGCACAACACCAGAAGTAATCACATAAAAGTTGTTTATTAGGTCCAAAATGCACACATTTGCCAGTATGTGTGCATTTTGGACCCAATAAACCACTTTTATGTGATTATCTCCTGTGCTGCGCCGGTATATTGGATCTCTAGGGATCCTCAGGGATATATATATATATATATATATATATATATATATATATATATATATATATATATATATATTTATATATATATAATTAATAAACACCACTGTTATTTTCACTTGCAGTAAATATATGCAGCAAATCAGATCCTATATTTTCAGAGCAGCAACAGAACTAACGCTTAACTTGTACAACATGTTTTCTCCCGTGAGATACTTGTGTGACACGTGATTTGCTGGGCCTCTCTAGGTTTTTCCAGCACACTTGACTATGTAATCAACAAAGCACTAACTTAGTATGGTTGCCTGTGTAGAGGCATTGGTTCCTAAGCTGGTGATTCATTGTAATGGCAAACACACCAAACTGAAGTACATGTAAAGAGCTGGTGGAAGCTGCTTAAGGAAAGCATTAGCTCACATACATTCAGTGTACATTTACAACTCAGAGCATAAAAAGATCAATTAACTTGTGATAAGATTACATAAAAAGGGGAGCATTTCACATAATAAGTTAAATGAAATTCATAATATAAATTGAATGTGTTATAGTTATAATCATTAAATCTGTCGTATTATTAAATTATCTATTCTAAAAAAGATCTTTGTAGATTCCAAACATTTAATATCACATGTATGATAATTCAAGTGATAGTCTGTCATTTCCAAATTTTACTGACCTCGGATTTATCATGTTTCAATTGGTTTACTGTAAAAGTCTGTAAAGGGATGTGTGTGCTCATGCATAATAACAATGTATCCATGACATGAATATTGCATATGTTTCAGCATTGTGTTCCTAAACATCTAACATGCAAATTATAAATTCACCAGGATGGTCTCCTGACAGTCACCTAAGGTGGTAAACAATTTCTATAGAAGAGAGAGAACTCAAAATGAACACTGTTACATAAATATACCACAACGATCATTTACCAGCAACTTTTTTTCCTCCAGACAATAAACGAATGGCTTGCTTAATGTCTAACCGTTTTGTTAATAGAGTTGTAAGGGTTCACCGATTAAAACTGAAACCATAATACACTAATATACTGCATCTCACACCTACTCTGGGACTTGTACGTTTTACATTACTTATTGACGTCCTTGTTTATTGCGATCATGATATTGTTAACTGCCCAGCCAGATTGCATTTCACAGACTTTAAATGATGTCTGGGAGGATCATAAATTAAAAATACAGTACTGCTTAGTGCCTTCACTGAAACACTCTCAAACTAATCTTCACATGGCGCTGGCCAGCTGATGGCAATAAGCAGAAATACACTGTGGTTTCAGAACCGTCATCCACTTAATAACTCATCTGGTGCGGAATTGGCCTGCAAAATAGATGTAGTCATATTCAAGTGGTCAAACCCCATAGACAACAATAATAAAGTAATACATGTAAGAATGTATCTAGTTTGCTAAAACATCACCAACTTTCTCTCATTTGAAAGCAGCAGTCCGCACTGATCGCCATTTTTATTTGCATGCTATTTTTTAACCTGATTTAATGAAATCTAATTTTACCCTTTTAATTTATTTTAATCTGATGCTCTGTTCAGAAAATATAAGCATTTCAAATAGGAAGTATCTTGTATCTAGTTAAAATTGAGCTCTTCCCAGTGCCCAGCGCAGTCTACTGGTTACCACGGTAACCTGAAAAGCTAAAGATTAAGGAAATCATTTGTAACACCATTTTTTCCTTTTAAACAGCAGGACATTCTCAGGGTGCATAAAACTAACATTATATGAGTTAATCTCTGTAGAGGATTGCTACTTTAATTGGAGATTTTAATTTTCCTCGTGCATTTACTACCACAGGGTGCACCAATTTAAGAACTGCAAGAAGATGTGATGGATTAGTTTTCACATCTACAGTAGAGTCCAACTGGAAAAGAAATTGGGACACACAGTAACCTTGTTTATCATACTTGATATCTGTAATGTGAGTTTTGCAGAAGGGTTAGAATTACATGACAATATTGCAATGAAGATGATTTATCTGCTATGACATTGGTCCAAAACATATTAGCTTCCAAACATATTAAACAGTGTAGTTTAAGAGTAGTTTGAGGGCAATACATACAGCAGGAACATATTTTCAGTTTCCAGTTGATATGTAAACATAGTTTTCTGCTAGACGGTAATGCCTTTTAAAATACTAAGCATAGGTTTTACTAATGTTATAGATTTAGAATATAGTTCCCATAGGGATTTTGCTCAGAGCCATAAAGATGGTTGGAAATAATATAAACTGAAAATGTAAAGAATCTGATGGAAGGGATATAGCTGCAGGCTGGAAAGCTGAATGACAGACAAGAGACACGAGTAGAAAAGAGAATACATATGAATATTTGTATGTATATACACACATGCACACACAGACGGATAGAAAGATAGATAGATAGATAGATAGATAGATAGATAGATAGATAGATAGATAGATAGATAGATAGATAGATAGATAGATAGATAGATAGACCACCCAGACATATCACATGAAAGCTGCAGTGTCTCTGGGGCTGCCAGGGCTTACATGCCACTGTGACTCACATAGCAGCCCACCAGCAACAGTTAGTGGTTTCCTTTTACATACACACGCAGAAATGTTACTTTTCATTGGGTTATATACGGCTCTAACACGCCCAGTTACTATTTCAAAGATCTCGTCCACTTGTCTTCAGGCCTCAGACAAATGACAGGGCTTTCTTCACACAACAGTATAACGCAAACAATATCTGTATCAGGGTATATAGCCTTGTGTAACTACATCAACTACTGCATAGCAAGTCTTCAAGGAGCACGTTATTTACACACACACACACACACACACACACACACACACACACACACACACACACACACACACACACACACACACACACACACACACACACACACACACACACACACACACACACACACACACACACACACACACACACACACACACACACACAGTGATACTATGGCACTCCGAAGTTTGATCCCCATGAAACAGCCCCACACACAGCGTGTGCTTACTCCTTGGTGCCACACTCAGATAGCACAGCTGACAAACTCACTCAACCTGCGGGGGAAACACTATCATTAGCAACAGAGTTTCAGCCTCGACCCACAGACCCCGGCACAGCTGAAAGTGCACACAAAGTGCCCCTCTTTTTGTTGTGTACTCACACGAAGACGTGGTAGACAAAAGCCCACCCCCGGGGTCTCTCCAGCACGTTGTACAGGTAGTTTTGCAGCTTCCTGTACTTGACGTTCCTCCTGCAGCTCTGGCTGCTGGTGTAGGACAGCGGCTTCCCCAGCAGGCTCATGCGGGCCCCCTGCTTCCCCCTGCGGCTCTCCTGCAAGCCGCTCACCGCTCCTCCCCCTCCTCCTCCTGCCCGGGGGGCCGCCGCCGCCGCCTCCTCCTCTCCGGTGCCCAGCAAGCCGCCTGCCCGGGCGGAGCCCAGCAGCACCCGGCTGCCCCGGCCGGACTCCACGTCCTTCATGCCGTAGTAGCGATCTCTGCCTCTCCCTCTCGAGCTGCTTTTCATCCAGAGCCCGGAGCCTCCCTGGTCTCCTCCGCCGTGGTTGCGGGGCATGGCATCACCGGTGCGGGCAGAGAGGGCTGCTCCGGAGGGGGCATGCGAAGGGCTGGGGCAACGTGTCAGTGCCCCCCACCCCGGGGTGGGGAGAGCACAAGGGCTGCGAGCTGGATGTCAGATGCAATCACCAGATCTCAGCCACGACCCATGTCACACAGGCATAGAAAGGCTGGGTTACACTATGGGCAAAATGTCATTTTTATAAGTCACAGGCTAAAATGTTGTTAAAGCGATCCCTGTACATACTGTAGCAGACCAGATAGTGCCAGGGACTGATCTCCACTTTACCTTCTATAAGATATATAAATATATATATAGGGAGCTCCGTGTGTCACAAGATCCAGGCTCTTCTTATCCAGGCACTTTGCTTCTTATAATGTGTATTATTATTCGGCTGTGATACAAACACCGGTTTTTTTTCTTCTAAAGAAAACCCCTCTCTTAGGTTTCTTCCCTTCTCCTTTTAGTAAAAAGTGAACTGGTTCCACTTTGCCACTTATTATAAGAAGTGTTCCTCTTCTGTGCTCCGATGCACCATCCCCATGTGTTTCTGTACAGAGCAAAGCTCTTCCTCTAATGAAAACTCAGCCCCCACAAGGTGATAGAACCAGCAAGATCCCTTTAGATCAGACAGGGTGTCCTGGTCTTCTTCCTAAAGCACAACACAAAAGCTGGATCCTTTTATCAAAGGCTGGTTGCTGTCACCAGTCTGCTGTCAACCGGTACGACCCTCCACAAAGTAACAGATCAATCCAAACAGATCCCCTTAGATCAACTGTTCTGATTTCCCTGCTGGCGCTGAATATACAGAGAGGCAATATTCTCATAGGATGGTCACTCCTCCAGAAAGTGACAGAGCCACCAATAGCCCATACGATCAGATGTTCAGCTGATCTCTCTCTACGAGATGAACATAGAGCGGGATCCTCCTCTTGCTCAAAACCTGTTAAGTGCTCAGGAGGGTCCAGTGCACTCAATACAAACACAAGACCCAACTGATCATCCTGCTCTGTACATCCACCAGGTTGCTGGAAGAAACCCTCAGACATACACTGTAGGACCAAATACTAGGCAGGTGTGGGTGGTGAGGGGGCGGCAAGTACCTCCCACCCCCAACTTTTAGACTGCCTGAGATGTCCCACCCATCTTTGGGGAGGAAGCTGACCCCTTCAGCTGGGTACAGTAACTGTATTGAGAGATGCCTCTCACTGCTCCCCTGCGTTGTCTGTGCTCTCAGAGCAGGCAGCAGCTATAATACTTCTCCCGGTGCTGCAGCTGACATAGAGGCTGATGTGGGAGTGGAGGAGGGGTTGTGGACTGAGCTGTGTGTGGGGAGAAGCAGCTGGCTTTAACCCTCCTTACCAAGGCAGCAGCTTTTCTGTTTCTTCTTCTTGGAATACATTATGTGATTGTCACATTATTGTGTATCTCTGATTATGTGTGTGCAAATAACTGTTAGTGTCCTCAGTCAAAAGTACAATCATGACTAAAGTTTTTTTTGGGGGGGAGGCGAGGGGGGGGGGGACTGGGATGAGTATTGTCTGCATATTACTGTATATATTTATCCAAACTTCTACCTTTACACATTGTCAGGCTTCTTGGCAGTGTATAAAAAAGCTGTCTTATCCTGAGAAGAAAATTCTTGTTTTTGACTAATGATATGTGTGTATGTATATATATGTGTGTGTGTGTTATGCAATACATTACATCAAAGTGTAGGCAACAGCCATTCAGGGAGCAAAAAGCTTTAAAATAGTCACATATTTTGTATGCGAATAATTGGAAACGTGTGTTGAAATCTGTCACTTACCTGCATTGTTGGGAAACTAGGAAAAAGAACAATGAGAATTAAAAAACAGTCAGATATCTGTACTTTTGTTTCTTTCTAGGTTCCATTTAGAATACGCAGTGTGAATTTCTTCATACAGGCCTATTACTTATATGAAAAGACATGGAAAATGTTTTAAATAAGCATACACCCTTATGGAAAGACAAGTGCACAGTGTTACAGCATACTATAAACATGAAAAGAAAGAATCACAGTAGATCGGAAAAGGAGTTTCAGACGTTTATATAAGCCACAATTTGTGTACAGTATTTTAAAATGAAGCAGGTGGTGCCAGTTTAATCACGTGAGCAATTTGTTAATCTTAAAGTGGAAACATTTTTCCTTGTGAGAAAAAAGACACAATTACTGTACATATACCTTGCATGCGTGAATAGATACTTAGAAACACATGTTTGCACAGACTTGCACATAATTAAAACAGACGATTAGCAGGAGCTGTTCCTGTAGATAAAATGACCCTTCAATTTTCAAGAAATGCCCACAAACAGGTCAAAATGAGAGAGGTCAAAATGATCACTGTGAGAGATCAGAGCTGGACACAGCTTTGCGTTTCTCTTCTGCAAGCCCAGTTTTTGTACACACTTTTTTTTCCTCCCAGGGATCAATTAGACTTGCAAACTTTGCATGCTATTTATAGGTGAAGACATCCTTTATTCTGTATGTAATTGAAATGATCCCCAACAGGCCATCGGTTTACAATGTGATACTGTACCTCAAAACTTTTACAATGCATCTTGTGGAAATAGGGGTAGGTTAGAACAAGCATGTGAATCATCTTGATTACACTGGTTAGGGAAATAGAAGGGGAATCAGGGCAAATTAGGCCAAAGGGTTCATGACTGGGTGGCAGCCCCACGAAGGGGCTGATTTTATATGTGCTGACGTGACTGACCTGGCCAGTCTAGGCCAAAATTCCCCATTGACTTCAATTAAGAATGTTGGGCAAAAATAGCCTCATCATCCGCATTGGCACATACAGTATAGAATCAGCCCTTATTAAGAGTCTTTATCTTCCTTCTTCTAGCAGTGTAGCTCTATTTCCCTCCCTGTCTCTCTAAGCCTCTATCTGCCATCTGAAGCAATGTACTGCTGTCAGACACACCACATGATCTTCAACCGAAACAAAATACACATACACTACGGTGCTGAGAGGTCAGTCACTGCCAAATTAGTTAAGCCGTGAGGGAAACCACCATTCATGTGTGTGCAAGGCAAGTCTTTCTATGGCATATCATTCACTTCTGTATTTTTCAGAAGAACAGAAATAAAAATGTCAATGCTCAGATGTTGAAGAAGCACAGTCTGTGTGTTCTTTTTTGTAATTTTATTTACGTTTTTTAACCACTTACGTACTTCCTTTTTACATTTTGTTTTTGTGTATTGCTAATTAATCTAAAATTGCAAACTAGAGCTCTCTGCCTGTTCTTATCCAGTACTTCACCTGCTATATCCAAATGTAAAACAAGCTGTGGTAAAATCCACTTATATCATTTGTAATTTAATGATAAACCAGAGGGAGTGAGGGCTGTGGGTGAGATATACCTCTGCGTGTATGTTACTATTCTTGTAACACCCATAGTGGTGGTTTAAATATCGATCATATTTTTACTTGAATGGAAACATGTATATATACTTGTATTTATATAGTGCCAACAATGTGTGCAGCACTTTACATGATTCTATAGCAGGCAAATACAGTACAATACAAACAATGGGAATAAGTGCAACAGGTAAATGGCAACATAAGGCTAAAGGAAACCCTGCCCCAAAGAGCTTACAAACATGGCCTGAAAGCCCAGAGGGAGAGTGGGAGTGTGGGAGAGGGAGAGTGGGAGTGTGGGAGAGGAAGAGTGGGAGTGTGGGAGAGGAAGAGTGGGAGTGTGGGAGAGGAAGAGTGGGAGTGTGGGAGAGGAAGAGTGGGAGTGTGGGAGAGGAAGAGTGGGAGTGTGGGAGAGGAAGATTGGGAGTGTAGGAGAGGAAGAGTGGGAGTGTAGGAGAGGAAGAAAGAGAGACTAATTGTGGTGAATACGGTGTCGGCACTGCTACTTTCAGGATTCAGGCTGGGTTTGTGGGAGGAAGTCTAGTCTGGTAACAAAGGTGCCAGGGACTTTTACTTCAATGCCAGCACTCTTCTGTTTCTTCATCGGTAGACAGCAACTTCACTTGATAGCAGGCTTCCCAGGATCCTGCCTGCAAGAGCATAGGTTTTTGTTAGAAGGGGCATCACAGGGACACAGTAGCAAACTGACCTATTTGAATGTAAATATCAGGAGACCCCTTTGGGGTCAAGAGATCCTGTCATCTAGCTTGCCCAAAGGGTTATTCCCAAGTAGTCAGGGATACCCATGGTATTTATATCTCACAGCCCTCCCCCTATATGGAACTCACTTAAAGGTTATCTGGGGAAGATCTCCACTTATCCCATTCCCTTCTGACTGGGGGCACATATGTATGTAGGTCAAAGCTTTATTTTCCAAAGACAGGGACTACCAGCATGCTCAATACCCAACCGTTACATCGGCCTGAGGTAGAGTTTTCTCAATCCCCCTTCCTTGGATGCTATAACGAAGAATAATTAGTAAAAACCTCTGTGATAGTTCCAACTGGCTGTAGTTGGTCCCCATTTATACATTGCTAATATTTGGGCAGTCAGGCCATGACTATACAATCGGCAGCTATAGCCCATCAATGATCTTTTAGGTAACCACCTCCCCCCCCAAATAAACAGCCCCTTTGTATACCCGGCTTTGGCCTGCACATCTCAATCACATGCAGAGTAACATCTACTTCCCCAGAGAGCAGTCAGCTGTTCCCATAAAACGACCACTGTTGCTTTAACCAAGAAGGGTGGGCGTAGGCCCAGAAGGCTGAACATTTTTAATTGTAGTGATTTTTTTCAGCTTCTAAATTACAAAAACGTAACATTTCCAAAATTAAATTAAAAGCAGCAATTTCACTTCTCAAGACACTTACCAGTTTGGTTGCCAGGGTTTTCCTCCCCATTAAGGAAATCAAAATGGCCACCAAATCTTGCAGGTCCCATGGGGGAATGAGGTTGCGGCTTCTCATTGGATGACCATTTAAATATCAGGAACTATCACAACTAAATTGGTATCTTCAGAACCAAGGGGTCACCAGAGCTCTAAAGAACCCCCCAGCTGAAGTAATAATAATGTAACACCCTTCCCCCGCCCCCTCCCCTCCTCTCCCGGGTGATTTGGCGGTTGCTACCTGGTGTGGTGCTGCTCACCTGTAGGCTCTCAGGAGTCTGAGTGTCCGCCGATGGTATTGGGGATCACAGGTCAGGCTTTTGGATATTATCTTCTTTCTCTTTGGTGCAGCGCCTCCATCCTTCAGGGCCTATCATATATAGGTGCAGCCCCTGCAGGAAAACTCTCTTTTTTCCTCCTGAATAACTGCCTCCTCAGGCAGGAGTAAAACAATGGTCTTTATTGGGTCACATCATACAGCATATCTTCTGGGTCCCTGGAGCCAACCCAAGGAGCTTGAGGCCCCAAAAGTCTCTCCTTAGCTCACTTACCCTCTGATGAGATAAGGGGTATCCCTGAGGGAGGGGACAGAACATAAACTAGAGCCTTAGCTCAACCACAACCAACTAAATTTGAGCCGCAACCCCTTTTTATTACCAGGGGAGGGTCCCGGGTCTTAGCCCCGGTAAGTGGGCAGTACCTTGGCCGTGTCCCGTCGTCCCTCCCCCCCACCCCCGTAACTACTTGGGAGTTAGTTACTGCAGCAAGAGCAAGGATTAACCCTAACACTGTCTGCGCTTTACCAGGACTTATATGCATAGCATGGCTGGTCCAGACTGCCTCTCTGCCTCCTGTCATGTAAGTCCTTTGTAGCTACAGGCTGTGGCAGGCTATCTTGGGCTTTGACCCCCCCCCCACCCATGCTGACTCTTCAGTGAAAGAAGAGGTGGTGCCACAAGGTTCTGTGTACAGCCAATCATGGTACAGACCTTGTGCCCTCCCCTTCTGGAGTCTCAGAGAGGAAGTCCAAATTATAGTTGAGTTGTTGTGCACCCCTCCTAGGGAGAGGAGCGGTGTGCTGCTCCTCCCGGCTGGGAGTTTGCCAGGCCAGTCAGTCCCTCCTGGGCTGACTGGGCCAGAGAGATCAGAGGTCTCAAGACTACCAGAGAGCCCAGCACCATCCAGAGACCTGGGACCCTCTGTTACCTATCTGCATGTGCTGTGTAACATCTGCAGTGACTGCTCAATAAAGCATCCCTTTTCATATCCCCGTGCCTGAGCACTCAGTCTATTTTGTAGGGGTATGGATGGAATCTGCCCTATGGTAGACTGATTCCGGAAATCCTGGAGCCCACTGGAGCTGGAGGCGGTGACACCCTGAGTTGAACATCAAGATCATCAAAAGCCTGTCCTGTTCTCCACACCATTGCGGACCACTCAGCTCTCTTGGACCCTCACAGGTATGCACGCACCACAAACAGCAGCAACCAGTAGTGATATCTTCCAGAGAGGGGGGGAAACTGTGTTACATACAGTATGTTAGGCAGAGGAATTTAGTAGCCAGGGGTTAGATAGCTACAATAATAAAAAATCAATATTGAAATTCAACAGGATTGCTGCTTTAACTAAGAAGGTGTGACGAGTATGGAAAGTCATTTCAAGCTTTTCATTTTTCGTTTAAAACATTAGCTGGAAAAATCTTGATACAGTATTTGCACCCCAAATATATGTAAATCTTTGAAAATGGGAGTTTAAAGATGCAATTCCATCCTATTTTTTCTAGAATATTTTGATAAGCGATAACACTATAATCAGTCAAATTGACCTTTAAATGTAAAAATGCAACATTTAAAAAATATGTGGGCATCGCTGCAAGACTTTTTGTTTCCCATAGGGCAGAAGTGGATCACATTGGCTTATTGCAAGTAGTCAATAAATAGCAGATGAATACATCTACTGTACATTAAATAATCACTATACTTACAATATGTCATCTACATATACTGTATATACAGTACATGTACGGTAGTAAGCATGTCTTCAGTCTCCATACCCTTACTACAGTTGAAGGTACTTTTCTGTTTTTTGCCCTATTACAGCTAGAATGACAAAACAGGTTTATTTATCTCTGTATTCCAGTCCTCTCACAGTTTTAGATACTTTTACCTGAACAGTGGGGTTTCCATAGAACGGGTGGGAAAACTCCAGTCCTCAAGAGCCACACCCAGGTCAGCTTTTAAGGATAGCCCTGCTTCAGCACAGTGGGTCAGTTGTTGACTGAGCCACTGATTGAACCACCTGTGCTGAAGCAGGGATATCCTTAAAACCATACCTGTTGGTGGCCCTTGATGACTGGAGTTGGCCACCCCTGACTTAGAAGCTCATTCATGGTTCCGAACTCTAGGGAATTCTGCGGTTCCTGTAGCATTTTGGGACGGTTTAGATACAAAAAAGGCTACAAACATGACCTTTGGGTCGCCAATAGAAAGTTGCAACGTCATCTCCCGATTGGTCGCAGGAGTGAGATTTGTCCCCACGGCAATTTTGTGTCAACCAGAAAACGGTATTCAAAGTAGTTCGTCACTGGGGACTCCCTCGACATACAGTAGGTGGACACCAGAGAAGTCTCTGCAGAATCCCCCAGTTCAGGTAAGTTTCCAAAAAATATTGCAAGCAGCGCTGCTTTAAGAAAAGTTTTTATCACAATGAATGCAAGTGAAAAACAAATGGCAATGTGTAGATGATTGGGCGATTTATAAAAAAAACGATCCCTATCTTAACCTTTTGACTGCCTCATGACATAGCCATCACGTCAAAGGGGATATAGTGACAACATCATATCCATTCTGCTCATTTTCTAGGGGAGATTGAGCTCTGCACTTCAGTGGAGCGCTGAACACGATCTTGCTGGCAGAGGAACAGAATAGGAGGACACTTCCTCGTCCGTGTGTCATAAGAGCAGTCACGTGATTGTGATTTCATCACTCTAATGCTGCTCCCCCCCGCCCCCTGCCACTCAAAGGGTTCAAGCAGAAATTCTGCCCGGGGAAGGCTTTATTTCCTATAGATTTTGTACATTTGAACTGTGGAGTCGACCATCTCTATTTTTAGCTATGGGGATCTATCAACTTAAGAGATGCTTGCCGCCAGCATTGTAACAAGTGTCCTGCTAAACCCTGCAATGCGGGGGCCCAAGAGCACGGGGGGCCCAGCTGCATGGTGCTGGAAGTTGGGCCCAGCAGCGGCTACAGGTTGGGCCTAATTTCCATGTCTGGCTGCTAGAACTGGGGCCTTTGATTTCAGCGGGGGTGGGCCCTCACACCGCGATCAATTGATTGAGTGTAGGGGGAGGGGGGGGGGGATTGAGGGGGGAGGAATTGAGTGTGAAGAGGGGAGGGGGATTGCTTTTGAGGCAGAGGGATTGAGTGTGGGGAGGGGATTGAATGTGAGAGTAGTGAGATGTGTGAGAGATGGGGATTGAGTGTGAGGAGGAGGGGAGGGGAAGGGAGGGGATGTGGGAGAGAATGAGAGAGGGGATGTAAGAGAGGGAGGTGGGGAAGTGAGAGAAAGGGGAGAGAGGGGGACAGTGAGTGGGTTGAGACAAATAGATGGGGAGAGGGAGAGCAGGAGAGGAAGGGAGAGGATGAGTGTGGGAGAGAAATAGAGGGGGGTGAAAGAGAGTGAGGTGGTGTGAGAGGGGGGAGTGTAAGAAAAACAGAGGGGGGCGGGTTTGCAAGGCCGCCCGGTGGAAACTATATTCATTTTCCATTCTTTTATTTATGGGCCCTTAAAAAAATTTGAAGGGGTCCCTAGAAATATAGTAATGACACTGCTTAGCGCTGAAGGTATGGCCATTACATTTTCTGGGATCCGCGGGCCAATAGGAAGTGGCATCATCATTTGCAGCCTATTGAACAGTAATCATGTTTTCTCCATGAGGGAGCACCGGTACCAAAACTTTAATTATCTCATAGTTACATAGTAGATGAGGTTGCAAAAAGACATACGCCCATCAAGTTCAACCTATGCTAAATTTAGACAACAGATACTTTATCCTATATCTATACTTCCTTATTGATCCAGAGGAAGACAAACAAAAAAACCCAGAGTCATATCATCCAATGATATCTCATAAGGGGAAAAATAAATTCCTTCCTAATCCCTGGCTCAACATCCTTCCCATGTTTACTTGGTATATCCCTGTATACCTTTCCTTTCTAAAAAGATGTCCAATCTTTTTTTGAAAAAATCTATTGTATTTGCCATCAAAGTCTCCATGGGTAATTAATTCCACATTTTAACTGCCCTTACTGTAAAGAACCCTTTCCTTTGTTGCTGGTGAAATCTCCTTTCCTCCAACCTTAAGGGATGCCCCCGAGTCCTTTATACTGCCCTTGGGATGAATAGTTATTTTGAAAGCTCCCTGTAGTGTCCCCGAATATATTTGTATATAGTTATCATATCCCCTCTTAGACGCCTCTTTTCTAATGTAAATAAATCTAATTTAGCTAGCCTCTCCTCATAAGTTAGATTGTCCATCCCCTTTATTTCTTTGGTGGCTCTTCTCTGCACTCTCTCTTGTTCCAGAATGTATTTTCTAAGGAGTGGTGCCCACAATTGTACTCCATATTCAAGGTTGGGTCTTACTAATGCTTTGTAAAGGGGCATAATTATGTTTAGTGCCCTTCCATCCATCGCCCGCTTAATGCAAGATAAGATCTTGTTTGCCCTTGCATCTACTGCATGACTTTGGGCACTATTGCTAAGCTTGCTGTCTACAAGCACTCCTAAATCCTTCTCTATCAAGGATTCCCCCAATCTATCCCAATTTAATTTGTAAGTCGCCTGCTTATTCTTGCTTCCAAAATGCATAAACTTACATTTATCTGTGTTAAACCTCATCTGCCATTTACCTGCCCAAGTTTCCAGTCTCTCCAAGTCCTTCTGGAGAGAAATTACATACTGCTCTGATTCTACTACCTTACACATTTAGTATCATCAGCAAAGATGGAGACTTTGCTCTTGATGCCAACCTCAATAAACCAGTTAAAAAGCAGGGGTCCCATTACGGAACGCTGAGGTACGCCACTCACGACCTTAGGCCAACCTGAAAAAGTTCCATTTATGACAACCCTCTGTTGTCTGTCCTTTAACCAGTTTTCAATCCAGGTGCATATATTTTTACTGAGTCCAATTTGCTTTATTTTGTACACCAACCTCTTGTGTGGAACCGTATTAAAAGCCTTTGCAAAAGAAACTAGGGTTCCCTGTAGCTGAAGCACACTACATTAAACTCTGGGGAGCCCCTGGTTTCAATAATAAGTACTGGGACCCTCCGGTTTTAAATATGTAAAATAAATCAGTTTACATTTTTGCCGGGATTGCTTCTTTAATTAACAAAATAAAAAATACACTTGTCAATATATACTATTACAAACATTTAATACTGTAGACACAGTTTGAATACATTGCAACAACATAAATTCCACAAAACAGGTAAGCTTAACCACTTGTGTGGAGCCATATAAATAAAAGGATACATACATGTATACTATGCTGTAACTGGCTATTACAGAAATGTGTATTCCTACCTGATGATATACAGTAGGTCCTATAGTATAGCTTTTCAATGACTGGAGCACGGAGAAAAAAAATTTCTAGCTGAAAAACACAGAACCCCAAACTAGGCTTCCCATATTAAAGATTACCACTTTAACCACAAGGTCCTCCTACATGCAGTTCTGGCTGTATTTTTCTCTGCATCTCTTTATTTATGAGTGCCCAGTGACTCGGAATTCTATGTTCAGGGATCTCCTTGTGAACCTGCTCCTGGCATTGACCAAGCTAGCCATTTATATGTCTAGAAAGCAGTGTCTGGTGAATGTGATCCCTATGGCAGCAGAGGAACTGTTTAATGGGCACCAGTGCATTTCCGAATCCAAGCATAGTTGCCCACCCCAAGTCAACTTTGATAGTTACAGAGTTTGCTTCCCACTGGGCACTAAATGTGAGACCCACCAGTACACTTGATTTGGTTCTTCATGCTTCCTCGGTCTT
Source organism: Ascaphus truei (assembly GCF_040206685.1). Lineage (NCBI taxonomy): Eukaryota > Metazoa > Chordata > Amphibia > Anura > Ascaphidae > Ascaphus > Ascaphus truei. Next base: position 326,590,822 of record NC_134486.1, read on the forward strand.
CTGTTCTTTTTTTCTAGTTGCCTAGAAAGGACAGGTAAATGTAGATTTAAAGGTACAATTAATATAATAATTCTTTAATCAAAAGCCCATTGCATACGAATAAAATAATAATGAGATGTAAGTAGAAAATAATTATTTTGAAAACAAGATAATTGCCAACAATAAATACTGTGCTGTAGCTATCGAGACTTGGTAGTAACAATCAATACAGTAGACTTTGGTAGTAAAACTTATGGCCTAAAGGAGAAATACGTCAGAGAGACAGTCTGTATTACAGTATTTATCTTCTAGGATCGTGGTATTTCAGACAGGAGGATTTGAGCGATTGCATTTCTTCACAAGATCTCCTGTAAAGGCCATGCAATTATAAACAGGAACTTAGCACACTCACTACCTGCTATGACATTTTTTATCCTTATATAAAAACATGGTCTTCATTATGTGGAACATGTTAAAACAAGGTCCAAACTAAGCACCAACCCTAAAGAAAGGGCTCTTCACCCCCCTCCCCCCCTCCCAGCCAAATATGTGTTTAGCCTCAATATGCAGCTCTCTGCTATTTGAATTGTAAATACGATGCCGTCAGTGCACCATTTACTAGGTATTTGCACTTCACATTTCAGCTGTCAGGTTGGGTGTCCAATTCCGCAACACTTTTTTGTATCTTTAATTAGAAAATGCTGACTGTGACTGGAATGTGTTATTAATGTATATAAAATTCTACAAACCCCGCATAACGTTTGGCCAGACACTGGATATTTTGACACAAAAGTAAGAAATCCAAATGTTGTTAAAATAATTTTTCTGCCTAGGGGTGTTTCAAGGCATTCCTTCCAGCAGCAAAGGGTTAAAAAGTCTGCGTGTAACACTATCATTCTCTATTGGTGACAAATGGTAGGAAATGATAAACTTGCACCCCCTAGTGGTGCATAAACAATGTGCTATCTTTAAAATGAAGGTAATTGCTTTCCAGGGTCCAGATCCACAAACCTCTGTTAAAGAGGCAGTTTGGAGCACTTTAAAAAAAATTATATATTTTAAAGGCTGTATAATATATAGTTTTAATATACACAACCTTTGTTTACCTTTATTGGAAACTAATTACCTAATACCTAAGCTGCTGATCGATTGGTTCTCCTGTGATCGATCAGCAAAAATCCTGCTTCCCAGGGTTTACTAAATGGCTGCCTTTCCGTTTAAATCCATCCTTCTGTCAGTCTAAGGCCTCGTCCATTGTGATGCTGAGTGGGCGCTCGCTGTGATGAAACATATTGTTGCAATGTGTGTGGCCAGCGTGAGCAAGCGCCTGCACATACACAGCGCTTAGCTGCTTGCCGAAACAAGCAAATTTGATTGTGCTGCTTGCTGGCACGTCACGTGAGCGGTTCGCCTAATGAGGGCGAACCAGCTCCTTGACTTCATGGCCGCACCCCATGACACACACATCCCCCACCCACACGCAGCTAGCTGGCCATAAATCGCCCGGCCCAGCTAGTTGCGCCTAACATCACCGCGCACGAGCGCCAGCGCGCTCGCTTCCCGCCTGGCCGCAGCCTAACTCAGCAGCTACAATATATTTGTAGCCCCTGTAAGAAATAGTGGGCTACCTATCCTTCTCCTACTGGAGTAAGCCCTGGTAAGGGCAGGCGCCAGTAGTATTCATGGGTTTTTCCCCCAAATCAAGCCCTGCCTTGCTGTGATAGAGGTAGGCCCCTGACTCTGTGGCAGGCCTGAGACAGAGGGAGGTCCTGCTGACATCATAAGGGGCAGGGCTGTATCTATTTAGTGGGCAGCTCCTGTGTGTGTCTGCGTTCAGTCTGTGGAGTGCTCTGTCTGGGAGCTGGAGAGTGTGTGTGAGGAGTCCTGCCCTGGCCGTTGTGCAGGAGTAGAATCCAGAGAGAGTGGAGAGTGCTGGAACAGAGAGAGCATGGTCTGGGAGTTCCAGGAAACAGGAGAGAAGACTCAGAGCCCAGTCTGAGTAGAGCTGATACAGCTATGGTGGACCAATGCCCCTCACCCTGCTGAGGAGGTGAGGGGGGAGAAGATTTGCCCTCACCCAGAGAGTGTATCTTGGAGGTGGCGGTTGGGGTATTGAAGCCCCAACAGCCCATCCTGCTAGGGTACAGCCTAGAGGAGAGGAGTGGAGGAGTATACCTGTACATTTGGAAGCACTGCTGTACATGAACTGCTGCTGCTGCTGTGTGCTGTATCATTGTGCAAGGACAATAAAGACATTGCTGCTATTTTACATAAAGACTGTGTGTGAGTTTAAGATCGCTCGCCCTGGGACCAGGGCTTCTTCTGGGAGGATCTTAACCTATCCCTTTAGGTCTCGCCGGAAGATGGAGGCACTGCACCGGTGCTAGAGAAGATGAAGGCATATACCCCAGAAGCCTGTCCCTGTCATCCCCCACACCAACGCGGGAGACTCAGGCCCTCCTGTTCCAAGCAGGTATGCACCACCATAGTACATGTATCCAGCCCTCATTACACCCTAGAGGTCCAATCTGCGACCGGGGGGGCGGGGGGGGGACAACATGGGCTACATTTGGAGGCGAGCTGCTGAGATCCAGAACAGGACAGGCTTTCAGCAAGGCAGAGCGGGAAAAGTGAAGTGCACCCTCCGTGCAAGTACTGGAGAGAGTAGGGCATGTAATACCAGGGGTAGTCAGGGGAGCGTGGTTTCCCGCACAGTACGCCCTGGGTGCCCTAAGAGGGTGTTGTAAGATAGGTGTGGAGCTATTGCTGTTCTAGTCCCTTGAGGCAGATAGTGTGAGGCAACTGGGTGGGTTAGCCTGTTAACTTGTCCAGGGACCATGGCCCAGGGCCCGCACTATGAGTGGCCAAAAGTAGGAGATGCCCGTACTTAGGGATATGCCCGGTACACTAGCCAGCACCCACATAAAACACACCACAGAGTACTTGTAGGAACCGTCAGCAAGTGCGGTGCACAGAGAAGGAGTTCTGCCTAGCCTGGGGTATGCCACATCATACAAGTGGGCAAACAGTCAGAAAAGCATTCAGAGAGAGCATGCAGAGAGCATCAGAGAGTGTCAGTGAGTACAGTCAGTGTCTAGGAACGAGCTATGCACTAGACACTGAGAATAGCGGTGATATACATTTGGAGGGCTCATCAAAGATGGCGGCCGTCACTACATGTGCTCTGCGGAGCATGAAAGAGTTAAAAATGGCGACCGCAGCGCTATCCACGGCCCAGCAGTTAGCAGCTGAACTAAAATGGCGACTCCCGCCAATCCTGGATCGCGCACATGAATTGTGCAAAGAGACTGTGAGAGAAATGTGGAGGGAGATGTGCAGGGGTTTGGCGCCAAACCCAGATCCCCTGCAAAAGGAGCGGCGCGAAAGCCGAAAGCCCACCCACCTGCGCTGTGACTGGCCAACAGACAAGGCCACGTCACACTGAGAGAAGGAGTGCACCTCCTCTTGTTTCCACCAGAGGGAGGGGGCACAAGGAGAGCCAATCAGGAGCATCCTCCCCAGCGAAGAGAGGGACAGGAAGTGAGAGCGAGGAACTTCACTTCCATCTGACATTCACAGAAAGAGCTGAAACACTGAACTGTTCCACCCCTGAACTAACTATGTCAGAACTGAGCACGACGGTCTTCCAACTCCCAGCAGGCTTCCTGGTGGTGGAGATCGAAGGCCGAGAGTACCTCCGGTGCCTGTGCGTCCATTGCAGGACACCCGGAATGGCTGCAAGCACCAAAGCCCGATGCCCTCAATGTGGCACGTACTACCTATGGCCTAATGAACCATGGCCCATGCTACAGACCCCTCGGGGTGCCTCTCCGGGAACATTAACGGAGGTGGCTGAGACGACCGACAAGGCTGCCCTAGTTCCTTGCAGCCCTGTCGAGGTGGGAACCAAGGCCCAGCAAACTACAGAGCCGAGCGGAGATCCGACGGAGAAGAGCGTGACCGCAGTGGAGGTACCGAAGCGGGCACGTTTCGTACCACTACCCACTGGCGGTGCCGCAAAAGACCCAGGTGACTCCCTAGCGGAGGATCCGACCAAGTCGTCTTCGGAGGAAGAAGATGGCGTCTCATCGGTGGCGATGTGCCTACCGGCGAACCACCCCAGCTGTAACAAAGATGGCAGTCCACTTACCGGAGAGAGGGAGCAGACGAGTCCAGAAACCTCCTGACGGCGAGCGCTGGTGCGGCCTGAGGCCCGTAGAAGTCCCACGGCCGTGGTGACTCCCAGTGCAGCGGAGACGGCGTCGGAGGCGGATCCAGAGGGACCCGAGTACATCAGCCTGCAGCGCAGCGGTAAGGAGACTCCACCACCCCCTTACTCCCGCCAGGCGAAGACGGCCCCTGCAGAGGACGAGAAGGAGAGGCGTGCGGCCTACTTACCCGTCCGCGGACCCGATGATCCACCACAGCCCCTTCCGTTCCTTGACGCACTTCCGGTGCGTGACCACGGAGCGGATGGGGATTCTGCGGGCGGCCATGATGACATCACTTCCGGGTCCGACTGGAAAAGAGGCCCGGGAGCGTTCTCCCCGCGGAGAGCAGCTATGGCCGCTGCCATGGCCACCCTGCGTAGCCAAGGTCCTTCCAGAGGATCGCGGGGCTCAGCAGAGAGGGCAAGCAAGAAACTGCCCACTGGTCGCGGGATTACCCGCTTACTGGACATGGAAACAGACATTGCCCCACCCCTAGTCCCTAGCACCCTTGCCCCGGCCACTGCCCCTGCTCTGTCACGAGTGATGACACCGGGACCTGGTGGGGATAAATTGAGTAAGAATCTCAAGTGCTCCAAGGATTTGCGGGATTGGGAATTAAGTGAAGAGGGATCTGATGGGGAGGTACCATATGATGCTGTGATACGTATGCCTAAACATGTACCTTTTTCTCCTGTGTCTAGAGGGAGGGCCCGAGGGTCCCATACTACTGCGGAGGCAGGGCTGGTAAGCAAGGTGGTTTCCACAATGAATCCTACCAACTACATAAATGCCAAGGGTAGACGCAGCTGCTCGCACTCTACAGAGGAGGGTACGTCCGGTGTCTCATCACAAACTGAGTCAGAGACAGATACTTCTAGCCCCATATCAGCATACGAGCACCGTGACAAGTGGGGGGCACCCCTGTACACTGGGTACCACAAAGGTATGGACCACACCAGGTTCCTGTTGATCAGGAACAACATAGTTGATCATTGGAGGGCGGTAGGTGTCTATACTCCCGAGGAGGTGATGGATGAATTAGAACACAGATTTCAGGAGATAGAGCAAGGGATCATCATGCCTAAGGGGCCTAGTATATTGTACGATGGCATTGCTCCTTTAGAACAGGAGTTTTGGGTACTGCCAAGCAGGGCGGGTCCTAAGAAACTGCCCAAATTGAGCAGAGCAGACAGGCATAGTGTCTAGGTTTAGGCAGTGCCATGGGTACGAATACCCTTATGTGCCTGAACCCATAATGAGGGAAATAGAGGAGAACAGAGATAGTTGGCTCAGAGCGGCCGTACAAGAATATTTGGGGACCAGGTTTGGTAAGGCGGGTTACCACAATGAAGACCGTATCAGTGAGGTGGTTCAGGCCTGGAGTGTGGGGCGGTGCATATACATGCACAGCGTGATATACCGGCCAGAGTCTGGGTCGGTACAGCCCTACTATATTACCATAACTGACCATAATGGGAGGAAGGTACGAAAACCTGACCCAAAACATTATCATTAGTGGTTCTCCCCGTTGGGAGTAACCGTACTGGTGTTATACGCCACCTGGTGGGTGGCTCAAGAAGTATGTTAACCTGCAATGTGTTTGTTTCCCAGGTTTGTTCTCCGCAGGATGGTGCTGCTAAAGTTAGGTCCAAGTGGGGACCATTGGATTCCACCAGAGGGAGAGTGTAGCCCCTGTGAGAAATAGTGGGCTACCTATCCTTCTCCTACTGGAGTAAGCCCTGGTAAGGGCAGGCGCCAGTAGTAATCATGGGTTTTTCCCCCACATCAAGCCCTGCCTTGCTGTGATAGAGGTAGGCCCCTGACTCTGTGGCAGGCCTGAGACAGAGGGGAGGTCCTGCTGACATCATAAGGGGCAGGGCTGTATCTATTTAGTGGGCTGCTCCTGTGTGTGTCTGCGTTCAGTCTGTGTAGTGCTCTGTCTGGGAGCTGGAGAGTGTGTGTGAGGAGTCCTGCCCTGGCCGTTGTGCAGGAGTAGAATCCAGAGAGAGTGGAGAGTGCTGGAACAGAGAGAGCATGGTCTGGGAGTTCCAGGAAACAGGAGAGAAGACTCAGAGCCCAGTCTGAGTAGAGCTGATACAGCTATGGTGGACCAATGCCCCTCATCCTGCTGAGGGGGTTAGGGGGGGGGAAGATCTGCGCTCACCCAGAGAGTATATCTTGGAGGTGGGGGTTGGGGTATTGAAGCCCCAACAGCCCATCCTGCTAGGGTACAGCCTGGAGGAGAGGAGTGGAGGAGTATACCTGTACATTTGGAAGCACTGCTGTACATGAACTGCTGTTGCTGCTGTGTGCTGTATCATTGTGCAAGGACAATAAAGACATTGCTGCTATTTTACATAAAGACTGTGTGTGAGTTTAAGATCGCTCGCCCTGGGACCAGGTAGTCTTCTGGGAGGATTTTAACCTATCCCTAGGGTCTCGCCGGAAGATAGAGGCGCTGTACCGATGCTAGAGAAGATGAAGGCATATACCCCAGAAGCCTGTCCCTGTCATACCCCACACCAACGTGGGAGACTCAGGCCCTCCTGTTCCAAGCAGGTATGCATCACCATAGTACATGTATCCAGCCCTCATTACACCCTAGAAGTCCAATCTGCGACCTGGGGGGGGGGGACATGGCTACATATTCTTATATTACTAAGGTGACACTATTGTTATAGTTTGCAGCACAAACTGCTGGGAATATTGACAATAAATTATCACAAACAGGAAAGTGTTACAGAGATCTTGCACTGCTGAGGAGGTGTGCTAAAACATGCTATAGAAATCAATGAATGCCCAGTATATTAAAACTCATTAAAAATGGCATTAACCGGGGGGCGTGGCTAGGAGGCTGAGCGTGCTGGTCGCAGTTTGCTCTGCTCCTCAGGAATCCGCAAACAAAACCAGGGAAAGACCCTCGAGATCGGAGAAAAACACCCCAAAACACTCCCCAAAGACTGGTACAACCTATAGTACCTTTGGGCCCCCTCGATTGAAGCCGGATCGGGCTCCGTGACCGCTTGATCGTTCGCGGGTCCCCCCTCCAAGAAAAATCCAAAATGGACGCCGGGACCGGGAGCGGCATTAGTATCTGCCGATACACACTCTCAAACAGAAGGAGGTAAGGGGGATCCCGCGCTATACTGTTCCGGACGGGGGTGCTGCGGGGGATCGTCGCCCCTCTCAAATCATCCCTGTGTGCCCGTGCTCTGCCGGGGCCGGGGGCCGGCGGCCATCTTGGTCCACCCAGCCTGCATAAACAGTGTTGAGGGGCGGCCGGCGGCCATCTTGGTCCACCCACAGCACATAAACTGCATTTAATTAAAGAAAAGACAGACAAACTGAAAGCAAAATAGCTAGAAGAAAGTGTCAATAAAATCACTCACCCTCCCCTACAACTTACCCTTATTGTGAGCACCAACATCTTCTATGAACTTCCCACTGGGCCTAGTACAGTCTCTAAAATCTGCCCATATAAGAGGGGGAAGATCAAAGTGTCAAGGAACAAAGGCTCAATTAAAAGCAAGCAAAGATCTGCTAACAATCTTTCCTCCAAGTAAACCCTACTCTGAGCCCCGCTACCCCCTTTAAATTGGCCACTGGGCCCAGTGCAGGCTTAGCCCAGATGAGAAAGAAGGGACCAAATTATCAAGGAATAAAGGCTCAACCAAAATCAAATAAAGAAATGTAAACAATGTGTGTGTGATCGGGACATTTTCAGAATGAGGGGGCTCATCTCAATTTAAAATCCTTCTGTTTATACCACTCCAACAAAGCCAGCTCTACTTTCAGCAAAAATTGACTGACTAACAACAAATATGCCACCCACTAAACAACAAAAAAAAACCAGCGGTCCAACGCGAGGCATCCCTCTTCTTCAAAAAACAAAGCTCCAAAGACCAAGAAGCGTCTACCGCAGGCGGAGACGCAGATTCAGAACCAGATTCTGGAGAAGAGACGGACGCTCCACTTACCCCCAAAGAAATGGTGGTGTTTGTTCAAGAAATAAAAAGCTCTTTCCACTCTGAGATGCAGAGTTTCCGCCTCAGCATCAGAGAGGAGATTGCCTCCATAGGAGACCACATCGTGGACCTGGAGGAGAAGGTGGATAACACCGCCCATGCACAAGAGACCCAAGCGCAAGAAATTGAGGAATTAAAAACTCAAGTCAAAACAATTTTCGAAAAACTGGAAGACACGGAGAACCGGTCAAGACGCAATAACCTGCGGATCAGAGGTATCCCGGAAGAAGTGGACAACGCCCAATTGGACGCATACCTCACTCGGCTTTTCATGTCCCTGTTACCCGAAACATCGGATAAAAAACTTCAGATGGACAGAGCACATAGGCTTCCTAGACCGAAAGGCCTAGACCCAGCAAAGCCACGAGACGTGATCACACGCCTACACTATTTCCGTATTAAAGAGGAAATATTGAGAGCCGCTAGAACCACCCCAAAGATAGAGCAGGATAACGTTCCACTCCTCATCTTTCCGGACTTGGCTCAAACCAACGCTGAATAAGCGGAGAATGTTTGCGCAGATCACCAACTCACTGCAGAACAATAAAATCCGCTATCGCTGGGGTTTCCCATGCAAAATATTGTTCACTTATCAAGAGACGATGTACATTCTACTCTCACCAGAAGAAGGTGAGGAAAAACTACGATCATTGGGCTTACTCGAACCAGAGGATCCGGAGGCCTCTCAAAGGCCTCGTCATTCACCTAAGGCACAACGCTAGGCACGGGTGAAAACACCAACCTCTAGGCGAGCAAAGACCCAACCCACTTGAAGAACTAGAGCTGGATACTTACTTAACACCCATTTAAGATGGCAGACAAGCCAAAACGTGGTCTGGACTTAAGGTACTAATCGAGACGTGGCCCACTCCAGTAACCCACCTAAAAACTAACCAACGGTTGCGGTACCTGGAACACATCGACCAACTCGATCAAGCCACAACGACCACGACAACCTGCACATCAAGTAGTTACCGAGTTTTTAGTTTCTTAGTTTCTAGAACGTACAAGTCCCAAAATCTAGGTTATTTCCTTGTTCATTATGAAACTGTTCTCCCAAGTTACCCACAAGTTCGAGACATTCAAAGTTTGATAATCAGTTTGAACTAACCCGAACACTTAAAGGGACTGATATACAATGTTTGTTTGGAACTGTTTTCTAGATAAAAGTGTATTTTTGTAATATAAGTCTATATGTTCATAAACAACAAAACAGGTAGCGCTAACCGCAATGTGTGTGGTGTAGTAACTATTACCTTATATATTAATTAAAACTATACATAAGGGGCTGCCTAGGACACAAAGCCTGACCCCCTGGTCAGGAAAACAGTATGGACAGGGAATAGTTCCGTGGGCGCCTATAAAATTTTTACCACTATAAAGGATATACGAAAACCAAGCCTGTTGGTTGTGAAGATTGTTGATCCTCACGGTGGGCTTGAAAACAAAGAGAAAGCACAACACATAGCGTAATACTGTTGAAACATTAAACAAACAACATATAAGACAACATATAACAGCTGAATACTGAAATGGTATTTTTAGGACAATAAAATCATTTAATAACAATTAATATTTACTATAATGCACAATTTGCATGGACATATAGATTTAAGCAATTAAAAGTCTGAATAGGTGGTTCAACTGCTCCGTAGCACCAATGTTGATGATAGCAATGCCTACTCACCAGATGGAATAGGTTTGCAGGCAGTGGATATTTTAGAGAGTATCCCCTCTCATCTGTGTGCTGCTCTCTGCTTAGCTGGCGTCTCTGTCGGCTCGTGGGTGCAGCTCATCAGCAGGGACTCCTGCAGCTCCAGGAAGCACATCTGAGCAGATGGAACTCAGCTGCAGCTGATTCAGCACGATGTCAGCCACGGACCACCTGTGAGCTCGTCTATCTGCTGCTCACTGCTAGCTGGCGTCTCTATCTGCTCGTGGACGCAACTTGTCAGCAGGTACTCCTGCAGGGCGCCAAGCAGGGCGCTTGAATAATGGGAAACCGCAACAGCTGGTTCAACTCGTCGGCGCTATAAGAGATGGTTAGCTGACATATATACATATATATATATATATACCCCTGAGGAAGAGAGCAGATCGCTCTTGAAACGCGTAGGGTGGAGGTTCAAGCCCCGCACACATTGGTGTAGTACCCCCCGTACATCGGTGAATCAACGTGAGCTGCCAGCTAACCATCTCTTATAGCCGCCGACGAGTTGAACCAGCTGTTGAGGTTTCCCATTATTCAAGCGCCCTGCTTGGCGCCCTGCAGGAGTACCTGCTGACAAGTTGCGTCCACGAGCGGAGAGAGACGCCAGCTAGCAGTGAGCAGCAGATAGACGAGCTCACAGGTGGTCCGTGGCTGACATCGTGCTGAATCAGCTGCAGCTGAGTTCCATCTGCTCAGACGTGCTTCCTGGAGCTGCAGGAGTCCCTGCTGATGAGCTGCACCCACGAGCCGACAGAGACGCCAGCTAAGCAGAGAGCAGCACACAGATGAGAGGGGATACTCTCTAAAATATCCACTGCCTGCAAACCTATTCCATCTGGTGAGTAGGCATTGCTATCATCAACATTGGTGCTACGGAGCAGTTGAACCACCTATTCAGACTTTTAATTGCTTAAATCTATATGTCCATGCAAATTGTGCATTATAGTAAATATTAATTGTTATTAAATGATTTTATTGTCCTAAAAATACCATTTCAGTATTCAGCTGTTATATGTTGTCTTATATGTTGTTTGTTTAATGTTTCAACAGTATTACGCTATGTGTTGTGCTTTCTCTTTGTTTTCAAGCCCACCGTGAGGATCAACAATCTTCACAACCAACAGGCTTGGTTTTCGTATATCCTTTATAGTGGTAAAAAATTTATAGGCGCCCACGGAACTATTCCCTGTCCATAAGTCTATATGTTGTCTATAATAGAATTGGTCTCCCAAAGTTCAGCTACTAATTCTTTATTACAGGCTAAAATATTAAAGGTTACGTTTTAGGTAACTTTTTCCATGTTATTTATCCCTCTCCCCCTGTAGACTACGAATGCAGAGTCTGCCAAACTATAGCTGCCAGTCAACCCTACTTAATGCTTCAAAAATTGAGAAAGGATATGTTGATGTAAACAGTTATAACGTTCAATGCCCCCCATTCTTGCTTTTATTTCCCTGATGTATAAGATCACACACACAACCCACCCCGTACTCTTTGGGGTGATTTTGTTTTCCCTTTTCGAAAGCTTAGCTCCTAAACAAAGGAGCACTGCGGCGTCGAGCCGCTGGGCCACTGGCCGCCCCCCTCATGTTCATTTAACCTGTGAGTGCGTGAGACTCGCACCACGGGTCCCACTATGGCTGGTCCCCCCCAAACAATGTTTGGAAGCCGGGGTCCTCGGTTTACCCCTCCCCTCCCTCTCTATCCCTCCCCTCCTCCAAGTTTTGCAAGCATTTGCCACTACCACGCAATAATATGTATATCTCTCGTTGTATATATTCTCATACCAGATCGTTTCCGAAGACGGATGTACCGACTCTTCAACTATATGTAAGTTATCACTCTGTTCATTTGTATTATAGAACCTTGAACCACCACCATGCCGATTAATATAATATCCCAAAACACCAAGGGCTTAAACACCCCCGAAAGAGACGTATTGCCCTTTCGGAAGCCAAAAGACTGGCAGGAGATATAATTTTGCTACAAGAAACTCATTTGAAAAAGGAGGATCAGTCACTGCTGTTCAGCAATGACTACCCCCTAGTCTACCACTCATCAGCTCCCACGAAAAAAAATGGCGTAGCTACACTAATCCATAAAAATTTAAACTTCAAAGTAGATAAAATTAAAAGTGATCCCGCTGGGAGAATTCTAATTATTACAGGGTCACTGGACTCCACTGATATTACAATAGTCAACACTTATGCCCCTTACGAAAATCAAGAATCCTTTTTCCAGGAACTAACAAATTTAATTCTCTCTGTCCAGAAAGGCCTTTTAATTTTAGCAGGAGATCTAAATGCAATTATGGACCCAAATCTAGATAAATCTCCCAGTCCCCCCCCCCCCCCCGCCACAAAAAATAGTTCCCTCTACTCGGGGACTTGTATCTATGACCAAGGATCTATTGTTGGTCGACTCCTGGAGATTAGTTAATAGCAATGTAAAGGATTTCTCCTTTTTCTCTCACCCCCATAATAGCTATTCTCGAATTGACTATATCCTAATAGACCAACAAATTAGCGATAATATTTCCTCAGCAGTAATTGCCCCCTCTGCTTGTTCAGACCACTCTACGCTTATAACCAAATTGGCTGGCTTCATTTCCAAAAATAAAACAAGGCCGTGGTCCTTGAATGAATCCCTACTACTGAACCCACAAAATCTCCAACTCATAGAAAAAGAACTGGCCCAATACTTTGAATTAAACAACACCCCAGAGGTTTCCTCTTTTATCCTTTGGGAGGCCCACAAATCAGTGATAAGAGGCAAACTGATTGCCCTGGCTTCTCAGAAAAAAAAAAGAAAAAACAAAACAAATTGAAACACTAACACAAAAACTATCAGAACTAGAATTCATTCACAAGTCAAATCCATCTCGGAAAAATTACAGGCAGATAATCTCAGTGAGGGGAGAACTAAACCTTTTGTTGGTGTCAAACGCAGAAAGAGCTATAAGATGGACCCAACAGAAATACTATGAAAAAAGTAATAAAGCAGATAGAATGCTGGCACGCAAATTAAAGCAAAAACAAGCTAAAGCTAAAATTCATAACATCCACACTAAAAATGGCTCAGTATCCCACAATCCCAAAATTATAAGCGACGCATTTAAGGACTATTACACATCCCTATACAATCTACCAGGCCCAATGGGAGACTCAGCTAAAAACAAAAGAGCAATAAAGATTCAAAATTATCTAGCAGAATGCCAACTCCCCACTCTAGATCCGAACGATATCATAAGCCTCATAAAAACTATAGAGCCCCTGGAAATTATGGAAGCCATAAAATCCCTGAAAATTGGTAAGGCCCCTGGTCCGGATGGATTTTGTAATCTTTATTACAAGAAATATTCCACAATGCTCCTCCCATTTTTTACCAAAGTTTTTAATGAGATGCTACTAGGCCTTCCCCTTCCTTGGGATATGCGTCGTGCTACCATAGAAGTAATCCCAAAAGAGGGGAAAGATCCTCTGCTGTGCTCAAGCTACAGACCTATTTCATTGTTAAATACTGATCTAAAACTTTATGCAAAGATCTTAGCCAACAGATTAAATAATATCCTCCCTAAATTGGTTCATCCGGACCAGGTGGGGTTCGTCTTGGGAAGACAAGCCCTTGACAACACTAGGAGGACAGTGAATCTAATACACGTAGCACAAAACACAAAGTGCCCATCTCTATTACTCTCTTTAGACGCAGAAAAAGCGTTTGATCGATTAGACTGGCAGTTTATGTCAGCTACGATTTCGCAGATGGGATTCACAGCCAAAATACTAAATAGCATAAACACACTATACTCCACACCAACGGCCACGGTGAGGACGAACAACTCCTTATCTGATCCCTTTTCAATATCAAATGGAACTAGACAGGGTTGTCCGCTCTCACCTCTGTTGTTTGCCTTAGCCATAGAACCATTAGCATGCCGGATAAGGATGAACCCCAATATTGCGGGTATTCCTGTTGGCCAGGAAGAATTCAAAATAGCTCTTTTTGCGGATGATATACTATTGACGCTCTCAAAACCGCTCACATCCCTCCCTAACCATTTTCATGATCTATCAGAATTCGTCTCCCTTTCAGGCTATAAAATTAATCATTCCAAATCCATGGCCCTTAGCTTAAATCTCCCTAAAGAATTAGTAAAATTACTCCAACTAAATTTCGACTTTAAATGGAATTTGAACCATATTAAATATCTAGGGGTCCAATTAACAAAAGATTACTCGACTTTATACAACGCAAATTTTAAACCCTTTCTCGACCAGATAGCTAAGGATTTAACCACTTGGAATCCATATATAATATTCTGGTTTGGGAGAATAACCACCATTAAAATTAATATTCTACCTAGACTCCTCTATCTCTTCCAAACACTCCCGGTTAAAATCTGTCAGAAAGACCTAAATAATATACAGAAGAAAATTTTGAAGTTTGTCTGGCAAAATAGGCGAACCAGAGTTCGTAAAGATATTCTTTATAAATCAAATCAGAAGGAGGCTTAGCTCTCCCGAACTTACAAAACTACTATAGATCCGCACAGCTAGGGCAACTCATTAGCTGGCATTCAAACCCAACCGAAAGGAGGCGGGTCGAGATAGAGGACCTGATTTGTTCCCCATGTAAAATAAAAAATCTTTCTCTGGCTCAACAAAAGGTCTAGACCACCTGAGATCTACAAGAACCCGGTGATATCCTTTGCCTGTAATCTCTGGGATTCCCTCAAAACCAAGTTCCAACTAACCGATTCCCCTTCCCTTATGCAACCACTATTCTCGGACCCCTCCCTTCTTTTACACAGGAAACCCGCACTCCCATACCTGGATTCAAAAAGGACTCACAAGAGTCAAGGATATCCTCACTCAAGGGAAAGTCCCCCCCATTCGCTTCGCTACAAACAAATCATGATATCCCCTCCTCTGAATTCTTCAGATTTCTCCAGGTTAGGCACTATATCCAATCAATTTACAAGCCAAGTCAACCCCATGCTTTAACTTTGTATGAGGACTGGTGTCTACACCAGCCCCACACAAAGGGCATCATCTCCAGAATATATCACAGTTTATCCTCTATCATGAACAACCAAACCTCCGATAACTATATGGTATCCTGGGAAAAGGATCTTAACGTCTGTATAGATCTCGATACCTGGACAGACATCTGGGAAGCTGCTTCCAAAAATTCATCATGCGTTGTAATTAAGGAGAATATTTACAAGTTAATATTCAGATGGTATATGACTCCTGCCAGGTTGCACTCTTTTCTCCCAGGCGTTTCCCCTCTGTGCTGACGTGGTTGTGGTGAAGTGGGGAATATACTGCACATATTCTGGTCATGCCCCAAAATCCAACAAACATGGACGGAAGTGTTCACCTTAATACACAAGATACTAGAAATCTCTGTCCCACACGACCCAGTATATATATTACAAGGAAAACCAATAGCTAATATCTCAAAAAAAAAAGCTAGAGTAATATCCCAAATTTTAAACGCTACATGGTCTACAATTGCCAAAAATTGGAAACAACCGCCCCCCCCATCCTTAAATCAAATAAACAACAACATTTGGCATATAGTCTATATGGAAAAACTCTCAGCCTATCTGAACGGCTCTACCTCGTTATTCTCTGATATTTGGGCTCCTTGGTTCCGCCATGCAGGTATATCCCCATATATAGACTAGAATACTTTGAACAGAGTGATACATGTGGTATTTAAATTGATGAATACAGTGCGATATTGGTACAAATGCTACCCCTTCCCCCCCTCCCCGATCTCCCTCTTCTCTATTGTTCCACAACCAGTTTATTTGTATTACTGTATCCCCCTTTTCTTTTGTGTAGTATGTTGTGTTTACCTTATTTTGTATGTTTGAAAATGCTCAATAAAAAATTTAAGTAATAAAAAAAAATGGCATTAACCATTGAATAATAATAATAAATAACGTAGTAAGTATTATCTAATACTATAGAACTGATTTTTTTTTTAATTCACTAGTAGGATATTGCATGGAGTTTTCATTTACGTAGAGATGGGTTAAACAGTTCAAATCCATTTTCCGTAATTTTTCGGATATTTTAGACCAAATCTGTCGCCCCCCAACACCAAAATCCGTCTGCGAATTGGGCACTAAAAATTCCATGCGAGACCATCCAAATCCGCTATTGGATATAATCCAGACGGATTTTTTATGATCTAATGCGTGTCCAGATAATTAAAAATCCGCACATGGATAAATCAGCGGAGACAGAGTGATATATCCACCCTCCACAGATTCATCCGTGTCCAGATTATTAACAACCCAGCCACGTATTTTGGATTGCTCTCTAAATAAAATAAGGCAAAGAAGGGTGTCCTTTCTGTGTTGGTCCTTTCTTCAGTGTAGTAACAGTGGAGGGACAGGTGGTATGATACCTTATAATGGATCATCAACTAGTTTAAATTGTCACGGGAGACCAGAACTCTTTCATGGGATGAAGCATCAGATAGGACGCAGTGATCAAATAAACGGGTATTTATTTCAGCCGGAGCCAACAGAAATAAGAAAATATCACCAACAGAGCTATACTCACTCCAAATAGGGAATATAGGGGGAATCCTAGCAGTACTAGGTAAATATAAAAACAATTGTTGTTATTATAATTAATAGAAATAATTAAAAGACCAGTGGTTTATCATGTGTAGGGACTATGGGCCTCATGCAGTAAGCGACGATTATGTGAAATCGGCAAGCTTATCGATTAGTCATGTTATTGGCGTTTTTCCCTCTCCGTATGCAGTAAGTGCCGAATACATTCAAAATCAACCAGAAAACAAATCCGCCCACTCTCACGATGATGAGCCGATCACACACAGGTGTATCGGCGTGCGTGGCGGGGTGCTGTTAGGTTGCACAATCACAAATCTTGCTGAATCAGGCGAAACAAGCATGTTTTTGATTGCGCGCCATATTTAAAGGCAACGTGTACTGCTAATCATTCTCTGTGTTGTTGGGAGTGAGAGAGAGAGAGAGACGCACAGAGCTGGACGATTGAAGATTTGCATATTGACTGAGAGACTTGTTGTGTATTGGGTGAGCTTTGTCCTTTGTTGTTTTGTTTACATCTTTGTCTTGTTTTATATGTGGAAGTGGGTCGTGTGATTGCCTGTACATTTCTTGTCTGTTTTTTGTGAGTGCTGGAAGTATGCCCGCAAAGCGTGGGAAGAGTGATGCTGGTGGGAGTGGGAGTGCTACTCGTGCGAGTACGCGTCGGAGTGAACGTTCTGTTCAGGGGAGTGATGTTGCTGGTGCACCGAGTGGTGTTGCTGGGAGTGGGAGTGCTGTTGTTGGGAGTGGGAGTGCTGGTGCTGCGAGTGGTGTTGCTGGGAGTGGGAGTGCTGTTGTTGGGAGTGGGAGTGCTGTTGTTGGGAGTGGGAGTGCTGTTGCTGTGAGTGGGAGTGCTGGTGCTGGGAGTGGGAGTGCTGTTGCTGGGAGTGGGAGTGCTGTTGCTGGGAGTGGGAGTGCTGTTGCTGGGAGTGGGAGTGCTGGTGCTAGGAGTGGGAGTGCTGGTGCTAGGAGTGGGAGTGCTGGTGCTAGGAGTGGGAGTGCTGGTGCTGGGAGTGCTGCTGGTGGCGCAGTTGCTGATGGGGTGTCTGGTGGTGGCGTGCTTGCTGGTGGCCAGCTTTTGGAGGCTCTTCCATTGGAAGAAGGAGAGTCCAGTCAGCACCAGCCAAGCTCTGACCCTAAACCTGCTCGGAAAAAACGTGTGGAGAAGCCACGTAATCCTCGCTTCAATGACCAGGAAAATAGGGCTCTTGTCACTGGCATTCTGGAGCACTATGACAGTCTCTATGGACATTTAGTAGGTAAGTGTAACTTTACATTTATTATTCAAATACATGTGATCCTAGGTCATCTGAGTTTTGTTCATATGCAAATATGGGTACACAATATCTTTCTATGTTCATTAGTGTGGAAACACAGCTTTTTATCATGCCTTACAAGGACAAATAAACACAGCCGGTCAATTTGCCAGAACTGCATACAATATGAATGCAACCTTGCTTACATGTATAGGTTTAGTAGTGAATGCTCATGTGCTGCACATATTACACATAAAACAGCATGTTTGCTATCTCTTGGAACAGCTAGCAGTGTAGGAAACTGGTGCTTATATTATTATTAATTTACCTCATATCTTTTATATGTTTTTCAAGGGCGGACAAGTGCAGCAAGCAAAAAAGAAATGTGGGACACAATAGTCATTGGTGTCAATGCCTGTGGGAATAGTGTCAGGGACAAGTATCATTGTCGGAAAAGATTTGATGATATTAGGTCCAAATTGAAAAAGAAAATACAAGACCAACGCGTGCATGCTACTGGCACTGGAGGTGGGCCCACACCACAACGTCTCATATTGACTCCATTGGAGGAGCTGCTTCGGCCAAAATTACTTACCGTCGTCGTGGAAGGCTTGGCTGGTGACCGTGACATTGGAATTTATCCGTCACAATTTCCAGCAGGTGATAAATATTACTGTACTAGGCGTGTCGTTGCTTACAGTTATTTTGCATATTTACACTGCTTTTTATACTGTCTTCACAATATAAGCATACCTGCATCTATATATGTATATGTCTGATTCTGTATATATATATCTCAAAATAGACATATATGTAGTAGTCCTACTAAAAGCAGTAACTAATATAGCACGTGCCATTGCGTGCTCATTTACATGTGAATTCCCAAAATGCATAGCTGCAGTGGAAGCAATTGATGGTGGGCGAAGATGGGGAACAACAGGGTAGTACACGTGTAACACATGTTCATGAGAAATTATTAGTAGCTACAGGTACAGAACAGAAATATGTATCATATTATTGTGTATTTTATTGATTTTACTCCGACAAACATGACATTACTGCCTATTTTAAGCATGCATCAAAGAAATTGCATGTAACGGCCTACAAACATCACTGGCACTAACACATCTATAGTTGCTTATGAAAAGGTCCATTTTTGCTTTATGTCATATACAGACAGCATAATGAGGCACACGTATCATATGTTATGTCATTGTTTTCATAACTTAAACACTGCAGATGACTACTTAGCTCATCTACCATTGTGTTAAAGCAGCTGCAATTAATATCTCATCACAGCATACACTTCAACAGAGGGGGTGGGGTTCAGCACACACACTAATTACAGCCTCATTTCACGGTCAACTTAGTTCACACCATTTGCACCTGTTTCAAGTCATTGAAAGGTGTGGCTGATTAGGCTTTTTGGGGAAGGGAATACCTTTCTTACAACCTGAATAGCACAACTGAAGTTAATCACACTCATTTGAAAGCTTAACTCTAGCTACTAAATGCCCCAACAACTCATTACTTATCAAAGCGTACGTCACACATTAGTTCACTCATATCTATAGTTGAACTACTATCAAAGACACATTATCACACACTGCATGTGTTGTCTTGTTGAGTCACAGCCACATTCAGGTGTGCCACATCTTCGATTAATGTACCACACATATCCTCTACCAAAAACAACACTTTTTGCAATATGACCACCTTCATGATAACCATTGTGAATGGTCATCTCATGATAGTTATGTACATTATGATACTGATATCACTACACAACATATGATTTTTATGTACTCATTTAATCTATTTATCCTCACGCATTACTGCAGAAACATAGTATGTTGTATGTTAGGGAACTCAAAAATTCTAAGTACACAGGCATGTACAGTGTTATTAAAACTATTTATGTTCACTTTCACACACATTTTCGGTTAAGGAACTGATGTTGTTAGTTAATCATAAATACAGAACATACAATAAGTGTTTGTTCAATATTTACACATGTAAATGTAAAACTTATGTTATTGTTATATATAGTTGCCCCTGGAGGACATGTGTCACCTGAGATGGAACAAGTGTCTTCACCTGGGTCAGCCAGCTCAACACTACTAGAAGGTGAGTGTATCATTTGCTGGCCATATAATATGTGCTCTTCTATATGTTATGTTGTCATGTGCATTATTTGTTTTGCACATCTTCTTTAAATAGGATTACTTAGTGTCAGTGAAAATTAAGTGTAAGGCAACATGTATTGTGTTAGTGATGTTAATTATCATGTAGGACTTCTGAGTTTAGAGCAACTTTTCATTCATTCATATTTCATACTGAGTCCAAACATTATTCGTAAGTCAAGGTAGTTTTTAATGAGGTTATAAAACGTATGCTAACATGTTAGGTGTTACTTAGGACACAGTACAATTACATAGTAACACAGCATACATTAACATGCCATTTAATAATGTGTACATTTCTTTTTAGAACATCATGGTGATGAGGATGATGAGTATGATGAGGATGACGCCACAGAAGAGACTGAAATACAATCATGTGACCATGAAGAGGTGCCAATAGAAACTGTTGTACCGCCAAATCGTCCATCAACTTCCACATACGATGCAATTGTAGCTTCAGAGGGAAAAATAGTGGACGCAGAAAATCGTCGCCATTCAGACATGATGACAGTGCTGGAAAGGATGATTGGACTGCAGGAAGAAACAGTATCACAATTGGCACATCTCCACAGAGTCTTCATTGAAGTGCCTAAACAGTTGCAAAAAATCAACACCTCATTCGAAGCATTAGTTGTTCAGCAAACACAAGCTAATTACTGGAGAATGACTAATGTACCACAATTCAACACCTCCCAGCCAGGATCTGTTCATGCAGGTCAGTTTTCACCACATTCATCTGATATTCATTCACCAGGCCCAAATGTTACCGGTCAAGTAGCAGACATTGCTGTGCAGGTTCCTGATGACATCCTACCGCTGCCATCTGTACAAATTCAGCAGCAGACACCTACAAAGGAGGCGACAAAAACAAAACAAGACACACATGAAACAGACCAACCATCACTTGTGCAGTGTCTACCAACTTGCTCACATGTGTCACTGGGCACAAGCCCTGTCCGTGAACAGTCACTACCCAAAAGCCCTGTAGGTGAGTCGCTGCCCAAAAGCCCTGTAGGTGAATCGCTGCCCAAAAGCCCTGTAGGTGAATCGCTGCCCAAAAGCCCTGTAGGTGAATCACTGCCCAAAAGCCCTGTAGGTGAGTCACTGGCCACAAGCCCTGTAGGTGAGTCACTGGCCACAAGCCCCGTAGGTGAACAGTCACTGGCCACAAGCCCTGCCCGTGAAGTGCCAGAGGCCACTCAAAGTGGCTCTGTTGTGCCTAAAGTTGGTGGCAAAAGAAAAAGGAAAATTCAAGAGACAACAAGCAGGCCTGTTACTCGCTCGCAAAAGGAACAAAAAAAATAAATGTTATAATTCAGAAAATATGTCTTTGGCCTTGTTTTGTTGACTTCAGATTATCTAATTACTATTGTATGTATGCTGAAGACTGTGTTGTTTCCAAACTTTCAACTATGTTCTTGTACACGTGAAGTTTTGGAAATGTTAACACTCATAATTAATTGTGTTATAAATATTTATGTTGTAATCGTCTGTTCAGTAATGGTCCACCAGGAGCCAGTTGCTAAGTTTAGAGAAGCTGCCATTGACTTTGCAGCAAAACATTGCATTTGGGTGTGTTAATTGATGTAAGAATTGCATATGCATATTAGTCACATGCAATTATTAAAACACCTAAGTAAGTGCAAACATCTTTCTTGTACGTGTACAGCAGGATTATGTGTAAATTATTACTTACCTTTGCCTTGCTTGGCCATTGTAATTTTGTCCTTTAATCAGTTGTGTGTTCGTTTCTATAACATCTCAGAATGTATAATAATATATATACACACACACACACACACACACACACACACACACACTGAGTGAGTGTGAGTGTGAGTGTGTGAGTGTGTATATATATATATATATGTATATATGTGTATATATATGTGTATATATATATGTATATATGTGTATATATATATATGTATATATGTGTGTATATATATATATATATATATATATATATATATATATATATATATATATATATAGTACTATATAAACTGGTATACACAAACTAATACACTTCATGCTTCCTTGTGAAAGCACACTATTTAATAATACAGGCCTAATGTTTGAGAAATATCCTAAGTATGAGACTCTAACAGTATTGTGCTTAAACAAATGTTTATTACTTCATTCAATCATGTTTCTCACCATTTAAATAGGTTTCATACAAGGTATACTTAATGCCATCAATGTTGTGTGTACTCCTGCAATATAAAAAAAAATAAAATATTATATATAAATATATATATATTTTTATAAGAGATATATTTATATATATATATATATATATATATATATATATATATATATATATATATATATATATATACACACGTATTTAAACTCATGCAGACAGGGAGTTAACCAGACTTTCACATACACACAGAAATGTAAGCGGGGAAAAAACATTTCTTTTTGCAGGTGTGTTTTTACTGATATGCCTGGCTAAGAAATATTTTCACACACTGGTCTTTGTTAGTTTTCAAAAAAACACTATGTGAACGCATTCACAGTCTAGGGATGTTTTTCACAAACGAGATAAAAGAAGGAGAAATGTTTCTCCCACAGTCCCATATCACGAACCACAACTGTTAACCCAATTAGACAAACAAATCCAATTGGCGTTTGAAATAAGGAGTCAAAGTAGTTACTTTTGTTGACCTTGACAAGGAAAAACAGGAGTTTGTTAGCCATTCAGCACATTCATTTTGATGAGCAAATAACACAGACCTGCACACAGCTTTTGTGCTACTCAGACATGGCTGATGAATTCGTTAACAATATTAATCCCCTTTTAGGGTATAAGTACATGATCTGTGAAGCCATCTTGAACAGTCGCGGACAGAAAGCAAGCACACGCCAAATCGATGATTTCATTCGAGCAAAATATCCTTATTACCAAGACCGTAAGCATGCACGGAATTTTAATTCCTCAATAAGATTCACTTTATCAAGTAATGACTTTTTTGAACGTGACCAGGATAAGCTACAACACACCTATGGTTTCTGGAAGATTGCCCCGGAAAAACAATTTATCCTGAAAGACGGCACTTATATTGTCGTGAAAGGCATATTTATTCCTAATGGCAATAGCAATGTATCCGCTACTACTGATCCGTTTGAATCGATACGTGCTGCAATATCTGCAGCCTCCATTCCTGAAACCCACATTGTACAAGAACAAAAGTACTATGATTATGTACCAAGCCTTTCAGCTGAAATTGCATTGGAATGGGAACCGGAAGAAATGAACCTACCTCCCGACCAATTATTTGAAGAAAGCAGTGGCGATTCCTATGAGCGCATCCTGGAGGAGATATGTGCCATACTGGATTCAGCGGTTGGGTTAAGCGTGGATGAAAATGGCTTGCATTTCTGGAGCGACCAGTTGCAGCCAGGCGAAGAGTTAATTCTAGAAGAATGGTAAATATAACAATCGTTATGCGTTGACTCTGCGTTTAAATTTTTTTTTTTTTTGCAACCACCATTTTCACTTTCAATGCGTGGATACAGCGTAACATTGCAGACTGCATAACATGTAGCGATCACAAACAAATTGTTTCCTAATACAATATAGTAGGACCTGAAAGAGTAGTACACATTGCTGACGGAATAAATATACGTACTTTCCTATCCCTTTAAACATATTAGCAACATTTTACCATTACTCTAACACATACCTGTTTTGTTATCATGCAACATCTACAACATTGAAAACCGGGTCCACCACGTATGACGTGGGACCCTTGTCATGGGC
Organism: Ascaphus truei; assembly: GCF_040206685.1. Classification (NCBI taxonomy): domain Eukaryota; kingdom Metazoa; phylum Chordata; class Amphibia; order Anura; family Ascaphidae; genus Ascaphus; species Ascaphus truei. Next base: position 326,614,551 of record NC_134486.1, read on the forward strand.
CAAGGCGTCCTTAAAAAGGATTAGTGATGTAAGTCCCGCCCCCAAGCGACGTGCGCGCCTCAAAGCCTATTGGCTGTCATGTTTTGTTATAGTAACGGTAACTGCAGTGTGTGATGCGTGCGGCTCAGTGTTTGTAGGCGTACCCTGGGCGTTAGCCGAATGTTAATTGAGTGGGAGGAGTGTTAGCGTGCGTTTCACGCTGGCTTAACATGACGTCACACGTATTGCATTTGCGCATTGTGTTATCGGCCGTGCTTTCTGTTCAAACACGTCTGTTTAAAAAGAATACAGATGTACTCGTTTAGAACGAATGTAGTTTCGTCTTCATTGTATTTGAAATAAAGATGTTATGTTTACTGGTATTTTCAACATGTATTGAACGCACAACGTACGCTTTGTTTTGCGCATGCGCTAACAGTTAGTGGAGCCAAGCGTGAAGTGCGTGCGCACACAAAGATGTGCGCGCACATCTTTCAGTATACAGGCAACGTTCACTTCTTATACATAGTTATGCCTGCTACAAATTTAAAGAAACATTACATACTGATGAACAGTTTTACTTCTAACATATAAGTGACTGACGTGTGTATCTACACAATCATATAGAGCTGCGTAACGCGTTGTCACGGATGCATATCTAGTAAGGTGCCATCTTTGACCATCATGTGTTTGCTGTATTTCAGAGATGTCGGGGAAGATACAATCGGATCAATGTATGATTTCAGAAGAGTCTACCTTTATATGAGATGATTGTGAGGAGGAGCCACCGACTACTATACTACATATGGAACTAATTTTATATTGCTTGCAGCGCTTATTAACAAACAATTAAAAATGTGATACCCTTATGCCTATATTGCATAAGCACTTAATTAACATAATGATGTTGCAAAAGAGTGCCTCATGAATTTTTATTGAGTGTTCTTTAATGACTACTAACATTTTATGACATGGTGTGTTTTATATATAACAACCATTCCCACTCTGCTAACACATTTGTGTATTCTAATATGTAATGGAACGTATGACTGTCGAAACTATGTAACAATAATAATAATAATATGAGCATGTTCATGTATAGGGCTGCTAGTTGTACGCAGCGATTTACAGACACATGTTTCAGCCTGAGGTCCCTGGCCCGTGGAACGTACAAATGTTTTTTTGCCGCATGAGGCACAGGGAGATAAAGTGACTTGACCAAGGTCACAAGGAGCCCACACCGGGAATTGAACCAGACTCCCCTGCTTCAAACTATCAGTGCCAGTGTGTGTCTTTACTCAGTGAGCCACTCCTTCTCCCAATGTAAAGGACACTTACAACCAAGTAGCCATTTATTTTTAAAATCTCTTGTTACATGGGTATGTAGATAAAATGGTTTGGGACTGTAGCAAATAATGTTAGTGGCCAGATGTTATGGTCCCCTCCAATGCATGATGTTCTGAATATGACATCACCATCATGTTATGAAGTACGTTTCTGTGTATATTTCATTAACCTAACTAACTATAGTTTACTGTGTTTATTAATCGTTTAGAAATACATAGTATAGTCAATATGATGATATAAGCTACCATAATAAAGCTGGTGTTATCATTTGTCGGTGTTATACATGGATCCTACACCAATTGATAGAGACACAAACAGTTGTCTTAAAAAGTGTGTCTATGCTAGTGATGAATGTGCTCCCGTAAGTAAACAAATAAGTACAGTTATCCCCTTTTCTCCAACCACCTCTATATTACATTAATGGAAATTATAAGGAAACCTACATAAAATGTGATGAAATGTGAGTAATCATTTTGTAATACAATGCACATGAAAGCTCAAGAGTAGCTAAATGCATATACATGATACAGAAAGTACATATATGTAACATTTGTGTTTAAACCAATATGTTGGGTTTTTAGTTCCAATAATTATAGGAAGATTGAGGTAGCCACATCTTATGAGAGATGTCAGCAAATATACATACCATGATCAGTCATACTGGAGATATACCTATAATGCAAAGGAACAATATATAAATTGCAAACATTGACATGCCATCTTCAGTACCGTAAACAACACAGCAAAGTGTGTATTTGGTGTTAAATGTACAACACCATGTATATTTCATGACATTCAAAATGTAAATCAGCCTGGTGTACACATCATATGGATGTACATGTTACACTGCACCAATAACATTGTATGTAAGCATACTAGAAGCATGAATGATTATGGGCATAATATGTGTTTTGTCTTAGCATAAGGAATAACACAATGCTAAAATATTATTGCTTTGTTACCCAAGTTGTATTCACATACACACAACTAAAGTACAATTGAAGAGGGATTATATAACCTGTGCAACAATAACATACCGGTGCCACATCCCTTTGTGCACACAGCAGAGAAAAGAAAGGTGTGCAACCCATATTCATCTGTGTCCTAACAGAAGGTTATATAAAGAAACATTATTGTTAATATAACATAATTAAACTATAAAAGTAGTACTAGGAACATATGAGTTTGTACTTACAAGAAAAAAATGAATTGATGAGATTCTGTCGTGTCTGGCCACCACTGGCTGTTTGTTCATTTTCAGCAGCTACATGGGTGGGATGCTCGTCTACCAAAGCCTCAGCTAGGTCTGACTGTACATTGTGCCTGAGTGCAACATTGTGCAAAATGCAACAGGCAAGGATAATATCAGACACTTTTTGAGGCTTGTATAGAAGAGCCCCACCAGTTCTGTCCAGACACCTAAACCTGGTCTTGAGTAGGCCAAATGTCCTCTCTATAACAGATCTTGTAGATATATGGGCTGCATTGTACCTGTCCTCTGCTTCAGTTTGAGGGTTTAGCACCGGAGTCAAGAGCCACGGCCTAATTCCGTATCCTGAGTCACCTATAATGAATGGAGCACACATAAGCTGACATTAGTGATCAAATTGTACAATGCCAACATTCCTAAATCAACATGTGTTTTGTGTTAGAACATGTAAATATGTACTCACCCAGCAGCCAACCAGGTTCAAAATGTCCCTCTTCGAACGCATGGAAGACTGAAGAGTTCCTCAGGATAGAGGAATCGTGACTGGAACCAGGGAACTTGGGTACCACATGCATTATCCTCATCGTGGCATCACATACCACCTGTACATTGAGTGAATGGTAGTGCTTACGATTGCGGTACACATGCTCACTCTGACTAGGTGCAATCAAAGCAACATGTGTGCAATCGATTGCACCCAGCACACATGGTATCCCTGCTATATTATAAAAGCCAGTCCTGACTTCCAGCCACTCTGTCGCCTCTGTAGGAAAATGAATATAATTCCTAGCGCGTCTATTGAGTGCATAGAGAAACTGGGTCAAGGCCCGCGAGAATGTAGATTGCGAGACCCCGCCCACTATGCCCACAGTTGTCTGGTATGACGCGGAAGCAAGATAATGTAATGAGCACAGCATTTTAACAAGCCCAGGGACTGCACGACCTCTGGCTGTGAAAAAATCTAAATCTCCCCTTATCTCCTCATAAAGAGCTAAGATTGCTGCTGAACTCAAACGATAGCGACTTACAATCTCCTCCTCACTCATCCCATCTAACAGGGTTCTCTCCCTGTACAGACGCGGACGAGGCACAAGTTGTCTCCTCTGTCTTCTCCTCTGATCTCCTGTCCCTCTACCTGTCCCTCGGCCTGTCCCTCTCCCTGTCCCTGTCGTATCCGCGTCACTGTCCCTGTCACTGTCCCTCGGTGTGTCCCTCCCTTGCCCTATATGATTGTCTTCATCATCAAGCATGTCATAGAAAAGAATGTTCCTCCGTCTCCTAAACAATCTCAACATTTTGAAATGAGTAGCTGTGAATGAGCAGGTAATGTGCGTCCTTTAAATAGGTATGTGATGATGTCAGGTGACATAGTAAAATGCAAGGTGTTACATTAACATAATAAAGTACTTCTGTGGCAAGCTGTGTGCACTTGTTGTTCTAAGTATTTGTTGTGTGTATTCTGCAGGGAATGATGATATTTGGCAATGATGTGACGTGAAGCTTTGTACAAAGATTGCTTGCAAATAAATAGTTGCATGTGCAATGCATGTAACACTTGTGAACGCAAGAGTCAGTCATGTAATGAGACAAAAAGGCTGAGATTGACGTGGGAAAAGTTTTGTGTAACATGTGTAATTATCCATGTTATTGTGACATGTTGGCAACAATGAATAGTCGTGTGCATATGCATGCATTTGTGTAAGGAGGATAGTTGGTATAGAATGAGTTTACAAGGTGTCCCAATGATGAATTACTGTACATGTGTGTATAAGTTAGGTTGAAGTGCTTGTAATGCAACGGTTACAATGTAAACATGCAATGTGATTGAGCGTCCAATAAGTGACGTCATGAAAATAGGGAGGACCCAAAAGTATATGTAAACATGAGAAGACAGATGTACATGAACGTTTAAAGATGCGTGTCACATTACAAGCATTGTGTAATGTAAAGGAAGATGAATATACTGTGTATGAGTGACATGTGTGACATGTGTGACATCATGTAAATAATTGTCGCTGAGTTGAGTAAAATGTGTGATATGATGTGAGGTTCTCCTTTAAGAGTGTAGTATAGTATTTTCCCTTGCCACATCATCACATGATGAGTAATGTGACCCGCAAATGCTGCAAACATGTAAAAGTCGAATGTTATGCAAATAAGACACATCAGCTGTGACACAATGCAGGGAATGCCCCCACACTGTAATGCACAGGGAGATAAAGTGACTTGACCAAGGTCACAAGGAGCCCACACCGGGAATTGAACCAGACTCCCCTGCTTCAAACTATCAGTGCCAGTGTGTGTCTTTACTCAGTGAGCCACTCCTTCTCCCAATGTAAAGGACACTTACAACCAAGTAGCCATTTATTTTTAAAATCTCTTGTTACATGGGTATGTAGATAAAATGGTTTGGGACTGTAGCAAATAATGTTAGTGGCCAGATGTTATGGTCCCCTCCAATGCATGATGTTCTGAATATGACATCACCATCATGTTATGAAGTACGTTTCTGTGTATATTTCATTAACCTAACTAACTATAGTTTACTGTGTTTATTAATCGTTTAGAAATACATAGTATAGTCAATATGATGATATAAGCTACCATAATAAAGCTGGTGTTATCATTTGTCGGTGTTATACATGGATCCTACACCAATTGATAGAGACACAAACAGTTGTCTTAAAAAGTGTGTCTATGCTAGTGATGAATGTGCTCCCGTAAGTAAACAAATAAGTACAGTTATCCCCTTTTCTCCAACCACCTCTATATTACATTAATGGAAATTATAAGGAAACCTACATAAAATGTGATGAAATGTGAGTAATCATTTTGTAATACAATGCACATGAAAGCTCAAGAGTAGCTAAATGCATATACATGATACAGAAAGTACATATATGTAACATTTGTGTTTAAACCAATATGTTGGGTTTTTAGTTCCAATAATTATAGGAAGATTGAGGTAGCCACATCTTATGAGAGATGTCAGCAAATATACATACCATGATCAGTCATACTGGAGATATACCTATAATGCAAAGGAACAATATATAAATTGCAAACATTGACATGCCATCTTCAGTACCGTAAACAACACAGCAAAGTGTGTATTTGGTGTTAAATGTACAACACCATGTATATTTCATGACATTCAAAATGTAAATCAGCCTGGTGTACACATCATATGGATGTACATGTTACACTGCACCAATAACATTGTATGTAAGCATACTAGAAGCATGAATGATTATGGGCATAATATGTGTTTTGTCTTAGCATAAGGAATAACACAATGCTAAAATATTATTGCTTTGTTACCCAAGTTGTATTCACATACACACAACTAAAGTACAATTGAAGAGGGATTATATAACCTGTGCAACAATAACATACCGGTGCCACATCCCTTTGTGCACACAGCAGAGAAAAGAAAGGTGTGCAACCCATATTCATCTGTGTCCTAACAGAAGGTTATATAAAGAAACATTATTGTTAATATAACATAATTAAACTATAAAAGTAGTACTAGGAACATATGAGTTTGTACTTACAAGAAAAAAATGAATTGATGAGATTCTGTCGTGTCTGGCCACCACTGGCTGTTTGTTCATTTTCAGCAGCTACATGGGTGGGATGCTCGTCTACCAAAGCCTCAGCTAGGTCTGACTGTACATTGTGCCTGAGTGCAACATTGTGCAAAATGCAACAGGCAAGGATAATATCAGACACTTTTTGAGGCTTGTATAGAAGAGCCCCACCAGTTCTGTCCAGACACCTAAACCTGGTCTTGAGTAGGCCAAATGTCCTCTCTATAACAGATCTTGTAGATATATGGGCTGCATTGTACCTGTCCTCTGCTTCAGTTTGAGGGTTTAGCACCGGAGTCAAGAGCCACGGCCTAATTCCGTATCCTGAGTCACCTATAATGAATGGAGCACACATAAGCTGACATTAGTGATCAAATTGTACAATGCCAACATTCCTAAATCAACATGTGTTTTGTGTTAGAACATGTAAATATGTACTCACCCAGCAGCCAACCAGGTTCAAAATGTCCCTCTTCGAACGCATGGAAGACTGAAGAGTTCCTCAGGATAGAGGAATCGTGACTGGAACCAGGGAACTTGGGTACCACATGCATTATCCTCATCGTGGCATCACATACCACCTGTACATTGAGTGAATGGTAGTGCTTACGATTGCGGTACACATGCTCACTCTGACTAGGTGCAATCAAAGCAACATGTGTGCAATCGATTGCACCCAGCACACATGGTATCCCTGCTATATTATAAAAGCCAGTCCTGACTTCCAGCCACTCTGTCGCCTCTGTAGGAAAATGAATATAATTCCTAGCGCGTCTATTGAGTGCATAGAGAAACTGGGTCAAGGCCCGCGAGAATGTAGATTGCGAGACCCCGCCCACTATGCCCACAGTTGTCTGGTATGACGCGGAAGCAAGATAATGTAATGAGCACAGCATTTTAACAAGCCCAGGGACTGCACGACCTCTGGCTGTGAAAAAATCTAAATCTCCCCTTATCTCCTCATAAAGAGCTAAGATTGCTGCTGAACTCAAACGATAGCGACTTACAATCTCCTCCTCACTCATCCCATCTAACAGGGTTCTCTCCCTGTACAGACGCGGACGAGGCACAAGTTGTCTCCTCTGTCTTCTCCTCTGATCTCCTGTCCCTCTACCTGTCCCTCGGCCTGTCCCTCTCCCTGTCCCTGTCGTATCCGCGTCACTGTCCCTGTCACTGTCCCTCGGTGTGTCCCTCCCTTGCCCTATATGATTGTCTTCATCATCAAGCATGTCATAGAAAAGAATGTTCCTCCGTCTCCTAAACAATCTCAACATTTTGAAATGAGTAGCTGTGAATGAGCAGGTAATGTGCGTCCTTTAAATAGGTATGTGATGATGTCAGGTGACATAGTAAAATGCAAGGTGTTACATTAACATAATAAAGTACTTCTGTGGCAAGCTGTGTGCACTTGTTGTTCTAAGTATTTGTTGTGTGTATTCTGCAGGGAATGATGATATTTGGCAATGATGTGACGTGAAGCTTTGTACAAAGATTGCTTGCAAATAAATAGTTGCATGTGCAATGCATGTAACACTTGTGAACGCAAGAGTCAGTCATGTAATGAGACAAAAAGGCTGAGATTGACGTGGGAAAAGTTTTGTGTAACATGTGTAATTATCCATGTTATTGTGACATGTTGGCAACAATGAATAGTCGTGTGCATATGCATGCATTTGTGTAAGGAGGATAGTTGGTATAGAATGAGTTTACAAGGTGTCCCAATGATGAATTACTGTACATGTGTGTATAAGTTAGGTTGAAGTGCTTGTAATGCAACGGTTACAATGTAAACATGCAATGTGATTGAGCGTCCAATAAGTGACGTCATGAAAATAGGGAGGACCCAAAAGTATATGTAAACATGAGAAGACAGATGTACATGAACGTTTAAAGATGCGTGTCACATTACAAGCATTGTGTAATGTAAAGGAAGATGAATATACTGTGTATGAGTGACATGTGTGACATGTGTGACATCATGTAAATAATTGTCGCTGAGTTGAGTAAAATGTGTGATATGATGTGAGGTTCTCCTTTAAGAGTGTAGTATAGTATTTTCCCTTGCCACATCATCACATGATGAGTAATGTGACCCGCAAATGCTGCAAACATGTAAAAGTCGAATGTTATGCAAATAAGACACATCAGCTGTGACACAATGCAGGGAATGCCCCCACACTGTAATGCAAATCCCCCTTGTATTGTGAGCAATGAAACGTAAACAGTACTATACTGTTATACGTCCCCGCTCCATTGACTTCCATTGATGTACAGAAGATGTTTTTTTTCTAAGTGCCGTTCCGGCAGCCTTAGCGATCGTTCTCCCGTCCAAACTGCCAACTTTAGTTGGCGGGAGAAATCGGCCATAACATCTCAATTTCGTAGTGCCGATCAGCCCCGATAAGCTGTTTTTTTTTGTTGAATCCAGCCGATTTAAAAAAGTGGCGATCAGTGTCGAAAACAGGCTTATCGGCAGGCGACTGGCCATAACCAAATTATCGGCTCCGAAACCTGGCGATATGAAGCACTTATCGGCGCTTACTGAATCTCAAACCCAATTTTGGCTATAACATGGCCATATTTCCCTTATCAACGCTTACTGCATGAGGCCCTATATGAGGTAGTTCACTACTTCTTACAGACAGGCCTGTCAATAGTGGAGAGCACAGGGACATATGTCCCAAGACCAGTGACGGGGGGAGGGGGGCAAACCTGGCGGTCCAAACTTGGAAGTTAGGCCCTGTTAAGAAGGCAAGCCCAACATTGGTTCTTGTCCACCTATTCCCCGCCAGATAGAGCCTGGATGGAAGTGTGTGTGAGAGGGGGAGGGGGGAGGACTCCAAGGATGTCGACCTGAAGACTCTCATCTGAGACACTGAAAAGTAGTGACAGGCCCTGCTGCTGTACCTATCTGATATAATTATGAAAATACAAAATCAAATTAAATGTTGGAGAATAATTATAAAGTATATACAAAAACAAATAGACACACTTAAGCACATATCTATCATCTCATAAACTTTTATATATATATATATATATATATATATATATATATAATTTTATATATATATATATATAATTTTATATATATATATATATATATACATGTAGAGGTATCAGTACTGTGTTAGCCGAGCTTCAATAATCAAAAAATAAATAGATGATACCGTTCTGTACTGATACATATATATATATATATATATATATATATATATATATATATACATACATGTAGAGGTATCAGTACCATGTTAGCCGAGCTTCAATAATCAAAAAATAAATAGATGATACTGTTCTGTGGCTAACGAAATGCTTTTATTTGTGCGAGCTTTCGAGATAGTCGGAAGAAGTCACAGCAAGTGACGAAACATGCGGCATGTCGGGTCTTTTGCCGACAACCAGTAACTCTACCTGAAACTCCTACAGCTCACAAAAAGCAAAACTACTATATACTCATGTCTATCCAATTTGATACACCCATTTAAAGAGGTGTGAGTACTGCCGCAGGGCAGTTCTCTCTTGGGACCATACTCTGAGCAGTCAGCCCCTATTGGGAAAATACCTACAATTTGACCAATCTCCCCACGATCGGGATATCTTGAACATAGTTTACAACAGCAAATCCAAAGCACAATACAGGTGGCTACACGGCTCCGTTTCCTGACACATGCGCAATCTGATTCACCACGAGGAACATTGGGTGGGAAACTACCCTATCTTGCGCTAAACGCAGCAAATATTCAAACTGTGTCACAAAACCAAAATGAGCTTAAATATATGAGGCCACCAGGCTCCTGTTCACCTATAAGTACCATAGTAAAACTTTACAAATGCAAATCTAAAGTACAGGTGACTACACAGCTCCGTTTTCTGACGCATGCGCAGTCTGATATAACCCGAAGAACATTACGTGGGATGTCTGTTCCTTAATACATGCAGCAATGCTCTAACGGTGTCATAACATCTATCATAGCCTAAATACATAACGCGACCTACCTCTTACTTACCTAAATATAACAGGAAAAATATTGCAAGGGTTAGCCCTAGGCACAGGCAACAAGTCCTGACACATGCGCAGTCCGAATGAGGTGATAACCAGGACCTATGCGCTGCCAATAGCTCCGCTTCCGCATATGCGCGGTTAACCCCAAGAGGGGATCCATATGAATTCACCTTAAACAACTAAAGATACACTAGGACAAGCGCCCTGCTCATCAATACATATGACAACCATACTATAATCATCCACACCTGTTAGGCTGATAGATACGAACATTTTGTGCTAGACAATAGCAGCGCGATCACTCTACACTCACACAAATGTGGTAAAACCCTAGGAAGGGGATATGTATGCTGCAAAACGAGTATTAAATGGACGCCATGAGTATTGACTAATGGTCAGCAACACTACACTGTCCACACATATAGGTGTATGCAGTCAGTATACTTTATAATAAGCGTGAATTAAGAATGCCATCCCGCTCTACATTATCACTAGCTCTGACTAAGACCATTATAATAAACCAAGTCGTCCTGTTGCATAACCCCTAATATATAGAAGAAATAGAGGTCATATATGCCCATAACCTGACCCGCTTATGAAGGGGACTCTAGACTAACCCCTTTTGACCTGACAGGCATTCCTTACATTATGTAGAACATATTTTGGTTCTCTAGATATAACAGACACCTAGGTGGTGAACAGGGACACCGGGACCTCCAACAGCTAAAATAAAGCTGCGATCTCCTGTTCCCAGAACCTGACCCACCTACAAGGGGAAGAGTGTATTACTATCTGGCAAATTTACAGCACCCCTAACTGCACATAAGACAGTTGTCTGTCCATCTGCCTGTACGAAATATACTGGGATTTCGGGCAGGGACACAGGGTTTTGAATAACAGACGATCATTGATCTGACCTCCATGACCACACTACAATAATTTTGGGTAATACCAGAAGAGCAAAAAGAGACTAATGGTAGATACTGAATAGACCTTAGATGTCTATTTTTAATCAGTATAGTAAACTACAATATATACTGTTTTAATTACACTACGATCTATTAAAATTAATAAAAGAACACTTTATACATTTTCACCCCTGACCGTTTATTTCATAAAGGTCTGCGGTGCGCCTATGAAAGGGACTCTCTAGTGTATTGTCTTTGATACACCTATCTAGTGAGCTTTCGAGATACACTGATCTCTTCTTCCGGCGATGTTACAATGAATGAAGCAAGCAAAAGGTATACTTAAAAACAGTGTCTCTTGGAATGTTATCTGTGCTTCTCCTTCCCCCAGTGTGGAAGTATTCACACAAATACACACACACACACACACACACACACACACACACACACACACACACACACACACACACACACACACACACACACACACACACACACACTCTTACATCACTTGCTTTCAGGAACCTTTTGACACCTCTAGCCATAAAACACATCCACACCGGGGGAAGGAGAAGCACAGATAACATTCCAAGAGACACTGTTTTTAAGTATACCTTTTGCTTGCTTCATTCATTGTAACATCGCCGGATCATGATTGGTGCCATGATGTTTGAGATGAGATGTATAGGCTATTTCTGAGAGGTGCTGTGCAACCTTATACATATAGGCTTGTTGTGGTGTTTGGTTGCCGTAACGTTGATCCAATGGAGCAGCTATTGTTCTCTAATATCTGCCCAGTATCATCATTTTTATTATGCAGGTTACGTTATTTGGCAGGACACATATGTGTTCATTTAACAGCGATCATGATCAGGCTGCGTGCGCACACCCTCCCCATTGCTATGGACGCCATCGGGTTGCTAGTGGATATGTGCAGATGCGCATGTGCCGGACATCACGTTGAGGCGCTCTAGTCGCACGTTCAGGGACGCCAGCAGTTTCATTTGCGCATGCACCACTAAGTCACAGCTGATGTGCGCGCCCCCCGCGGGTTACCATGAATGCGATCAGGTTGTTAGGTGACGCGCTAGCAGACACGCTTGTGCAGCTTATACGCACACTGACCACCACTGATGATGGGTTCATCATCCAGTGTTTTTATTGGTACACGGTAGTAACAGTGCTCTATATTGGCTTTCAGGTTCGAGTAGGCTGTACCTGGGATTGTGATTTGGGTATTTTATTGTATTCAGGTGTTTTTGCACATGGAGGTGTGGGTATTATGGGTGTTCAGATCAGTCACTTGTGCACTTCCCTGAGGAAGGTCCCTCTACGAGGACTGAAACGTTGGCTGCCTGGTGTTCACAATACACATTTTTTTGGACTATATTTGCGGTGTGCTGTCTCTTTTTTGTCATCAGGATCCCCCTGGTTACTATATGCCTATACTGTACCTCTGCTATGGGACAAGCATCTGCTTTCAGCGAAAACGTGAGTGCAAACTGCCATACCAAAGACTGTTGTTTTTTAAGAGTTTTTGCACCTCTCAAATACTTTAAGATTGCCCTGACATTAGCTGTTTTTTGGGTTTTTTTACCTACAGTTTAACTATTAGTGATTATATACGATTGGATTTGAGACCTTTTTTCAATGGAAGAATTTGCAGACCTCTCAGGGATTTTTACCACCTTATCAGACACTGCTAGTTTTAGTGACGCAGAGATTGCTAACATCCATTATACGGAATCATTTGAATCGGTACTAGGACCGGACAAGTCAGTAGACATCTATATTGACCTTATAAACTTAAAAAACGGGAAGTTGATTTCTTTCTCCACGGAGTGACATTATCACACTATCACAAAGAAAAGCTACTTCCCCGTGGCTTCAGAATTAGAAATCAGCCAACAATTGGACATAATGATCCAGACTTTTGCAAGAAATGGATTGCCATTCTTAATAAATGTTCCAGTGACCTTATGATACTGGTCATTGAGCAGTCCAGTAAAGAAATTGCAAAAACCAAAAAGGAAATAGATTTGATCAATGGGAAGCAAGGTGATACACTCACTGCTGATTCTAGTACAAACTGGACTGATAAAATTCAGACTACAACAGACAGCTATAGAGATAATCTAATTAAATATAAGAAAGAAAAGCTTTGCCTTGTTACTGCTGACTACAAAGAATGTAAGGTCTACAGCTGGTTACTTGGCCTTGGGGAACCGAATGCTGGTCGGGGAGGACAGAGACTGAACATATCACGTACAAGGAAACCTCAACCGTCCCATAGGTCTGGACTGCCCACGAGTGATACTGACCTCTCGGATAACACAGAGGGCTCTGGATCTGATTTTTTAGGCTCAGCAAGCAGTGGTCGCACCAAGCCACCACTCCCCGATACAGGCACAAGGGACCAACCAGAAGGGGTGGCCGAAAATCGGCGTTATCCAATGTGCGAAAACAAGAGAGGCAAAGGATCGCGGGGACACAAGCCTGTATGATAATATATAATCTTACGGACCTTACTCTTACTACTGCCCAGCTTACTGTTTTTCAGAAAGGCCTCAGTTTTGTACCGACCAATATTCAATACAGGTAGGTAAGCATGTGTAGGCAGTGCCCCCCCCCCCCCCCTGGGTCATGGAGGGAAGGAAACAAATCCAAGTCACTGTATAGGGATTCAAAAGTGTCCTCGGCTGTCCTCCACAAGCCTCTACTGCACCAGCTCGTTCTCACCTCTCAGTGTTACCTGCCCTATGCGTTTCATCCTGGGACTTCTTCAAGGGGCATAGTACCCAACAGCTACAGTCCTCTCCTTCAAATGGTGTGAATTCACGCAGTTTGCTGAGCGCTGCGTGACGTCACTGGGTGGTGCGTTTCAATTGACTTTGTGTACGTTCCAAAGGCGCGTGACGTCATAATGCCCGCCCCCTCGATTTCATCCAATCGGCTTTCTTTAAACCAATATGTTTACATTCTCATTGCTATTGGTCAAGTCAAATCCATCTCGGAAAAATTACAGGCAGATAATCTCAGTGAGGGGAGAACTAAACCTTTTGTTGGTGTCAAACGCAGAAAGAGCTATAAGATGGACCCAACAGAAATACTATGAAAAAAGTAATAAAGCAGATAGAATGCTGGCACGCAAATTAAAGCAAAAACAAGCTAAAGCTAAAATTCATAACATCCACACTAAAAATGGCTCAGTATCCCACAATCCCAAAATTATAAGCGACGCATTTAAGGACTATTACACATCCCTATACAATCTACCAGGCCCAATGGGAGACTCAGCTAAAAACAAAAGAGCAATAAAGATTCAAAATTATCTAGCAGAATGCCAACTCCCCACTCTAGATCCGAACGATATCATAAGCCTCAAAAAAACTATAGAGCCCCTGGAAATTATGGAAGCCATAAAATCCCTGAAAATTGGTAAGGCCCCTGGTCCGGATGGATTTTGTAATCTTTATTACAAGAAATATTCCACAATGCTCCTCCCATTTTTTACCAAAGTTTTTAATGAGATGCTACTAGGCCTTCCCCTTCCTTGGGATATGCGTCGTGCTACCATAGAAGTAATCCCAAAAGAGGGGAAAGATCCTCTGCTGTGCTCAAGCTACAGACCTATTTCATTGTTAAATACTGATCTAAAACTTTATGCAAAGATCTTAGCCAACAGATTAAATAATATCCTCCCTAAATTGGTTCATCCGGACCAGGTGGGGTTCGTCTTGGGAAGACAAGCCCTTGACAACACTAGGAGGACAGTGAATCTAATACACGTAGCACAAAACACAAAGTGCCCATCTCTATTACTCTCTTTAGACGCAGAAAAAGCGTTTGATCGATTAGACTGGCAGTTTATGTCAGCTACGATTTCGCAGATGGGATTCACAGCCAAAATACTAAATAGCATAAACACACTATACTCCACACCAACGGCCACGGTGAGGACGAACAACTCCTTATCTGATCCCTTTTCAATATCAAATGGAACTAGACAGGGTTGTCCGCTCTCACCTCTGTTGTTTGCCTTAGCCATAGAACCATTAGCATGCCGGATAAGGATGAACCCCAATATTGCGGGTATTCCTGTTGGCCAGGAAGAATTCAAAATAGCTCTTTTTGCGGATGATATACTATTGATGCTCTCAAAACCGCTCACATCCCTCCCTAACCATTTTCATGATCTATCAGAATTCGTCTCCCTTTCAGGCTATAAAATTAATCATTCCAAATCCATGGCCCTTAGCTTAAATCTCCCTAAAGAATTAGTAAAATTACTCCAACTAAATTTCGACTTTAAATGGAATTTGAACCATATTAAATATCTAGGGGTCCAATTAACAAAAGATTACTCGACTTTATACAACGCAAATTTTAAACCCTTTCTCGACCAGATAGCTAAGGATTTAACCACTTGGAATCCATATATAATATTCTGGTTTGGGAGAATAACCACCATTAAAATTAATATTCTACCTAGACTCCTCTATCTCTTCCAAACACTCCCGGTTAAAATCTGTCAGAAAGACCTAAATAATATACAGAAGAAAATTTTGAAGTTTGTCTGGCAAAATAGGCGAACCAGAGTTCGTAAAGATATTCTTTATAAATCAAATCAGAAGGAGGCTTAGCTCTCCCGAACTTACAAAACTACTATAGATCCGCACAGCTAGGGCAACTCATTAGCTGGCATTCAAACCCAACCGAAAGGAGGCGGGTCGAGATAGAGGACCTGATTTGTTCCCCATGTAAAATAAAAAATCTTTCTCTGGCTCAACAAAAGGTCTAGACCACCTGAGATCTACAAGAACCCGGTGATATCCTTTGCCTGTAATCTCTGGGATTCCCTCAAAACCAAGTTCCAACTAACCGATTCCCCTTCCCTTATGCAACCACTATTCTCGGACCCCTCCCTTCTTTTACACAGGAAACCCGCACTCCCATACCTGGATTCAAAAAGGACTCACAAGAGTCAAGGATATCCTCACTCAAGGGAAAGTCCCCCCCATTCGCTTCGCTACAAACAAATCATGATATCCCCTCCTCTGAATTCTTAAGATTTCTCCAGGTTAGGCACTATATCCAATCAATTTACAAGCCAAGTCAACCCCATGCTTTAACTTTGTATGAGGACTGGTGTCTACACCAGCCCCACACAAAGGGCATCATCTCCAGAATATATCACAGTTTATCCTCTATCATGAACAACCAAACCTCCGATAACTATATGGTATCCTGGGAAAAGGATCTTAACGTCTGTATAGATCTCGATACCTGGACAGACATCTGGGAAGCTGCTTCCAAAAATTCATCATGCGTTGTAATTAAGGAGAATATTTACAAGTTAATATTCAGATGGTATATGACTCCTGCCAGGTTGCACTCTTTTCTCCCAGGCGTTTCCCCTCTGTGCTGACGTGGTTGTGGTGAAGTGGGGAATATACTGCACATATTCTGGTCATGCCCCAAAATCCAACAAACATGGACGGAAGTGTTCACCTTAATACACAAGATACTAGAAATCTCTGTCCCACACGACCCAGTATATATATTACAAGGAAAACCAATAGCTAATAACTCAAAAAAAAAAGCTAGAGTAATATCCCAAATTTTAAACGCTACATGGTGTACAATTGCCAAAAATTGGAAACAACCGCCCCCCCCATCCTTAAATCAAATAAACAACAACATTTGGCATATAGTCTATATGGAAAAATTCTCAGCCTATCTGAACGGCTCTACCTCGCAATTCTCTGATATTTGGGCTCCTTGGTTCCGCCATGCAGGTATATCCCCATATATAGACTAGAATACTTTGAACAGAGTGATACATGTGGTATTTAAATTGATGAATACAGTGCGATATTGGTACAAATGCTACCCCTTCCCCCCCTCCCCGATCTCCCTCTTCTCTATTGTTCCACAACCAGTTTATTTGTATTACTGTATCCCCCTTTTCTTTTGTGTAGTATGTTGTGTTTACCTTATTTTGTATGTTTGAAAATGCTCAATAAAAAATTTAAGTAATAAAAAAAAATGGCATTAACCATTGAATAATAATAATAAATAACGTAGTAAGTATTATCTAATACTATAGAACTGATTTTTTTTTTAATTCACTAGTAGGATATTGCATGGAGTTTTCATTTACGTAGAGATGGGTTAAACAGTTCAAATCCATTTTCCGTAATTTTTCGGATATTTTAGACCAAATCTGTCGCCCCCCAACACCAAAATCCGTCTGCGAATTGGGCACTAAAAATTCCATGCGAGACCATCCAAATCCGCTATTGGATATAATCCAGACGGATTTTTTATGATCTAATGCGTGTCCAGATAATTAAAAATCCGCACATGGATAAATCAGCGGAGACAGAGTGATATATCCACCCTCCACAGATTCATCCGTGTCCAGATTATTAACAACCCAGCCACGTATTTTGGATTGCTCTCTAAATAAAATAAGGCAAAGAAGGGTGTCCTTTCTGTGTTGGTCCTTTCTTCAGTGTAGTAACAGTGGAGGGACAGGTGGTATGATACCTTATAATGGATCATCAACTAGTTTAAATTGTCACGGGAGACCAGAACTCTTTCATGGGATGAAGCATCAGATAGGACGCAGTGATCAAATAAACGGGTATTTATTTCAGCCGGAGCCAACAGAAATAAGAAAATATCACCAACAGAGCTATACTCACTCCAAATAGGGAATATAGGGGGAATCCTAGCAGTACTAGGTAAATATAAAAACAATTGTTGTTATTATAATTAATAGAAATAATTAAAAGACCAGTGGTTTATCATGTGTAGGGACGATATGAGGTAGTTCACTACTTCTTACAGACAGGCCTGTCAATAGTGGAGAGCACAGGGACATATGTCCCAAGACCAGCGACGGGGGGAGGGGGGCAAACCTGGCGGTCCAAACTTGGAAGTTAGGCCCTGTTAAGAAGGCAAGCCCAACATTGGTTCTTGTCCACCTATTCCCCGCCAGATAGAGCCTGGATGGAAGTGTGTGTGAGAGGGGGAGGGGGGAGGACTCCAAGGATGTCGACCTGAAGACTCTCATCTGAGACACTGAAAAGTAGTGACAGGCCCTGCTGCTGTACCTATCTGATATAATTATGAAAATACAAAATCAAATTAAATGTTGGAGAATAATTATAAAGTATATACAAAAACAAATAGACACACTTAAGCACATATCTATCATCTCATAAACTTTTATATATATATATATATATATATATATATATATATAATTTTATATATATATATATATATATATATATATATAATTTTATATATATATATATATATATATATATATATGAACAACAAGAAAAGAAAGCGCCCGATCCTAGTGCAGCATGAAAAAATACAATTGAATAAAAATGAATATGAATAAAACCAACAAATGCGAACTCACAAACACAGGATAAATAAATGCATATAATGAGTATACTCATTCGCCAACCGCCCACGTTGTGCCTTGGATGGCGCGCCCTCTCTCTGTCTGGGTTTTCTCAGCTCTGCTGAACCGACATCCAGCAGGGGATACAGGAAAAAGCTCACCACAATGTGACCCGGAAGTCCTCCACAATGTTAGTGTATCCGGATATGAGGTCTGTAGTCCGTGACCCCGCGATGCAGGGGCTGATCAGAGAAGTCTCTCTGCACTCCCAAAGGCAGTCCGTAATGAGGTGGGCAGTGAGGATAGAGTCAAAATATATATCACAGTGTGACAGCAGCTAAAAAACGCTCTTCTCTACGCGTTTCTTCACATAAAGGACTGTCTTTGGAAGTGCAGAGAGACTTCTCTGATCAGCCCCTGCATCGCGGGGTCACGGACTACAGACCTCATATCCGGATACACTAACATTGTGGAGGACTTCCGGGTCACATTGTGGTGAGCTTTTTCCTGTATCCCCTGCTGGATGTCGGTTCAGCAGAGCTGAGAAAACCCAGACAGAGAGAGGGCGCGCCATCCAAGGCACAACGTGGGCGGTTGGCGAATGAGTATACTCATTATATGCATTTATTTATCCTGTGTTTGTGAGTTCGCATTTGTTGGTTTTATTCATATTCATTTTTATTAAATTGTATTTTTTCATGCTGCACTAGGATCGGGCGCTTTCTTTTCTTGTTGTTCACAGATTTCTGGGAGTTCGTTGGTCCTTGATGAGAGCAGCCAGATCCTAGCATGGACCCTTGGTTTGGTTGATATATTTTTACATTTTTCACATTTTTTATTTTTATTTTTATCTTTGACACACTTAGTGTCATTTTTTCTGTATTTTTCCATTCATCATTCATTTAGTATCATTCAGGAGGGATTCATTAGTGCAGTAGTCATAACTACCAACACATGCCATTTTATTATATTTGTATTGTTCACTGGCATATATTTGTGTTTACAGCAGCTTTTTAAACATTGGCACTCAGCATTTTATTATAACATATTGCATGTATTTTTATTAGTGTGAGTCAATCATCCATAATACTGTTGCATTCACTTTTGCCATTCACCTTTGCTATATCCATTTCATACAATCATTTGGTAATTAGTCTGATTTTACACCTGAGGAGCGCAGTCTATTCTTTGTTTGTTATATATATATATATATATATATATATACATGTAGAGGTATCAGTACTGTGTTAGCCGAGCTTCAATAATCAAAAAATAAATAGATGATACCGTTCTGTACTGATACATATATATATATATATATATATATATATATATATATATATATATACATACATGTAGAGGTATCAGTACCATGTTAGCCGAGCTTCAATAATCAAAAAATAAATAGATGATACTGTTCTGTGGCTAACGAAATGCTTTTATTTGTGCGAGCTTTCGAGATAGTCGGAAGAAGTCACAGCAAGTGACGAAACATGCGGCATGTCGGGTCTTTTGCCGACAACCAGTAACTCTACCTGAAACTCCTACAGCTCACAAAAAGCAAAACTACTATATACTCATGTCTATCCAATTTGATACACCCATTTAAAGAGGTGTGAGTACTGCCGCAGGGCAGTTCTCTCTTGGGACCATACTCTGAGCAGTCAGCCCCTATTGGGAAAATACCTACAATTTGACCAATCTCCCCACGATCGGGATATCTTGAACATAGTTTACAACAGCAAATCCAAAGCACAATACAGGTGGCTACACGGCTCCGTTTCCTGACACATGCGCAATCTGATTCACCACGAGGAACATTGGGTGGGAAACTACCCTATCTTGCGCTAAACGCAGCAAATATTCAAACTGTGTCACAAAACCAAAATGAGCTTAAATATATGAGGCCACCAGGCTCCTGTTCACCTATAAGTACCATAGTAAAACTTTACAAATGCAAATCTAAAGTACAGGTGACTACACAGCTCCGTTTTCTGACGCATGCGCAGTCTGATATAACCCGAAGAACATTACGTGGGATGTCTGTTCCTTAATACATGCAGCAATGCTCTAACGGTGTCATAACATCTATCATAGCCTAAATACATAACGCGACCTACCTCTTACTTACCTAAATATAACAGGAAAAATATTGCAAGGGTTAGCCCTAGGCACAGGCAACAAGTCCTGACACATGCGCAGTCCGAATGAGGTGATAACCAGGACCTATGCGCTGCCAATAGCTCCGCTTCCGCATATGCGCGGTTAACCCCAAGAGGGGATCCATATGAATTCACCTTAAACAACTAAAGATACACTAGGACAAGCGCCCTGCTCATCAATACATATGACAACCATACTATAATCATCCACACCTGTTAGGCTGATAGATACGAACATTTTGTGCTAGACAATAGCAGCGCGATCACTCTACACTCACACAAATGTGGTAAAACCCTAGGAAGGGGATATGTATGCTGCAAAACGAGTATTAAATGGACGCCATGAGTATTGACTAATGGTCAGCAACACTACACTGTCCACACATATAGGTGTATGCAGTCAGTATACTTTATAATAAGCGTGAATTAAGAACGCCATCCCGCTCTACATTATCACTAGCTCTGACTAAGACCATTATAATAAACCAAGTCGTCCTGTTGCATAACCCCTAATATATAGAAGAAATAGAGGTCATATATGCCCATAACCTGACCCGCTTATGAAGGGGACTCTAGACTAACCCCTTTTGACCTGACAGGCATTCCTTACATTATGTAGAACATATTTTGGTTCTCTAGATATAACAGACACCTAGGTGGTGAACAGGGACACCGGGACCTCCAACAGCTAAAATAAAGCTGCGATCTCCTGTTCCCAGAACCTGACCCACCTACAAGGGGAAGAGTGTATTACTATCTGGCAAATTTACAGCACCCCTAACTGCACATAAGACAGTTGTCTGTCCATCTGCCTGTACGAAATATACTGGGATTTCGGGCAGGGACACAGGGTTTTGAATAACAGACGATCATTGATCTGACCTCCATGACCACACTACAATCATTTTGGGTAATACCAGAAGAGCAAAAAGAGACTAATGGTAGATACTGAATAGACCTTAGATGTCTATTTTTAATCAGTATAGTAAACTACAATATATACTGTTTTAATTACACTACGATCTATTAAAATTAATAAAAGAACACTTTATACATTTTCACCCCTGACCGTTTATTTCATAAAGGTCTGCGGTGCGCCTATGAAAGGGACTCTCTAGTGTATTGTCTTTGATACACCTATCTAGTGAGCTTTCGAGATACACTGATCTCTTCTTCCGGCGATGTTACAATGAATGAAGCAAGCAAAAGGTATACTTAAAAACAGTGTCTCTTGGAATGTTATCTGTGCTTCTCCTTCCCCCAGTGTGGAAGTATTCACACACACACACACACACACACACACACACACACACACACACACACACACACACACACACACACACACACACACACACACACACACACACACACACACACACACACACACTCTTACATCACTTGCTTTCATCACTTGCTTTCAGGAACCTTTTGACACCTCTAGCCATAAAACACATCCACACCGGGGGAAGGAGAAGCACAGATAACATTCCAAGAGACACTGTTTTTAAGTATACCTTTTGCTTGCTTCATTCATTGTAACATCGCCGGATCATGATTGGTGCCATGATGTTTGAGATGAGATGTATAGGCTATTTCTGAGAGGTGCTGTGCAACCTTATACATATAGGCTTGTTGTGGTGTTTGGTTGCCGTAACGTTGATCCAATGGAGCAGCTATTGTTCTCTAATATCTGCCCAGTATCATCATTTTTATTATGCAGGTTACGTTATTTGGCAGGACACATATGTGTTCATTTAACAGCGATCATGATCAGGCTGCGTGCGCACACCCTCCCCATTGCTATGGACGCCATCGGGTTGCTAGTGGATATGTGCAGATGCGCATGTGCCGGACATCACGTTGAGGCGCTCTAGTCGCACGTTCAGGGACGCCAGCAGTTTCATTTGCGCATGCACCACTAAGTCACAGCTGATGTGCGCGCCCCCCGCGGGTTACCATGAATGCGATCAGGTTGTTAGGTGACGCGCTAGCAGACACGCTTGTGCAGCTTATACGCACACTGACCACCACTGATGATGGGTTCATCATCCAGTGTTTTTATTGGTACACGGTAGTAACAGTGCTCTATATTGGCTTTCAGGTTCGAGTAGGCTGTACCTGGGATTGTGATTTGGGTATTTTATTGTATTCAGGTGTTTTTGCACATGGAGGTGTGGGTATTATGGGTGTTCAGATCAGTCACTTGTGCACTTCCCTGAGGAAGGTCCCTCTACGAGGACTGAAACGTTGGCTGCCTGGTGTTCACAATACACATTTTTTTGGACTATATTTGCGGTGTGCTGTCTCTTTTTTGTCATCAGGATCCCCCTGGTTACTATATGCCTATACTGTACCTCTGCTATGGGACAAGCATCTGCTTTCAGCGAAAACGTGAGTGCAAACTGCCATACCAAAGACTGTTGTTTTTTAAGAGTTTTTGCACCTCTCAAATACTTTAAGATTGCCCTGACATTAGCTGTTTTTTGGGTTTTTTTACCTACAGTTTAACTATTAGTGATTATATACGATTGGATTTGAGACCTTTTTTCAATGGAAGAATTTGCAGACCTCTCAGGGATTTTTACCACCTTATCAGACACTGCTAGTTTTAGTGACGCAGAGATTGCTAACATCCATTATACGGAATCATTTGAATCGGTACTAGGACCGGACAAGTCAGTAGACATCTATATTGACCTTATAAACTTAAAAAACGGGAAGTTGATTTCTTTCTCCACGGAGTGACATTATCACACTATCACAAAGAAAAGCTACTTCCCCGTGGCTTCAGAATTAGAAATCAGCCAACAATTGAACATAATGATCCAGACTTTTGCAAGAAATGGATTGCCATTCTTAATAAATGTTCCAGTGACCTTATGATACTGGTCATTGAGCAGTCCAGTAAAGAAATTGCAAAAACCAAAAAGGAAATAGATTTGATCAATGGGAAGCAAGGTGATACACTCACTGCTGATTCTAGTACAAACTGGACTGATAAAATTCAGACTACAACAGACAGCTATAGAGATAATCTAATTAAATATAAGAAAGAAAAGCTTTGCCTTGTTACTGCTGACTACAAAGAATGTAAGGTCTACAGCTGGTTACTTGGCCTTGGGGAACCGAATGCTGGTCGGGGAGGACAGAGACGGAACATATCACGTACAAGGAAACCTCAACCGTCCCATAGGTCTGGACTGCCCACGAGTGATACTGACCTCTCGGATAACACAGAGGGCTCTGGATCTGATTTTTTAGGCTCAGCAAGCAGTGGTCGCACCAAGCCACCACTCCCCGATACAGGCACAAGGGACCAACCAGAAGGGGTGGCCGAAAATCGGCGTTATCCAATGTGCGAAAACAAGAGAGGCAGAGGATCGCGGGGACACAAGCCTGTATGATAATATATAATCTTACGGACCTTACTCTTACTACTGCCCAGCTTACTGTTTTTCAGAAAGGCCTCAGTTTTGTACCGACCAATATTCAATACAGGTAGGTAAGCATGTGTAGGCAGTGCCCCCCCCCCCCCCTGGGTCATGGAGGGAAGGAAACAAATCCAAGTCACTGTATAGGGATTCAAAAGTGTCCTCGGCTGTCCTCCACAAGCCTCTACTGCACCAGCTCGTTCTCACCTCTCAGTGTTACCTGCCCTATGCGTTTCATCCTGGGACTTCTTCAAGGGGCATAGTACCCAACAGCTACAGTCCTCTCCTTCAAATGGTGTGAATTCACGCAGTTTGCTGAGCGCTGCGTGACGTCACTGGGTGGTGCGTTTCAATTGACTTTGTGTACGTTCCAAAGGCGCGTGACGTCATAATGCCCGCCCCCTCGATTTCATCCAATCGGCTTTCTTTAAACCAATATGTTTACATTCTCATTGCTATTGGTCAAGTCAAATCCATCTCGGAAAAATTACAGGCAGATAATCTCAGTGAGGGGAGAACTAAACCTTTTGTTGGTGTCAAACGCAGAAAGAGCTATAAGATGGACCCAACAGAAATACTATGAAAAAAGTAATAAAGCAGATAGAATGCTGGCACGCAAATTAAAGCAAAAACAAGCTAAAGCTAAAATTCATAACATCCACACTAAAAATGGCTCAGTATCCCACAATCCCAAAATTATAAGCGACGCATTTAAGGACTATTACACATCCCTATACAATCTACCAGGCCCAATGGGAGACTCAGCTAAAAACAAAAGAGCAATA
Organism: Ascaphus truei; assembly: GCF_040206685.1. NCBI lineage: Eukaryota > Metazoa > Chordata > Amphibia > Anura > Ascaphidae > Ascaphus > Ascaphus truei. Next base: position 326,639,395 of record NC_134486.1, read on the forward strand.
AAGATTCAAAATTATCTAGCAGAATGCCAACTCCCCACTCTAGATCCGAACGATATCATAAGCCTCAAAAAAACTATAGAGCCCCTGGAAATTATGGAAGCCATAAAATCCCTGAAAATTGGTAAGGCCCCTGGTCCGGATGGATTTTGTAATCTTTATTACAAGAAATATTCCACAATGCTCCTCCCATTTTTTACCAAAGTTTTTAATGAGATGCTACTAGGCCTTCCCCTTCCTTGGGATATGCGTCGTGCTACCATAGAAGTAATCCCAAAAGAGGGGAAAGATCCTCTGCTGTGCTCAAGCTACAGACCTATTTCATTGTTAAATACTGATCTAAAACTTTATGCAAAGATCTTAGCCAACAGATTAAATAATATCCTCCCTAAATTGGTTCATCCGGACCAGGTGGGGTTCGTCTTGGGAAGACAAGCCCTTGACAACACTAGGAGGACAGTGAATCTAATACACGTAGCACAAAACACAAAGTGCCCATCTCTATTACTCTCTTTAGACGCAGAAAAAGCGTTTGATCGATTAGACTGGCAGTTTATGTCAGCTACGATTTCGCAGATGGGATTCACAGCCAAAATACTAAATAGCATAAACACACTATACTCCACACCAACGGCCACGGTGAGGACGAACAACTCCTTATCTGATCCCTTTTCAATATCAAATGGAACTAGACAGGGTTGTCCGCTCTCACCTCTGTTGTTTGCCTTAGCCATAGAACCATTAGCATGCCGGATAAGGATGAACCCCAATATTGCGGGTATTCCTGTTGGCCAGGAAGAATTCAAAATAGCTCTTTTTGCGGATGATATACTATTGACGCTCTCAAAACCGCTCACATCCCTCCCTAACCATTTTCATGATCTATCAGAATTCGTCTCCCTTTCAGGCTATAAAATTAATCATTCCAAATCCATGGCCCTTAGCTTAAATCTCCCTAAAGAATTAGTAAAATTACTCCAACTAAATTTCGACTTTAAATGGAATTTGAACCATATTAAATATCTAGGGGTCCAATTAACAAAAGATTACTCGACTTTATACAACGCAAATTTTAAACCCTTTCTCGACCAGATAGCTAAGGATTTAACCACTTGGAATCCATATATAATATTCTGGTTTGGGAGAATAACCACCATTAAAATTAATATTCTACCTAGACTCCTCTATCTCTTCCAAACACTCCCGGTTAAAATCTGTCAGAAAGACCTAAATAATATACAGAAGAAAATTTTGAAGTTTGTCTGGCAAAATAGGCGAACCAGAGTTCGTAAAGATATTCTTTATAAATCAAATCAGAAGGAGGCTTAGCTCTCCCGAACTTACAAAACTACTATAGATCCGCACAGCTAGGGCAACTCATTAGCTGGCATTCAAACCCAACCGAAAGGAGGCGGGTCGAGATAGAGGACCTGATTTGTTCCCCATGTAAAATAAAAAATCTTTCTCTGGCTCAACAAAAGGTCTAGACCACCTGAGATCTACAAGAACCCGGTGATATCCTTTGCCTGTAATCTCTGGGATTCCCTCAAAACCAAGTTCCAACTAACCGATTCCCCTTCCCTTATGCAACCACTATTCTCGGACCCCTCCCTTCTTTTACACAGGAAACCCGCACTCCCATACCTGGATTCAAAAAGGACTCACAAGAGTCAAGGATATCCTCACTCAAGGGAAAGTCCCCCCCATTCGCTTCGCTACAAACAAATCATGATATCCCCTCCTCTGAATTCTTAAGATTTCTCCAGGTTAGGCACTATATCCAATCAATTTACAAGCCAAGTCAACCCCATGCTTTAACTTTGTATGAGGACTGGTGTCTACACCAGCCCCACACAAAGGGCATCATCTCCAGAATATATCACAGTTTATCCTCTATCATGAACAACCAAACCTCCGATAACTATATGGTATCCTGGGAAAAGGATCTTAACGTCTGTATAGATCTCGATACCTGGACAGACATCTGGGAAGCTGCTTCCAAAAATTCATCATGCGTTGTAATTAAGGAGAATATTTACAAGTTAATATTCAGATGGTATATGACTCCTGCCAGGTTGCACTCTTTTCTCCCAGGCGTTTCCCCTCTGTGCTGACGTGGTTGTGGTGAAGTGGGGAATATACTGCACATATTCTGGTCATGCCCCAAAATCCAACAAACATGGACGGAAGTGTTCACCTTAATACACAAGATACTAGAAATCTCTGTCCCACACGACCCAGTATATATATTACAAGGAAAACCAATAGCTAATAACTCAAAAAAAAAAGCTAGAGTAATATCCCAAATTTTAAACGCTACATGGTGTACAATTGCCAAAAATTGGAAACAACCGCCCCCCCCATCCTTAAATCAAATAAACAACAACATTTGGCATATAGTCTATATGGAAAAATTCTCAGCCTATCTGAACGGCTCTACCTCGCAATTCTCTGATATTTGGGCTCCTTGGTTCCGCCATGCAGGTATATCCCCATATATAGACTAGAATACTTTGAACAGAGTGATACATGTGGTATTTAAATTGATGAATACAGTGCGATATTGGTACAAATGCTACCCCTTCCCCCCCTCCCCGATCTCCCTCTTCTCTATTGTTCCACAACCAGTTTATTTGTATTACTGTATCCCCCTTTTCTTTTGTGTAGTATGTTGTGTTTACCTTATTTTGTATGTTTGAAAATGCTCAATAAAAAATTTAAGTAATAAAAAAAAATGGCATTAACCATTGAATAATAATAATAAATAACGTAGTAAGTATTATCTAATACTATAGAACTGATTTTTTTTTTAATTCACTAGTAGGATATTGCATGGAGTTTTCATTTACGTAGAGATGGGTTAAACAGTTCAAATCCATTTTCCGTAATTTTTCGGATATTTTAGACCAAATCTGTCGCCCCCCAACACCAAAATCCGTCTGCGAATTGGGCACTAAAAATTCCATGCGAGACCATCCAAATCCGCTATTGGATATAATCCAGACGGATTTTTTATGATCTAATGCGTGTCCAGATAATTAAAAATCCGCACATGGATAAATCAGCGGAGACAGAGTGATATATCCACCCTCCACAGATTCATCCGTGTCCAGATTATTAACAACCCAGCCACGTATTTTGGATTGCTCTCTAAATAAAATAAGGCAAAGAAGGGTGTCCTTTCTGTGTTGGTCCTTTCTTCAGTGTAGTAACAGTGGAGGGACAGGTGGTATGATACCTTATAATGGATCATCAACTAGTTTAAATTGTCACGGGAGACCAGAACTCTTTCATGGGATGAAGCATCAGATAGGACGCAGTGATCAAATAAACGGGTATTTATTTCAGCCGGAGCCAACAGAAATAAGAAAATATCACCAACAGAGCTATACTCACTCCAAATAGGGAATATAGGGGGAATCCTAGCAGTACTAGGTAAATATAAAAACAATTGTTGTTATTATAATTAATAGAAATAATTAAAAGACCAGTGGTTTATCATGTGTAGGGACGATATGAGGTAGTGCACTACTTCTTACAGACAGGCCTGTCAATAGTGGAGAGCACAGGGACATATGTCCCAAGACCAGCGACGGGGGGAGGGGGGCAAACCTGGCGGTCCAAACTTGGAAGTTAGGCCCTGTTAAGAAGGCAAGCCCAACATTGGGTCTTGTCCACCTATTCCCCGCCAGATAGAGCCTGGATGGAAGTGTGTGTGAGAGGGGGAGGGGGGAGGACTCCAAGGATGTCGACCTGAAGACTCTCATCTGAGACACTGAAAAGTAGTGACAGGCCCTGCTGCTGTACCTATCTGATATAATTATGAAAATACAAAATCAAATTAAATGTTGGAGAATAATTATAAAGTATATACAAAAACAAATAGACACACTTAAGCACATATCTATCATCTCATAAACTTTTATATATATATATATATATATATATATATATATATAATTTTATATATATATATATATAATTTTATATATATATATGTATATATATATATACATGTAGAGGTATCAGTACTGTGTTAGCCGAGCTTCAATAATCAAAAAATAAATAGATGATACCGTTCTGTACTGATACATATATATATATATATATATATATATATATATATATATATATATATATATATATATATATATATATATATATATATATATATATATACATACATGTAGAGGTATCAGTACCATGTTAGCCGAGCTTCAATAATCAAAAAATAAATAGATGATACTGTTCTGTGGCTAACGAAATGCTTTTATTTGTGCGAGCTTTCGAGATAGTCGGAAGAAGTCACAGCAAGTGACGAAACATGCGGCATGTCGGGTCTTTTGCCGACAACCAGTAACTCTACCTGAAACTCCTACAGCTCACAAAAAGCAAAACTACTATATACTCATGTCTATCCAATTTGATACACCCATTTAAAGAGGTGTGAGTACTGCCGCAGGGCAGTTCTCTCTTGGGACCATACTCTGAGCAGTCAGCCCCTATTGGGAAAATACCTACAATTTGACCAATCTCCCCACGATCGGGATATCTTGAACATAGTTTACAACAGCAAATCCAAAGCACAATACAGGTGGCTACACGGCTCCGTTTCCTGACACATGCGCAATCTGATTCACCACGAGGAACATTGGGTGGGAAACTACCCTATCTTGCGCTAAACGCAGCAAATATTCAAACTGTGTCACAAAACCAAAATGAGCTTAAATATATGAGGCCACCAGGCTCCTGTTCACCTATAAGTACCATAGTAAAACTTTACAAATGCAAATCTAAAGTACAGGTGACTACACAGCTCCGTTTTCTGACGCATGCGCAGTCTGATATAACCCGAAGAACATTACGTGGGATGTCTGTTCCTTAATACATGCAGCAATGCTCTAACGGTGTCATAACATCTATCATAGCCTAAATACATAACGCGACCTACCTCTTACTTACCTAAATATAACAGGAAAAATATTGCAAGGGTTAGCCCTAGGCACAGGCAACAAGTCCTGACACATGCGCAGTCCGAATGAGGTAATAACCAGGACCTATGCGCTGCCAATAGCTCCGCTTCCGCATATGCGCGGTTAACCCCAAGAGGGGATCCATATGAATTCACCTTAAACAACTAAAGATACACTAGGACAAGCGCCCTGCTCATCAATACATATGACAACCATACTATAATCATCCACACCTGTTAGGCTGATAGATACGAACATTTTGTGCTAGACAATAGCAGCGCGATCACTCTACACTCACACAAATGTGGTAAAACCCTAGGAAGGGGATATGTATGCTGCAAAACGAGTATTAAATGGACGCCATGAGTATTGACTAATGGTCAGCAACACTACACTGTCCACACATATAGGTGTATGCAGTCAGTATACTTTATAATAAGCGTGAATTAAGAACGCCATCCCGCTCTACATTATCACTAGCTCTGACTAAGACCATTATAATAAACCAAGTCGTCCTGTTGCATAACCCCTAATATATAGAAGAAATAGAGGTCATATATGCCCATAACCTGACCCGCTTATGAAGGGGACTCTAGACTAACCCCTTTTGACCTGACAGGCATTCCTTACATTATGTAGAACATATTTTGGTTCTCTAGATATAACAGACACCTAGGTGGTGAACAGGGACACCGGGACCTCCAACAGCTAAAATAAAGCTGCGATCTCCTGTTCCCAGAACCTGACCCACCTACAAGGGGAAGAGTGTATTACTATCTGGCAAATTTACAGCACCCCTAACTGCACATAAGACAGTTGTCTGTCCATCTGCCTGTACGAAATATACTGGGATTTCGGGCAGGGACACAGGGTTTTGAATAACAGACGATCATTGATCTGACCTCCATGACCACACTACAATAATTTTGGGTAATACCAGAAGAGCAAAAAGAGACTAATGGTAGATACTGAATAGACCTTAGATGTCTATTTTTAATCAGTATAGTAAACTACAATATATACTGTTTTAATTACACTACGATCTATTAAAATTAATAAAAGAACACTTTATACATTTTCACCCCTGACCGTTTATTTCATAAAGGTCTGCGGTGCGCCTATGAAAGGGACTCTCTAGTGTATTGTCTTTGATACACCTATCTAGTGAGCTTTCGAGATACACTGATCTCTTCTTCCGGCGATGTTACAATGAATGAAGCAAGCAAAAGGTATACTTAAAAACAGTGTCTCTTGGAATGTTATCTGTGCTTCTCCTTCCCCCAGTGTGGAAGTATTCACACACACACACACACACACACACACACACACACACACACACACACACACACACACACACACACACACACACACACACACACACACACACACACACACACACACACACACACTCTTACATCACTTGCTTTCATCACTTGCTTTCAGGAACCTTTTGACACCTCTAGCCATAAAACACATCCACACCGGGGGAAGGAGAAGCACAGATAACATTCCAAGAGACACTGTTTTTAAGTATACCTTTTGCTTGCTTCATTCATTGTAACATCGCCGGATCATGATTGGTGCCATGATGTTTGAGATGAGATGTATAGGCTATTTCTGAGAGGTGCTGTGCAACCTTATACATATAGGCTTGTTGTGGTGTTTGGTTGCCGTAACGTTGATCCAATGGAGCAGCTATTGTTCTCTAATATCTGCCCAGTATCATCATTTTTATTATGCAGGTTACGTTATTTGGCAGGACACATATGTGTTCATTTAACAGCGATCATGATCAGGCTGCGTGCGCACACCCTCCCCATTGCTATGGACGCCATCGGGTTGCTAGTGGATATGTGCAGATGCGCATGTGCCGGACATCACGTTGAGGCGCTCTAGTCGCACGTTCAGGGACGCCAGCAGTTTCATTTGCGCATGCACCACTAAGTCACAGCTGATGTGCGCGCCCCCCGCGGGTTACCATGAATGCGATCAGGTTGTTAGGTGACGCGCTAGCAGACACGCTTGTGCAGCTTATACGCACACTGACCACCACTGATGATGGGTTCATCATCCAGTGTTTTTATTGGTACACGGTAGTAACAGTGCTCTATATTGGCTTTCAGGTTCGAGTAGGCTGTACCTGGGATTGTGATTTGGGTATTTTATTGTATTCAGGTGTTTTTGCACATGGAGGTGTGGGTATTATGGGTGTTCAGATCAGTCACTTGTGCACTTCCCTGAGGAAGGTCCCTCTACGAGGACTGAAACGTTGGCTGCCTGGTGTTCACAATACACATTTTTTTGGACTATATTTGCGGTGTGCTGTCTCTTTTTTGTCATCAGGATCCCCCTGGTTACTATATGCCTATACTGTACCTCTGCTATGGGACAAGCATCTGCTTTCAGCGAAAACGTGAGTGCAAACTGCCATACCAAAGACTGTTGTTTTTTAAGAGTTTTTGCACCTCTCAAATACTTTAAGATTGCCCTGACATTAGCTGTTTTTTGGGTTTTTTTACCTACAGTTTAACTATTAGTGATTATATACGATTGGATTTGAGACCTTTTTTCAATGGAAGAATTTGCAGACCTCTCAGGGATTTTTACCACCTTATCAGACACTGCTAGTTTTAGTGACGCAGAGATTGCTAACATCCATTATACGGAATCATTTGAATCGGTACTAGGACCGGACAAGTCAGTAGACATCTATATTGACCTTATAAACTTAAAAAACGGGAAGTTGATTTCTTTCTCCACGGAGTGACATTATCACACTATCACAAAGAAAAGCTACTTCCCCGTGGCTTCAGAATTAGAAATCAGCCAACAATTGGACATAATGATCCAGACTTTTGCAAGAAATGGATTGCCATTCTTAATAAATGTTCCAGTGACCTTATGATACTGGTCATTGAGCAGTCCAGTAAAGAAATTGCAAAAACCAAAAAGGAAATAGATTTGATCAATGGGAAGCAAGGTGATACACTCACTGCTGATTCTAGTACAAACTGGACTGATAAAATTCAGACTACAACAGACAGCTATAGAGATAATCTAATTAAATATAAGAAAGAAAAGCTTTGCCTTGTTACTGCTGACTACAAAGAATGTAAGGTCTACAGCTGGTTACTTGGCCTTGGGGAACCGAATGCTGGTCGGGGAGGACAGAGACGGAACATATCACGTACAAGGAAACCTCAACCGTCCCATAGGTCTGGACTGCCCACGAGTGATACTGACCTCTCGGATAACACAGAGGGCTCTGGATCTGATTTTTTAGGCTCAGCAAGCAGTGGTCGCACCAAGCCACCACTCCCCGATACAGGCACAAGGGACCAACCAGAAGGGGTGGCCGAAAATCGGCGTTATCCAATGTGCGAAAACAAGAGAGGCAAAGGATCGCGGGGACACAAGCCTGTATGATAATATATAATCTTACGGACCTTACTCTTACTACTGCCCAGCTTACTGTTTTTCAGAAAGGCCTCAGTTTTGTACCGACCAATATTCAATACAGGTAGGTAAGCATGTGTAGGCAGTGCCCCCCCCCCCCCCCCTGGGTCATGGAGGGAAGGAAACAAATCCAAGTCACTGTATAGGGATTCAAAAGTGTCCTCGGCTGTCCTCCACAAGCCTCTACTGCACCAGCTCGTTCTCACCTCTCAGTGTTACCTGCCCTATGCGTTTCATCCTGGGACTTCTTCAAGGGGCATAGTACCCAACAGCTACAGTCCTCTCCTTCAAATGGTGTGAATTCACGCAGTTTGCTGAGCGCTGCGTGACGTCACTGGGTGGTGCGTTTCAATTGACTTTGTGTACGTTCCAAAGGCGCGTGACGTCATAATGCCCGCCCCCTCGATTTCATCCAATCGGCTTTCTTTAAACCAATATGTTTACATTCTCATTGCTATTGGTGTTGTGATTCGCTCTCTGCCAGCCAAGAGCTCCTGGCTTTTGTTGAGCATACAGTCTATGTGCAGAGTCACGATCTCTCCCCAGTGGGACTCAAGTATTAATAATTGTACAGAGTGCATACATTAGCAAAGCTTCGTAAATGATAAATACAGAAGTAAACATTTAGAAATAAAAGTACTTAAAAAAAAGTACTTTAAAACCTATAATATCCCTTACATGAATAATAATTAATAAAAACACACCATTAAAAAGGACTAAACTAAATCAAGAGGGGGACATATAAAGATCATAATTAATATAGTAGACAATAGATAAGGTATTCTATAGAGCAGTATTTCCCAAACTGTGCGCCGCGGCGCCCTGGTGCGCCGTGGCTTGGCTAGAGGGGCGCCGCGATCAGGGCCGCCAGCAGCGGGAAACAAGGGCCAGAAAATGTAAAAAAAAAAAACACTGAACCCGGCGCCGGCTCTCCCTGCGTGCGCTGGAGGAGCAGCACCGGGAGACATGTCTCCCAGCAGCACTAACACCCCACCCCCCCGGCCAAAACCGCCACCCCCCGGCAGCATCGGCGCATCATCACCCTCCCCCCCGCAGCACCCTTCACCCCGCGGGGCAGGAGATGGGAGCGGGGATGTTCCTCGGGTTCCCGCTTCCCCCTGTCAGCGCGTGACATCCCGCGGGGCAGGAGATGGGAGCGGGGATGTCCCTCGGGTTCCTGCTTCCCCCTGTCAGCGCGTGACAGCCCGCGGGGCAGTAGATGGGAGCGGGGATGTCCCTCGGGTTCCCGCTTCCCCCTGTCAGCGCGTGACAGCCCGCGGGGCAGGAGATGGGAGCGGGGATGTCCCTTGGGTTCCCGCTTCCCCCTGTCAGCACGTGACAGCCCGCGGGGCAGGAGATGGGAGCGGGGATGTCCCTCGGGTTCCTGCTTCCCCCTGTCAGTGCGTGACAGCCTGCGGGGCAGGAGATGGGAGCGGGGATGTCCCTCAGGTCCCCGCTTACCTCTGATCCCCCCACGTGCCCGGTGCTCCCGCTGCCTGCATGGAGCAGGGGGTTTCTTCTCCCCACCTCTGTCCCCGGTGCTCCCGCTGCCTGCGCGGGAGGAGGGGGGGGGGGAGCGGGTGGTGGTGCTGGTCGTGGCCTTTCCTCTGTTCTGACCCCCCCCCCCCGTCTGTGTAGAGTGAGAGTGTGTGTGTGTGTGTGTATGTATATATGGGAGAGAAAGTGTTTGTGTGTATATGGGTGTGTGTGTATGTGGGTGTGTATGTGGGTGTGTATATGGGTGTGTGTGTGTGTGTGTGTGTGTGTATGGAGGTGTGTGTGTGTGTGTGTGTATGGGTGTGTGTGTATGGGTGTGTGTGTATGGTGTGTGTGTGTGTGTGTGTGTGTGTGTGTGTGTGTGTGTGTGTGTGTGTGTGTGTGTGTGTGTGTATGTATATGGGTGTGTGTGTGTATATAGGTGTGTGTGTGTGTATATGGGTGGGTGTGGGTGTGTGTATATGGGTTTGTGTGTGTATATGTGTGTGTGTGTGTGTGTGTATATATGGGTGTGTGTGTGTGTATGGGTGTGGATGTGTGTGTGTGTGTGTGTGTGTGTGTGTGTGTGTGTGTGTGTATATGGGTGTGTGTGTATATGGGTGTGTGTATATATAGGTGTGTGTGTGTGTGTGTGTGTATGGGAATGTGTGTGTGTGTGTGTGTGTGTGTGTGTGTGTGTGTGTGTGTGTGTGTGTGTGTGTGTGTGTGTGTGTGTGTGTGTGTGTGTGTGTGTGTGTGTGTATGTGTGTGTGTGTGTGTGTGTGTGTGTGTGTGTGCTTGTGTGACACCAGAGGTACCCCCCAATCAGTCACACCCCCACCTAGTCAGACAAAGTCACCCAGTCAGTCACCATCTCCTCACCCAGTTCCCCCCATCAGTCAGTCCCCCCTATCTCCTCTCTCCTCTCTGTCTCTCTCCCCTCCCTGTCTCTCTCCCCTCCCTGTCTCTCTCCCCTCCCTGTCTCTCTCCCCTACACTTTGTCTGTCTCTCTCCCCTACACTCTGTCTGTCTCTCTCCCCTACACTCTGTCTGTCTCTCTCCCCTACACTCTGTCTGTCTCTCTCCTACACTCTGTCTGTCTCTCTCCCCTACACTCTGTCTGTCTCTCTCCCCTACACTCTGTCTGACTCTCTCCCCCACACTCTCTCTGTCTCTCTCCCCCACACTCTCTCTGTCTCTCTCCGCTACACTCTGTCTGTCTCTCTCCCCTACACTCTGTCTGTCTCTCTCCCCTACACTCTGTCTGTCTCTCTCACCTAGACTCTGTCTGTCTCCCTCCCCTACACTCTGTCTGTCTCTCTCCCCTACACTCTGTCTGTCTCTCTCCCCCACACTCTCTCTGTCTCTCTCCCCCACACTCTCTCTGTCTCTCTCCCCCACACTCTCTCTGTCTCTCTCCCCCACACTCTCTCTGTCTCTCTCCCCCACACTCTCTCTGTCTCTCTCCCCCACACTCTCTCTGTCTCACTCCCCTACACTCTGTCTCTCTCCCCCACACTCTCTCTGTCTCTCTCCCCCACACTCTCTCTGTCTCTCTCCCCCACACTCTCTCTGTCTCTCTCCCCCACACTCTCTCTGTCTCTCTCCCCTACACTCTCTCTGTCTCTCTCACCCACACTCTCTCTGTCTCTCACTCTGGATCTGCATATCTTATTTACCCTATATATCAGTGTTTCCCAAACTGTGCGCCGCGGCGCCCTGGTGCCGCGGAAAAATCATGATCGCCTTGGGGAGCCTTGAACGGAAAAAGTTTGGGAACCACTGCTATAGAGGATAAAAATGTCAGTAATCTTGTAAAGAGAACAATCTAAAGCAATTTAATTTTAAATAACACAGTGAGCCAGACTATTCAAATTAAGGTAAGAAAATCTACATTCAGTCCATTGGGCTGCAGGGTATTTAACTTATGTATCCAGAAAGATTCTCTTTGGGAGAGAGGGAGGAGTCTGTTGCCGCCTCTCCAATTGGGTAAAACCTGCTCAATACCTAAATATATCAAGCCCTTAGGATCCGAGCCATGATATTTTTTTTTAAATTAAGGGTAACACTATGATTCTCTATACTTAATGAGATGTTTCTGTTATGTTCTAGGATTCTAATTCTCAGTGGCCGAATAGTCCTCCCTACATATTGAAGTCCAAATGGACAAATTAAAACATAAACTAAATAGGTGCTTCTACAATTGATGAAGGCATTGATTTTAAACTTATTTCCAGTAACATTCGAGAAAAAAGAGCTGTTTTTTATGACAATTTTTGCATGCTTTGCAAGTGGTGCATTTATAGAAACCTTTAGGTTTGTCTGGTAACCATGTCTCATTTGTTTTCTCTATTCTTTTTAGAGCGCTTGGTGCAAGAGCGTCTTTGAGGTTCTTAGCCCTTTTGAACACCACCTGGGGCCACTCAGGCACAAAATCCACCATAACTGGATCTCTTTTCAGAACATGCCAGTGTCTTCTAATAATTTGTTCGATTTTATATGATTCACGATTAAAACGTGTGATGAAAGGAATACAATTGTCTTTAAGTTTTTTCTTTTCATTCTGTACCATTAGAAGATTATCTCTGTTCATTACATCAACTTTAGTTTTGGCTTTTTTTTATTGTTCTCGGGTCATATTTCTTCTCCAAAAACATTTTCCCAAGAGTCTCAGCCTGTTGGTTAAAGATCTCGACTTCTGAGAAATTTCTTTTTATTCTCCTTAATTGGTCCATTGGTATATTATCTAGCCATGATCGATTGTGGTAGTTCTTACGTGAAATTACATTATTACAATCAACTGTTTTAAAAAAGGTTTTAGTGTGTATTGTATTATTTTTAATATAAATAATTAAGTCTAAAAAATAAATCTCTGTTCTGCTAAAACCTGATGTAAATGAAAGGTTAAGAGCATTTGTATTAATATACTCTAAAAAAGATAGTAATCACTCTTCTTCTCCATTCCATATAAAAATTATGTCATCAATATAGCCCCGCCACAGGACGAGGTTCACGCAAAAGGGGTTATTGTGAAAGATAAAATCGTTCTCCCACATACCTAAAAAAATATTAGCATAGCTAGGTGCAAACCTAGTACCCACGGTGGTGCCACATTTTTGAAGATAAAATTGTTCATTAAAAAGAAAATCATTATGGGTTAAATATAGCGAATTCCATCCATAATAAAATTGATCTGTTCTGTTTTTAAAAATTGTTTCTCTCGTAAAAGACATTCTACTGCTTTGCATCCGTGATTGTGATGTATGACCGTATATAGTGATGAAACATCTACTGTAAATAAAGTGTAGTTGTTCTGCCATTTAGTGGTATTGAGTGTATTCAAAATGTGGGTTGTATCTCGGACGAATAAAGGTAAGTTGGTGACGTATGGTTGTAGGAAGATATCAATGTATTTGGATAGATTTGATGTGGCAGAATCAATCCCTGCTATTATGGGTCTTCCAGGAGGTCTGTTAACATCTTTATGTATTTTTGGGAGAAAATAAAAAATAGGGATCTTTGGGTGAGTGTTACTTAGAAATTGGAATTCCTTATAATTTATAATAACTATCTCTTTGCCTTTGTTAAGTAATATATTTAATTATTTCAGGAATTCTTTGGTTGGTTTGTGAGTCAGTTTTTGTTATGTGTTATTATCATTTAATAATCTTTCTGCCTCTTCCAAATAATAACTTTGGTACATTATGACCGTACCTCCTCCTTTGTCGGCAGGTTTAATCACTAATTCTCTATTATCAGATATTTGTTTAAGTGTCTCCCTTTGTTTTATTTTTAAATTGTTTTTGCCGGTTTTGGTCTTGTGGCTGATTTCTGTCAGTTTTTCAAAGTCATTGGTTATTAGATGATAAAAAGTGTCTAAAATGTTTCCCTTCTCATGGCTTGGATAAAAGGTGGATTTATTCCTAAGATTACTATGTTTAAAACCTTCATCTGATACTGGTATTGGTGCCCCTGACTCTTGATGTGGTAGGTCAAAGTTTATTTTCAGGAAATGTCGCTTAATAGTTAGCTTTCTTAGATATTTATTAGCATCTATGAATAGATCGAAAGAGCTTGGTCCAGTGGTGGAGGCAAATTTGAGCCCTTTATTAAGGACTTGTAATTGATCGTTATTTAGTTGGATTTTACTTACAGGTGCGCCGATGAGTATTCTAAAACTTGCCTGCGTCTATCACCAACAAGACCCAGGTACATGCTGGATACATGCTGCAATAGTTCAGTGACATTTCTGGAGAAAGAATAATTGCCCCTCTGATTATTTCCATTAGTCTGTCTGCAGAATCTCACCGAAATGTTGCTGCATGTACCCAGCATGTTGCCAATAATACTAACATGTGCATAGAAAACAGTAAACCATCAAATAATAAAACAACAGATGAATGGTACCAGTGTAATAAGTCCTTGGTTAGGTGTCCATAGTAAGTGAATATCAAAGTCCAAAGTCACTTGGATCAAATTGAAGATGCGTTGATGGATCTCAGCACATGAAAGAGAAAAAAAATACATAGTGTAATACTGCAAGGTAAGATACCAAAAGCTGGGGAATGAAAGGGAATGGTGAGTTCCCTAATGAAGGTGTCGGCAAAAAGGTGAGATGAACAAAAAATACATTTATTACAATGATGATTAAAAACAGCTCCTCTCCTCACGGTGGTACACAAAAATTGAAATTCTACTTACAAGACCTAAGTAGGACATGCGCAGTATTACGTGATGGTAACACAGGGATGGGAGCTTCCCACTGACAACCACCGTCTCTGATGCTCCAACTCTATGTCTCCCTTGTAATTGATCGTTATTTAGTTGGATTTTACTTACAGGTGCGCCGATGAGTATTCTAAAACTTGCCTGCGTCTATCACCAACAAGACCCAGGTACATGCTGGGTACATGCTGCAATATTTCAGTGACATTTCTCGAGAAAGACTAATGGCCCATCAGATTATTTCCATTAGTCTGTCTGCAGAATCTCACCGAAATGTTGCAGCATGTACCCAGCATGTACCTGGGTCTTGTTGGTGATAGCCCCAGATTTTCCAAGGCAAGTTTTAGAATACTCGTTGGCGCACCTGTATATTATAGATGCCCTTAGTTTGGTCTATCTCTGTCTTTTGTATAAGCCTTCCTCCTCTCATTCCTCATCTGATTGCTCACTTCTTTTTCTTCTCCTGGTGTTCGTATCCACTAGGTATTATTCTTTCAGGGGGTAATACAGATTTGTGTGTTCCCAATTTATGTGGTTTCACCCAGTGGTATCTTTCCGTTTCTCTGGGGTGTAGACCCCGTTCCTCTAAAAAAATGGCAGAAGTGGATGGCCTTTCACCATCATCTTCTCTATAATGTCTCTTAATTTTTTGTTTCCTAGGTGAATTTGGAGGGGTAGCATTTTTTTCTACACTATTTTCCCTCCGTCTTGCCTCATTTGAAGTCTCTTACGAGCTACAGTATATGGACTTTTTCTGCTGTGCATTTGTGGTATATGCGATTCTTTCCAAGAGTAATTAGGAGATTTGTCTCTCCTTTTTTAGGTCTAGGGGAGGTTTCTCTCCCTGATTTATGTCTTTGCAGTGTATCTCTCCTTTTTCTATATCCTGAGTTTATTGTTTCTCTATCTCTATAGTTATTTGTATTGTTTTTATCTTTTGAGAAATCTCTTTTCTTACTGACATATATTTGTTGTCCATTATTAGTAATTTCTGGTCTAGCCCAGTTCCTAATTTTCCTTGTGGCATATGCTTTTTTATCTCTTTGGAATTTTGATTTTTTTAGTTGCAATTTATATTTTTCTCTAATAGATCTAACCTTTCCTGTAATTCATGATCAGTTGTATGGAATTCTAAAGTAGAATCAAGAGGTGCAAGTTTTTCCTTAAGTGTCTCTGTTGATTCATCAATTTCTTTTAATTGAGTTTCATGCTGACTGATTAGTAATTTCATAAGATTGGCCGAGCACTCATCAATTATTCTGTCCCGTACCGTTAAAAAATTGTGGTCTTCCGAATTAAAGTGGGCTGTTTAAATATTCTCAGGCCCCATACGTTTGAATTAAAGTGGGCTGTTTAAATATCCGATGCGTTTGTGTTTAATGTAACTTTTTAATGCTACTTTATCCCATAATTTCATCAATGTAGATGACATCTTCAAACTTTCCCCCCGTCTCCAACCATGCACGAGCCTGCTCCAATCTCTTCTGTTTGTTGACATCCATTACCATGGAGTTCATTTTGAAAAAATCAAGGGGAAATAATAATTACTAACAAGATGAGTTTGGAATTCAAAAGCCCCATGCACCTATTGAAATCATATCAAACTCCATCCTTTTTTCAACTGCTATTTTGATTTCCAAGGCAACTGTTACCTAGGCATGTACTGTACAAGAGAAAGGGAAGACTGGCACTGTTTTTGGCAGTTTTTAGCATAGCGGGCTTGGAAGCAGAATTGAATGTTATTCACAGGATAGATTTGATTCTAAGAATAGGGCTGTCAGAAAGTTCAAGTTTTAACAAGTCAGTTCTTCTATAATGTCAAGTTGTTTGCAATAAACCTTCCCCCAATTCATATCCCTTGTGCATTAAACAACAATAGTGACAGACATACATTAGATGTTAAAAGCGCTTTTTGTCTGTTTTTGTGGGAAGAAGAGTAACCATTAGGTCACAGACTAAAGTTACCGTTAGGCCCAAATCCATAGAGGTCAGTTAACAGTGCTAATAACGGGCCATTTTAAAAATCATTAAAGGACATTGTTTTCCCTCAAGTTAACACATATTCACAAAGCTAATTCCATGCAAAAACAACAGCTGTTGTTTATCTCATTAGCATAGGCTCAACACTACAGTATTTTAACTTAGCACTGCCTCGCGTTAGCTTCAAATAATATGACCTGTATTACTGTACCTAAAGGTGGCGTTACTCCCATATAGACACTGATATATAGATTTTGCGCGAGAGGGAGAGTCCTAATTTTGTAAAGTCCCAAGTTACTTGAATACCTCCCTAAATACACCTTTAAACAATACGTGGAGAGATACCTGTGCACAAAAAGGAACACACCTGTGATACCTGGGATGAATGCTAATTTAAGTGATTTGAATAAACAGTACATGTTGTTTATAAAGGAGGGTTTGGGAGGTATACGAGTAACTTGGGACTTCACCAAATAAGGACTCCCTCTCCTGACCTTCCCTGCCCTCAACTCATATTTCAGGGTCTAGATAGTGATACCACATTTAGGTATGACCATCCATTCAAGTTGTCTTCTCACTCTTCTTATACAGCTCTCAGTGATGGTTATTCCATTTTTGCTTTGAACAATTCTTCTACAGTAACTTTCCCAATACAATGCTCATCAATTTGATGGCTTAAGTGATCCACAATCTGTATAACATACCTCAAGACTAAAACAGCATGCAAAACTATTAGCCCATGTTACAGAAAATTATACATTACTATGGTCTTTGCATTTTGGGTGAAATACTTGTCTCTCACGCAAGTTACCATTGGCATGGTAACTGATAGTGTAATGATAATACCAGAAGATATTCAGTATTTTAATAAATTGGCACGCAAACAGTTATGTTACAGCTTAAAAATACATGTACTGTTTTAATGGCAGGTCATGTCCCTGGAGATGCCTAGTTTTATGTGTTTGTCAAGAAATGAGGTTATCTAAGGCCTATTTTTGGAAATTGAATCATTGAAATCTGGCATCATAATTCTTCTCTGACTTCATAAATAAATGAAAACCCTCTTTTATGTGTCAAAAGGGATTCCTCGAAAGGGTATGTAAATATCAGAGGGTGTGGCCAGGAAGGTATTCCATAATTGTGTAGATTTACTAAATATAAAGATCATGGGTCTAACAACGATTCACGAGAATTACAGCTAGATCTTTGTCACATTTGTGGGTAGCTGATTAAATTGATACCAAGAATGACAGGTGTGTCTATGTTATATCTCTGAGATCTGTTTTCTCATGCAAGAGTATAAGTTGTATTGGTAAAAGTGGTTTTATTTATAATAATTATACAAATGCGACAGCGAAGGTGGCGTAATTCTATGCGCTACTGGGATAAAGACATGGGACATTTGATATATTCAGGATTTTTTTCATTCAAAATAAATTCATTTTTTCCCCCTTGTCATAAAAATGTAATTGCAGTTTGATGAGGGGGGGGGGGGGGGGTTAAAGATGCACCAAGAAGGTGGGCTTATTCTGTGTTCCAATGCAGGAGGTTTAGGATATAAAACATTAGAATTCAACAAGATGTGTGCTCTGATGTCAGACACATCACATCTCATCTTTCATGGTTCAATGACCCCTTTGGAAGGAACGTGATAAATGTTAAGTGGAAATGTATAGGATAGGATTTTTGTTTGTTTATCCTTTTATTTTAAGAAATTGTTTGCATTTTTATACTGTATGTTTTTGTAATAATCTTTTTCTGTAACCTAAGCACTGTACTAGTTTTTGATATTAAATCTAAGATTTCAAAAAATAATGTTTTGAGCTGTGATTTAACTTTTCACATTTTGAAGAGAGTGATTAAATTTTCAGACTAATTTTGCTACAACAGATTTGTGTGTGTTACGTGCATATTTTGCTTATTAAACAGAGATGAAAGACTCTGCAAATGAATCATGACATCTCTTTGGTGGTGGTGACAGCGTGTGAAGATATATATTGTGATGGATTGGGATATGATATATTTGAGGGACCTTGAAGTGGTGAAAAGTGGATCCGCTAGATAACTGTGTGTATTAATCCTTGTCACATATACAAGTCACATGTGCACAAATGTGCTGTTCGATGGCATACATGCAAACTTCTACACCACACTCTGAAAGCCACTGATAAATCTGTCTAGTTCATTGCCATTGGTTTTTTTTTTTTTGCTGAACTTGTTTATTTTCCTTGTCATTTTACCTAGGGAACAGTTAGAGTTGTAACTGATGGCTTAGAGTTCAATAGCTCAGTTGCTATAATCCTCTAAAATACACACAGTGTGCCTTGAGGTAATTATTGTCAAGATGCTAAACTTCCCTTGTTCTGACCATAGATTATAGATCTCCACACAAATGTTGCTTCATAGCAACCTGGCAATGAAAAGTTAGGTATATTAGCTGAACATTAACAGTGCAGAAGTCATATATATAATTTGTACTTGTCAACTTGCTTTTGGACTTACCTGAGCACTTTATAAAAATGAAGAGCACTCAATTCTATGGGGCAAGAACTGCAAGAGTCTCCACCACTGCTGCAAAGAGATTATGTGAACTGATTCCTGTGTCAACACTTGCACAGAGGACATCTCTCAAAAGTTGTGGGGAGGAAAAGACGACTGGGAAAGAGAACTGCATGCAATGGGAAACATCTGAAAGCTAAGAACACCACTTTAATGAGTGCCTCATATTTTCCCCCACCATACCATATGATGTCAGTATCACTTGCCTTGGACACTAGGGATCTGCTGTGCATTGCATAGAGATGACTTTAGCTTGTATATCCCCATGGAGATCACTGCAGCACCAACCATGGTCCAGGATGTAGCATCACCCACTTTGAGGCCACACCACTCAGCAGGAATCATCAATGTTCGTATGCTTAAGTGATATATTACATTTTCCAGAAAATATAGGAGATGAGAGAAAGCAAAACAAATTTGGCTACCCAAGTAATTATGTGTGGGATGCTATGGCATGCTTCGGTATCACCATGGGGAACAGTACACTGAATATCACACACGATGCAGAGCCCCCTGGGAACATCTTGTCCCTTGGTAAACCTTTGGACAACATCTCTTTAGAAACGGCTTCTGTTCCTGAAAGACATTCGAGAGAACCTCTCTAGGACCCCTGCACTGAAGTTTCATCTGTGAAGATGACATTTTTTAACTTTTCGCCACTCTCCAGCAAAGCACAAGCCTGATCAACTCTCTTCTGTTTATTAACATCCCTGACCATGTTATGAACTCTGAAAAAAAAGGGGAAAGAATAATTAATAACAGGAAATGTCTAATGTACAAAGCCCTGTGCTTATAAAATATTTAGCGGGATTTCAAATAGCGTACAATGTTATTCACATAGTCCATTTTTATTCTGAGAATATTGCTGTAAGCAAAGCACTGCTGACCTTTTAGCATCGCTTGTGGGCAGTAATCCTTTACAGTATGTGAGAAATTCAGAGATTAAGGTTTTTAACATTTCCACAGTTACTGGATATAGAAGTGTAAAGTTCTATTTCACTGTGCTGTCTGAATAACACAATACAGAGATATTAAATCCTGAGTTAAAGAGGCAACAGTACATGTACTGGTAGTGAATCGAACAGTCTACTGTATATACTCAAACTGGTCATGATCATTTTTCCTACTTATCGTGCTCGACCAGTTTGCTGCCTTCGATACTGTTGATCACTCTCTTCTCCTTCATATTCTAAACTCTCTTGGTATGCTCATCAAAGCTCTATCCTGGTTCTCATCATTCCTCTCTGATCGCACATTTTCGGTATCTGTTGCTAACATGTTTTGGTCTCCTGTTGATCTGTCAATTGGTGAACCTCAGGGCTCTGTTCTGGGACCTCTCCTTTTCTCTCTCTACACACTGTCATTCGTTTGACCTTAGGTATCTCTCTGCAGAAGATGCACAGATATATTTATCCAACCCTACCTTCACACCTACAATACAGTCCCAGGTCCCCAATTGCTTCCTGGCTATATTCTCGAGGATTGTCATCTGCTGCCTTAAATTTAATGGCTCAGAAACATCAAGCTGTGGTTACCTAAAAATGCGGTATTAGTGCCAAAAAGCGCGTTATTTTTATCATGCAATACAAACATGTGCCGCCAAAAAGAAAGCACTTTTTATTGGATCTATGAAAAGTATCAGATACAATACAATAGACCTAATACCGCATTGTTTGGTAAAAACATCCATACATCAAGTTCTGAAATTTATCGGGAAGGAATGAACGCCAGAAATCCAGCAAATAATTACCACCTACTCCAGGTTGGTATTAGCCCTGTCTTTCCTATGTATATAATGGCCAATATAATGATATATACAGAGACAAGATAAGCTAAACCAACCTGAAATATATAATAAAATACATTACTGTACATATTAACCCATTAGTAGTGCATGGGTCAACTAGTCATGGGTTTCCATGACTAGTGACGACAAAGGGCAACAAAAGGTTTAATATAAACATAAAACTACACTACGTACCACATTGCCCACTTTAGTTCCTAGTAAAGCATTGACATGCAATGTTTTACTAACCGCTAAGTAGGGATGGTAACAGTACAAATCTGTTTCCCGGACCTCGGACCAAAACGTAGCACCCATCACGGTTTTGCCAGAGTATCACACCTGTTAAATTATTACCTCCATCCTGATTTACACCAGCTTAAAATTGCAATAATGTAAGTAAAAAAAATTCTTACTGGGTGCGATATTATCTCCACTTTAACAGAGTTTAAAATATCCGGGCCAATATTTCTAAAACTTTATTTCTCGTATTTCCCCCCTAAACCTGGCCTAATATCTCCTTTTTTCCATCACATTAAACGGTACTACCACCCTGTTGCCGAAGCACGTTGCATAGGAATAACATGTGACTCCTCCCTTTCCTTCTTCATAAAATATGTTGCTTCTTCCTGTAATATTTTCAAGATCCGCCCTTTCCTCTGTTGATCTACTGCTAAAACTCTAATGCATGCCCTTATCCTCTCCCATCTGGATTACTGTAAATTGCTGCTAACAGGCTTTACTGCCTCACAACTTTCTCCTGTGCAATCAATCCAAAATTCTGCTGCTATAATAATTTCACTTTCCAGCCCATAAATCCTTCTCCTGGGTTCCCAACAAATTTTAGATAACTTACAAAGATCTCCTCCTTACCTCCAAGGCTCTCCACTGATCTTCTCCTCCCTACATATCGGCTTTGATCTCTCGTTATGCCCCTGTTCGTATCTACCCATAACTGTCTCCTTTTTACCCCTTTCACCTCTACTGCCTTAAACCTTTATCCCATACTGCCCCTCACCTGTGGAACTCCCTGCATACATCAAACACCTTCTCCCCCCCCTTTAAGTCAAACCTTAAAATGCACCTCTTAAATGTAGCATTTCAAGAGCCTAGATTCATGGCTACTGTCCAACACCCACAGTTATTCCTACCAACCATTGTGGCCAAGCTGTGCCATCTACTGCGCGTATTCCCTCACCTTCTGTCTCTGTAAGTCTCCCAACATACCACTTGGATTGTAAACTCTCTGTGGCAGGAATTTCCTTTCCAATTGACTGATTGTTTATTGCATTTAGTATATTATAATTCTCTGTACTGTATCGTTTATTTTGTCATGCGTTGAATACACTGTGGGTGTAAATACAGTCCATACATACTGTACAACTGTACAACTGTGCACAGGAACACTCCCCTATCCCAGATCACTTTTTAGCCATCGCCCTGCTACAGTAGCATTTCTTTTGTTTCTTTTTTTTAGCTCTGTTTGTTAATCACAAAATAACTATGTTTCTCCCGCTAATTAGCTACTGTGAACTCAGTGTTTCTGTAAGGTGCATGTGTTTAAAAGCAGCAGTACCCTCCCCCACTTTTCAAGCTTGTTGATTGAACAACCTGCATATTGGCTGACAGACTTCTGTAAATAATCTGAGAACTCATTAATTTGATAACACCAACTGACAAAACTACTGGTCAAATTCATGCTCCTGCCTTATTAAAAAAAATGTACATATTATCAACATTATTCTCTATTGTATAGTGTACAGTTAATGTGAAACAAAAAAGGGAGCATCCAATTAACATAAATACAGTAGATTTCCTGGTGTAGCCAGTTCTCTTCTTATTCTTTGGATACTGCTCTCTCAGATTTTTAAATCATGCTGATTTTGGATAATTGCTCTAATCTCTCTGCCACAGCCCTCATCATTGTCTTGACTTAATTCATGCAATAGATTCTTGACAAATCTCCAGTAACAACACCAACCAAAGATGACATGCTTAGCAAAATGTACAAAATGTACAAGCACTGATGTTTAAAAAATTATAGTTGGCAATAATTACTCTGCAAATTGGATGAGTGACATTTCTTTCTTTCCTTCGACCATTCACATGGTAACGGACAGCATGCAGAGACACCTTCACACCGCATGGGAGAAGCCACTGCTGAATCCCTCTCATACATTTGCCTTCTTTTCACATAACTATTTTGTTTTAGACTTTATTCTTTTTCTTTTTCTTGATGAGGAAAAAAACTTTAGGACGTGACACTAATTCAATTGGTGAAAAGACTCAGTTGGAACTTAGGTATATCACGGTTACTTATGCTGCAGGTGAGGAAGGTTCTATGCAATGCCTCTGTATGCACCAATCAAAGAGGTCCAATTCCCTTTTGCATCATAGCAATTAGGCAATCACGTGTTAGGACACTAACACTGTACAAATTTAAAAGGTTAAAAAGATTATACGGGTATCACAGTTAATAATATAGAAGAACAACAGTGTAGCAAGGTAGATAGTCTGGCTGATAGCTGTGCGTGGGAAACATATGTGTAGCTGCTCAGTCCAGCAGAGAATTAGTTAACATATCAGTCATTAGGGCTTTAAAAAGGGCAGACTAGCTCACTACAAGGAGAGCTTTGATCAAGGATGCAGCTGCCCTGCGATCCTGCTGTCTAAAGGTCTGCCTAAACCTGTGAACTACTATCTGAAAGTCTGTCTTAAACTGTGAACTGCTGTAATTACAGTAAGCCTGTGTAATCACTAGTGTGAATTTCCGCTTATCCCAAAAAGGCTGCAGATACCTACAGAGACTTTGCAAGTACGTATTAGAGGGCTATTTGGCGAAACAGCCCTCAAGAGCCAAATAAATATCTCCCTAAAGAGAGTTAGAAAGAGTCTGGGCCTTTTAAGAGCAAGGGCACAGCACTGCTCTTGAATTAATTTTTTGTTTATGCTGACATAAGCTCTTTTGTGTTTCACCTAATAGAGGCAGACTAAAAGCCTAGATTCAGACCACCCACATGTCATCACAGTCTTACTGCAACAAAGAGTTACAGTACACCTTGCAGATAACATTTGAAAACTGCAAGGTTGTACGGGCCCAGAATTTTGCGGCATGCACCGTCTGCATGGATATTATGTGAACTAGTGTCTAATACAAGCACCCAAAAAGGACACCTGTAAGGACTTGAGGCGACCAAGGCAGAGAAGGAGAATTAACCACCCAGGGTAAAGTTTGCCAAACCGGTGTCAAAGAACGAGATAGAGGATAAGGATTTTGAGATGCAAGCTTTGAGCACCCCACCACAAGCTGACCGTGTGCCAGTATTAGAGATGGGCAAATCCACCCAAATAAATTTCCTGGATTTTCTCACATTTTTGACCCCGTAATCCGCTTCTGCAAAGATGAAATAAAACAGCTACGTAATGAACTATCGGACTTTAAAAACAATGTTTCAAGTGCCTTCAGTAAGTTGAAATTTGTGCTCATTGAGGCTCTTACATGACATGGAACCATGAGCCTGGTCAAACTCAAGAGAAACACATTGTGACTGCAGTTCACTGTTATTATATAACTATGTCCCCATGACACCTTTGCGTCAATCCAGGAGCATTGACAGCACTTCTACTGCCAACATTAGTGAACCCATGGGCCACAGCACTCCCGTGGTTACCAGAGGTGAACACACAGATATAGTTAGGGTTGCTTTTTTTGGTACCGATTTTAATCATGCAATACATCAACGTTTCACCTAAAAAATAACACTTCATCTAACCCATTAAAAATATCATTACCAGTTGGGCTGGACATTTAACACCATCCAAACTCCTTGATGATGTTCTGTAGTTTACGCAATATAGTCCTATAGTATTTCCCCTCATGATGTAGATACCCATATTTGGTCATCTATGTCATGAGGGGGTTGAACTGTGCTGGAGCAGTGAGAGTGAGTTCAGGCATCTGTAGGAGGGTGAAGACAGAGCAGATTAGACATGTGGAACCCCCATACCTCCTTTCCATTTGCTCATACAGGACAAACAGTGATCAGGTATGGGGTTTATTGCGCTGAAGTCAAAGGATTAATGCTACGGGGGTCCCATTCAGAAGCATGGATCCCCTGTAGCGGCAATCCTTTCCGTTTTCGGCACCACAATCGACACGTACCGGGAACGCGCGTGATTGCAGCACAGAAAGCTGTAAATCTGGCTACATCTGTACCAAGGCTCTCTCAATAGGGTCATAGATTGCCAATGTGGCTATCAATGTTAAGTTATAATAAATAAAAGGATCAATTTACAATATTAAAATTAATTATTTACTTATCTTCATTACCTTAGTGTCCAGTAAAGAATTGCTATGCAAAATTGCTATCCCACAGACAGTAATGTGCAATAGTCTTATTAGCCAAATGTGGCTAATAGGACTTTTTCCGGTTGAAAAGCATAACAAAAATACCTTAAACAAAATAGACATTAAAATAAATAAAAACATAATAAACACTAAGCAATTATATCCATTGATTGTAACTGTTGCTACCTATGCCCTCAATGGGGTCCTATATTGCCAGTATGACAATCAATGTAGACCTATATAAATAAAAGTATTACTTAATCATGCCCGAATGAAGGTTGTCCTCCTAATCCTTAGGGCAAATAAGCCCCTCCCTCAAAATCAATGCAAAATAATCCATGCCCAATGGCACAGCCAAGTTTAAAAAACAACCAATAAAAATTATATGTTATGTATTTTGATAATGTTAATTGATTATTTTTTGAAATTACCATTTATTGTCAGTGTGGCTATCTATGCCCCAATTAAGTGGGCCTATGTAGCCACAGTAACTATCAATGGTTATGGTTAAAATGTATTTGTAATATTTCGGTCATTTTTTATTAAAGTGTATTTTTTTGAAGAGCTTTGGCTGTCTAGCCCGAACTGGATCCAGGTAAGCAGCATGCCCCAGCCTCCAGGCTCTAAGAGAGAGACTGGAGCAGCAAACCTCACTGCGATATATTCCTCTTTCTCAATTGGGAGAGCAGGTGAGTGAAAACCAGAACCACTAATCTCTGGCCTGGAGTTTCTATCCACAGTCTCAGCAACTGTGAAACTGTGATATGGATCATTTTTTCCCTTTTTTCCACTTTCTGCCTTAAAATCGGACATACAGCTGCCTAATATTCTGGGACTATGTCACATCAGATTGAAGAGGGTCTAGGAAAGAATAGGTGTTGAGAAAATGGAGCAAACAAGAGAATACAAGACGTTCAAGGAGTTTAGAGGCAAAAGGCAGGAGTGAGACAGGCCGATAGTTAGAAAGACTGGTAGGGTCAAGCTTGCTGTTTTTGATTAATGGTATAACTGTTGAATGTTTGAATTAGGAGGGAAAGGTACCAGAGTAGAGGGAGGAGTTAAAAATGTGTGTGAGTGTAGGGATTATAGTAGGAGCAAGAGGTTTTAGGAGATGGGAGGGAATGGGGTCAAGAGGGCAGGTGGTAGAGGGAGAAGAGGAGATCAGCAGTGACACATCCTCCTCCGAGACAGCAGAAAAAGAGTCAAGGAAGGCAGGAGGAGAGTTAGGAAGAGGTGTAGGGTGGGAGGAGGAAACAGAGGGGATGTTCTGACGTATGGATTCCACCTTTTCCTTAAAATAGTCAGCAAAGTCCTGAAGTGAGATGGCAGAAGAAGAAGAGGCAGCTGAGGGTGGTCTGAGAGTCAAAGACAGAGAAGAGTCGGCATGGGTTGGACTTGTGAGTTTTGATTAGTGAAGAAAAGTGGATGTATTAACCTCTTTGGTGCCTGTGGTATACCGTGATAACCCCAAGCATCAAATGGGTTAATGTTATTTTGATCAAAGGCTTCTGTAATAACAGATATTACAGAAAACTATTATAGAAATATTATCGCAATGCGGTAAGTAACACATTATTAATGGTTGCGTTACTTCCCGCATCACGATTTTTGCCCGAATATCACACCTGTAAAATCTCACAGCAATGTTAATGTAGACCAACTTAAAGTAATAAAACCTGTAAAAAAATGTTTGGATTGGGTGTGATATTAACTCCACTTTTACGGAGTTGGATGTACTGTATTAGGACCAATGTTTCAATTTTTTATAATAAATAGAACTGTTCAATGTAAACATGTTTTCTATTTATAACTTTTTGTGAAAATAAGAGAGATCATTAGGTCACATAATAACATGAAAGGACTACATATTGTTACAGTTTCTCTTGCACTTACTAATTACCAATTAAAAGAGTGTGTTTGTGTAATAGGACACAAAGACAAAGGAGACATCATTCTCCCACTAATTAAATGAATGTCAATGATCAGAGTTTTGGGCAGCCGTTTAATGGTTTAAAAGGAAGGCTAATTAAGGGCTAATCACTTACCTGACAAGCATTAGGAGGAACATCTTCACCCCCTAAAGGCTTAATTTCTTATCTTACTTCAATACTGTATATTGTAAAATAAATGCAGATTTATATAAAAAAAAGCGATCTGTTGCAGCACACGCTATAAAAAATCATTCATTTTGAGCTGTTTATTAAAAAAATGGTTGAAAAATGCAGAGCGTGGTCTGGAGCCTGACCAAGATGGCCGCATCATACTGAAGCTCCTCAAGTTTTGATTTGCAATCCACAGCAATCCTAATTTATCACCAAACGAATAAATTGGATAGCATACCACATAGGGATCATTTAGAACCTAAAAACTAAATATATGGATATTATTAGGTTACATAAAAGAAAAGAAAACAGTGGCTCCAGAGGCCTATTGATCACCGCCAGAGGAGACGCACGGCCTGCCCTGCCCGACAAGATACACCTCTGGATCCACAGGCAAACGCAGAGAGATACGCAATCTGCCGCCGAATTACACCGAGGTGAGCGGGTGAGTGGGGTGACTGAGAAGGGGCCGCAGAGAATCATTGTTAGCCCTGCAACACGCTGCTACTCTGAGTCCCTGAGTCTCTCAAATGGCTGCCAACTGGATGTAAATAGCCCAGAACCAGCGGCAGACAATCCGGGCCACCGGCTTACCTGGAAGAAAGGAGGTAAGAGCCGCGGCGGAGGGAGGAGGTGAGGAGGAGGTTCCGCTCCAGCGCTGTAGAGAGCGGGCAGTCAGCAACCGGCGGGGATGCGGCGGGGGAGTGAGGGACGTCCATCTTAGCTCAGCGCCCAGCTAGAGAGCCCCCAACATACTTGGGTCCTCCACCCCCTCCCCCTGCACACATACCAGCATCGCGCTGCACCCATCAGACGAAGTTGGCTCCGGGGGTGTCCTCACCAGAAGCAGCAAACAGCCGCCAGCGGATAGGTGAACCCAAGTCCTAAAAAAATTGCCCCCACCACCTAAAATGACTGCAACGGCCCTGTGACAGAGAAGGAGCAGGATACTGGGCTTACCTTCAGCCCAGCCATCGAATCCGTCGAAGCCCGCCATTCTGCACCCTGCCTGATCCCTTCTGAGCCTGCCTGCGCCCCCACTGTGGAGAGAGGGGCTGATCAGAGCTGTGGCCTGAATAGGAGCTGTCTGCATGCGTTCCAGCCTGCGTCCCATCTGGATCCAAGATGGCCACCGCCAGTTTCAATTAAAGGTACAGCTTCCCAAGAAAAATAAATAAATAAACAAAAACACCAAAAAATCAAAAATAAAGAATAAAATATAAAAATAGACTGACAGAGGTGATCAAATTGAGAGTTATGGGGTAAAACCCAAAGAGGCCTGAAGGAGACCCCACTGACCAATAGATTGCACATCACGGGCACTACTTGAACATCAAGGCCCGAAATCAGACGCTGAACAGTCGGGCACATGCGCTCCCCCCCCCCCCCTCCACGGATCCCTAGAGAACCAAAGACTATACAATTAGTCCCATGCACTAACAGAATGCCCAAGTGAAGGGGTGCAATTGTGGTATTGATATGAGCCTAGAAAAAGGACAAGAATCACATTGAGCTTTCACAATTTAATGCAACCGAACAAATAATATAGAAAAGAACGATCTAGGACTGATTTACTTCTATATCTCCCAGCTGCGCGCCGGCGATATAGCCCCCCCAGAAAGTCAGGGAAGCCTCCACGTTCTTTACGAAAAGGAACGCAAAGCCTACATTAACGGGCAAGGAAAAAGCAGCACGTGCCCAAGACCAAGAGGAAAATGATTCAGGGTCAGACGCAGATCAAAACCCAGATATCAGGAACGAACTAAAGGCCTGGGTCAAAGAAATAAAACAGACGTTCCATGAGGAATTGCAAAGCGCAATGAAGAGCCTCCACACTAAAATCGTGGAGGTAGAAGAACGGACAACAGGGCTGGAGGTAGCCATGGAAGCAGTCACCGAAAAGCAAGTGGAGACGGACGGAGATATAACCCAAATGAAAGAACAGATATCCTGACTCCAAGACGCCCAGGAAGAGGCAAAGAATAGATCACGAAGGAACAATCTCAGAATTCGAAACATCCCAGAGTCAGTCCTCAACGAAAAAATCAAGCCCTACCTAAACAGGCTATTCCAGAGCATTCTTCCAGAAGCTACCAATGCTAAACTGGAACTGGACAGAGTCCACAGAATATATAGACCAAAAGAGTTCAAAAATAGAGGGCCCAGAGATATGATCACAAGGTTTCACTATTTTTCTACCAAAGAGGAAATACTCAACAAAGTCAGAAACGAAGACAAGATTCCCTTTGAAGACACAGAATTGCAAATCTTTTCGGATCTCGCGCCAACAACAATAGCTAAAAGGCGCGCACTCAGAGAAATCACAGGCTACCTGAGGAGTAAAGACGTTAGATACAGATGGGGCTTCCCCTTTCGTCTCCAAGCTTCATACAAGGGAAAACAAGCTACTTTAAGAACCCCAGAGGAAGGACCGGATTTTATCTCCGCGCTGGGCCTGAAGGTCCCAGCAGGATTAAGGAGCGACACAGAGAGGGCACCTCCGCAACCGGGACGTGAAAGGTGGTCCAGAGCGACAACAAACCCAAGATAGGCCACCAAGCCCCAAACTTTGAGGTCTAATAACTTGGAGAAGCTATGAGAGCATAGGAGAGATAAGCTCACCTTGATCGAAGTCCCCAGTCCTGAACTTTTATGCCACTCTAAATAAAAGGATGAGAACAACTGGGAGCAGGAGGGGGAAAAAAAAGAGAGAGAGAACAGAATAACTAAACAACTGAGAGTATAAGGAATAAGCCATTATTATTCCTTCAAAGACTCTGTTTAGCTTAAGAAAAATATAAATGTGTTTAATACTGTATAATATGTTTGATTCAAAAGTTTGACTGTTATGTTTTCCCTCTCTATATGGGTTTTAGTTCCAGTCAGTCCTAATAGAAAAGAAGGTTGACCAGCAAACAGGAACACCGACATGTACCCAAGCAGAGCTGGCTACTGTATTCGTCCAAAACCTATCAGACTGCAAGTACCACATTGCACCCCACACACACCCTCCCTTTTTTCTCGACTCTGCATGTCCCAAATACCCCAACGCAGAGTCAAATGCCCAAAGTACCAGAGGGCCCTTCCCCACACCACGTTAAAATTCCCCAAGGTTATTTTTGTTTTCCCCTAATTTCCCTCCTATCTCATCCTAACTGGAATACACTTGTATGCATCCAAAAAGACATAACCAAAAAACATGCAAAGATAGGTCCCCGAAAACCGGAAAATCTCCACAATGCATTCAATAATAAAAAGTTGGCCCTAGCGAATACCTTCACAAGGTATTTTAAACAAGGATATGGCTAAATTATTAAAAGTAACTACCCAGAATGTCAAGGGATTGAACTCCCCCATGAAAAGGAGACTGCTGTTCAGGGATCTCAAAGCTAAAGAAAGCGATATACACATGATCCAAGAAACACATCTGAATAAAGAGGACACGGTTAGATTAAGAGACAGAAACTTCCACCAAATCTATCACTCCCCAGCGATAAATAAAAAAGCAGGAGTAGCCATCCTGATTAGAACCAGCGTCCCCTTTGAATTAGGAAAAATAAAAAGAGACAATGCCGGGAGAATGCTAATTGTATCAGGCAAACTGGGCACAATAGAACTAACACTAGTATGTCTATATGCCCCTAACAGAGACCAAGAAAGCTACATTAACAAGACTTTCGACGTGATAAGCCAAAACAAGAAAGGCTACTTAATAATTGGAGGTGATTTTAACACAGTCATAGACTGTAATAAAGACAAGGCGAGACTCACGAGCAAAGAGCACCACTCGAGATTGAAGAGCTCATTGGCTCTTAAACAAAATATAAGAATGGGCGGATTGGTCGACACCTGGAGACTAATGAACCCTATAACTAAAGGATTCACCTTCTATTCGGCCCCGCATAAACAATACACCCGTATCGATTACATTTTTATATCTAGAGAACTGGCTGACCGGATAGCAAAAGCAGAAATAGACAATATAACATGGTCAGACCACGCTCCAGTATCATTAACTCTGAGAGACCTACAGTACACCAAAGGCCGACAGGCACACATTGGCGTTTGAATGACCTTCTACTCAGGATACCAGAAACTAAAAATGCCATAGAGACCGCCATACGGGATTACTTCTCATTAAATGATAACGAGCAAGTAAGTGACTGCACACTATGGGCAACGCACACAGCCACTCTTAGAGGTAAAACAATTAGTATTGCCACTCATAGGAAAAGGGAGAAAAATAAGAGGATAAACAACCTAAACAATAGTAGTAGAGAAAATGAGGAGACTTACCAACAAAACCCAACAGATACAATCAGAGCAATGATTGATAAAGACAGATCAGAACTTAAAAACATATTGATAGAAGACACCGAAAAAGTAATGAGATGGACAAATCAGACCTTTTACGAAAAAGGAAATAAAGCAGACAGACAACTAGCGGCTAAACTCCGAAATAAAACAGCGAGCCTTAACATATATAGTATAAAAACCAACCAAAACAATTTAACATATAACCCAGCCGAAATTAACAAAGAGTTTGTTCAATATTGTAGTAATTTATATAACTTGACAAACCCTGACCGAGACAACGGGAAGTTGGAAACAAAACTAGATTAATATATAAAAGAAACAAAATTAACCAAATTGGAATAATCAGAATCTACCCAACTAGGAGTCCCAATAACATCAGAGGAGGTATGAGCAGCCATCAAATCTCTTAAGAATTCTAGAGGTCACGTGACGACGGGGAGGTGAATGGCTGCTTAGTACCTGAGCTCCATTCCCACCGGCACTAGTTATATCAATAACTACAGCAAAATCGCGACAACAGCAACACAACCAGCAGTAAAGAATCTCTAAACATACCAGGATGGCTTCTAACAAAACAGTTCGAAGAAAAACCCAGACAGTCTCTACTTATTTCAAAAAAGGAGAGACAGCACAGGGAGACAGGCCTGAATCCCCTGCACAACCCACCATGACAGACCATGAGGGAGAAAATGCAAGTGCTGCATCGGACGACATGGATGTAATGAGGCGCAAGGATATGAAAGCTTTCTGCGCTGAAATGAAGCAATTTTTTACAACAGAACTTTGGGCTCTCAGGAAAGATATGAATGCCATAGGTGAGCGAACAAACTCCCTAGAGGTTAAGTCTGATGAGACCGTTACTGCACTGGCACAAACTCAGAAACAAGTAACTAAGCTGAGGGACCAGGTCAGATTCCTAGAGGAAAAGATTGAGGACTCTGAAAACAGGGACAGAAGAAGTAATATCCGTCTAAGGGGGGTCCCTGAGACTGTCACCGACCCAGAGGATTTTGCCACCAAGTGGCTAGAACAACTCTTCCCTGACAAGACGGACCGTGAGCTCCTGTTAGACAGATGTCATCGCGCCCTGAGAGGAAGACCTCAGGCAGGGGACCCCCCAAGAGACATTGTTATCAGGTTCCACCATTACCGCACAAAAGAAGAGGTATGCAAGATATCACGGGACACTAAACATATGGAGTTTGATAAAGTGAGATTCCAGGTGTTCCAAGACCTGTCCCCTGCCACGCTGGCCAAAAGAAAATCCCTAGCCCCCATTACAAGAATTCTGAGGGACCAGCAGATTAGATACCGGTGGCTATTCCCATGTGCAGTAATGGTGCTGCGGAATGGGGTAGCACATACCTTGAGACGCCTGGAAGACGGCGAGGGATTCCTCGGCAAGCTGGGCGCAGGGGGAGCGGCGGAGGTCTTGCGGGCATCCCCACGAGCAGAAGCAGGAGACGCAGATGTACCCTTACCCACGTGGAGCAAAGCGGGGGCTCCGCGGTCGGCGGCAGGAGCAACGGGATCAGCAGCGGCCCATAACTGAGTTCTCACCCCATGAAATTTGGAAGTGCTCAAGCAAAGAAATAATCATATAAAAGGGATCCCTTTTGGTGTTCAGAACCTTCATCATGTCATTTTGCCTTTTCGTTTTACCTTCCAGCTGGGGTGTTTCAGCTGCAGTGTCTTGCTTCACCCGGAGGGAGGCATCGTAAGCGCGTCCTCCGGTGACCCAGCTACCCCCCCACCCGCTCCTGCGACTACCCCCCCCCGCTCCTGCGACTACCCCCCCCCACTCCTGCGGCTACCCCCCCCCCCCACTCCTGCAGCTACCCCCCCCCACCCCACTACTGCAGCTACCCCCCCCACCCCACTACTGCAGCTACCCACCCCACTACTGCAGCTACCCCCCCACCCCACTACTGCAGCTACCCCCCCCA
This sequence comes from Ascaphus truei, assembly GCF_040206685.1. NCBI lineage: Eukaryota > Metazoa > Chordata > Amphibia > Anura > Ascaphidae > Ascaphus > Ascaphus truei. The sequence continues at coordinate 326,673,057 of NC_134486.1, forward strand.
CCCCACTACTGCAGCTACCCCCCCACCCCACTACTGCAGCTACCCCCCCCACCCCACTACTGCAGCTACCCCACCCCCACCCCACTACTGCAGCTACCCCACCCCCACCCCACTACTGCAGCTACCCCACCCCACTACTGCAGCTACCCCACCCCCACCCCACTACTGCAGCTACCCCACCCCCACCCCACTACTGCAGCTACCCCACCCCCACCCCACTACTGCAGCTACCCCACCCCCACCCCACTACTGCAGCTACCCCACCTCCACCCCACTACTGCAGCTACCCCACCCCCACCCCACTACTGCAGCTACCCCACCCCCACCCCACTACTGCAGCTACCCCACCCCCACCCCACTACTGCAGCTACCCCACCCCCACCCCACTACTGCAGCTACCCCACCCCCACCCCACTACTGCAGCTACCCCCCCCCTACTGCGGATGCCCCCCCCGCACTTGCGGATGCCCCCCCGCACTTGCGGATGCCCCCCGCAGTTGCGGATGCCCCCCCGCACTTGCGGATGCCCCCCCACACTTGCGGATGCCCCCCCGCAGTTGCGGATGCCCCCCCGCAGTTGCGGATGCCCCCCCGCAGTTGCGGATGCCCCCCCGCAGTTGCGGATGCCCTTCCGCACTTGCGGATGCCCTTCCGCACTTGCGGATGCCCTTCCAGACCTGCGGCTGCTCTCCCGGACCTGCGGCTGCCCTCCTGGTCGCGAGCGGGTCCGTCGCTGACTTTTGGAGGGCAGCCATATTGCCTCTATCCCTCCCTGTGCTCGGCGGGAGCGGCTCCGGTTTTCGCGGGCTTTGCCGCTGACGTCACTGCCAGGCGGCGAGCCAGGGGCCGCTCTCTCGCGAGAGGACGGCGCGGCCCCACGTGACTGCGCACATTGCAGGGAGACTCTGCCCGAGATGCAGAGGGGGACGGTCCGCGATAGCGCAGGGGCCGGGGACACGGGGGGGGGGGGGGGAATGGAGAGAGGTGGGGGCTGAGATCGGGGGATGAGAGGAGGATGAAAGGCGGGGGGGAGGATGAAAGGCGGGGGGGAGGATGAAAGGGGAGGGGGAGGGTGAGGATGAAAGGGGAGGGGGAGGATGAAAGGGGAGGGGGAGGATGAAAGGGGAGGGGGAGGATGAAAGGGGAGGATGAGGATGAAAGGGGAGGATGAGGATGAAAGGGGGGGATGAGGATGAAAGGGGGGGGATGAGGATGAAAGGGGGGGGGATAAAGATGAAGGGGGGGGAGGACGAGGATGAAAGGGGGGGATGAGGATGAAAGGGGGGGGGGGATGAGGATGAAAGGGGGGGGGATGAAGATGAAAGGGGGGGTGAGGATGAAAGGAGGGGGGAGGAATAAGATGAAAGTGGGGGAGGATGGGGGGGGATAGCGAAAGAGGGTAAAGAAAGATTCAATTCACTTGTCACCATCTGACGCGGAGCCCTTCCCAATAAAGTTTCAATGAGGCTCTGTATGTTATGTTATATGTATGTTAGATGGTATAGAATATCTGTTGCATCTGTTGTATATGTTGTAGGTTATATATGTTATTTATGGTTCATATGTTATATAGGGTTAATGGGTTAAATATGTTAAATATGTTCATTAAATCATTAAATAATTGGGTTCATTCAAATGCTGGGTATATGCATGTATATATGTGGATATGCACTCACTATAACTTAGGTACTGCTGTAAGTCGTTATAAAGTTAAAAATCACGCTACAGTTTAAGGTTAAGTTAGTTATCAGTTTTGCGCCGGTGGGATTCACCCACGATGTCGTACATGTGTTCCTCATATAGGTCCCTGACGAATCAGGACCTCAAACAAGTCCCAGGGGGGTCGGTCCCAGGAAGGGAAAGCCGGCCATTTTGGAAGGTCAGGCATACCGACCTGCCCATTGGGCGTCAGACTCCCACTCGGGGGACCCCGAGGGGAGCTCTGGTTTTTCTTTTATTTTTTTTCATTATTACAAAGCGGTTTAACTTATGTTTCCAATTTTGCTTTACCCCTTATGTGTTTTCCCTTGTACTGTCTCCTCCCTCCCTACCCCTCCCAATCCTTTCCCCACCCGGCCGGGGAGGATGCCGACCTAGACGGAACACAAGAACTTTGCCGGATGGTAACACCAAAAACGTCCGCCAGTTGGACAAAGTGGACAGGGTGAGTCATCAAACGTTAGTTTGTTACACTTCTCACACATTAAGTGATGGCGTTAACCCTTATATCACATAACGTTAAGGGCTTTAATAACCCAACCAAGAGAAAAATAGCTTTCACTGACTATAAACGAAAACACGCAGATGTCCTAATGTTACAGGAGACTCATTTTAGCAAGACCAACGCGCCTAAATTCCTAGACAAAGACTATGCCCAGTTCTACCTTTCCTCCGCACCGGTTAAAAAACGTGGAGTGGCCATCTTGTTCCATAATAAAATCCCATTTGTAGCCCAAACTATTAAAAGAGACACAGAGGGACGCTTTGTTATACTAGTGGGCACGATACGGGAGCAATACATCACAATAGCCACAATCTATGCCCCCTGCGAGCAGGACGCAGTCTTCTTTGAAGACTTTTTTCGGACTCTACGCACCGTCGCAAGGGGCGGCGTAATACTCGCAGGGGATATCAACATGGTCATGCAACCAAATCTAGACAGATCAGGGAATACGGGCACAGTACATAAAAAAGTGGGGACCTCTTTACGCAAGGGCCTCAAAGACAACCAACTGACTGACATATGGAGAGAACTACACCCGACTGATAGGGACTATACGTTCTATTCCCACCCACACGGCTCCTACAGCAGAATTGATTATTTTTTCGTCTCTTGCCAACTGGTTCCTATGGTCTCCCGAGCTGGGATCCATGATATTTCATGGTCTGACCATGCACCGATAGAGCTAAGGTGCGAGCACATCCGAACTGGCAGACCAGGAGCGAACTGGAAGCTCAACGAATCAATCCTAAAAATTCCTGAGATTTATGAGACAATAAAGGAAGAAATAGTTCAATTCTTCCACACAAACACAGGCTCTGTAGATTCCCAGTTTGTATTATGGGAGGCTCACAAAGCGACGCTGAGGGGCATACTAATTAGCACCACAGCTAGGAGAAAACGGGAAAGGGACTCAAAAATTATGAAGCTTCAATCGAGATTACATTCCCTTACATCACTCCATAAGAGTAACCCAGACCCGCAAACCCTACAAGAATTGAAAGATACCAAAATTGAACTAAACATGTTGTTGACCTCCAGGGCAGATAACGCGCTGAGTTGGTCTAAGAGGAAATTTTACGAAAAAGCGAACAGGCCGGATACTATGCTGGCTCGAGCGTTAAGAGACAGACAAGTGAAGTTTAATATCCAAGCTATACGCTTAAAATCAGGTACCCCCACGGCCAACCCTAAGAAAATAGTAGAAGAATTTGGTTCGTTCTATGAAACACTATATAATGGAGAGAAAGTGGCACATAACGCTAAAACGAGCGAGAAGCTGAGAGATTTCTTAGCCAGCTCAAAACTAGGGAGATTGACAGAGGCAGAGAGAGAGGCCATGGGCGCTGATTTCACTATAGAGGAGGTGTCACAAGCCATTAAGGAACTCAAACCCTCAAAAGCCCCAGGGCCAGATGGCTTCTCGGGGCTATACTATAAGAAATTTGCCAAAGTACTAGCCCCTAGGTTGCTCCACGTGTTCAATGCAATATTAGCAGGAGCCCCCATCCCCAGAGAGATGTTACAGGCGTCTATATCATTAATCCATAAACCAGGTAAAGATCCGCTGGACTGCAAAAGTTATAGGCCCATATCCCTAATCAATACTGATATTAAAATATACGCTAAACTATTGGCCAATAGATTATGTCTAATCCTACCCAGACTTATACACCCAGATCAGGTCGGATTCATTAAAGGCAGACAGGCAGCGGACAATACCCGGCGATTTATTGATCTGGTAGAATTGGCCACTAAAAATAACACACAAAGTATGCTGTTAAGTCTGGATGCAGAAAAAGCTTTTGATAGGATAGACTGGCCTTACCTGAAGGAGACGCTTGCGGCATTTGGCTTTGGGGATCAGGTGAGTAGAGCGATTCTCTCGCTGTACTCAGGACCTACCGCCAGGGTAATACACCAGGGCTTTCCATCTCTCCCCTTTCAAATTAAGAGTGGCACGAGACAGGGATGCCCATTATCCCCTCTCCTGTTCGCTCTATGTATAGAACCACTGGCGGCGCAAATTAGAGGCAACCCGGACATCTCAGGGTTAAACGTATATTCTCAAACACATAAAGCGGCCCTGTACGCAGATGATATCCTACTAATTATTTCAAAGCCCCTCACCTCCTTGCCAAACCTATTGGATTTATTGGACAGATTCTCGAGCATTTCGGGATTTAAAATAAATCAAGCTAAATCTGAAGCCCTCAACATCAATCTCCCTAGACACGTAGAGAAGTTATTGCAACTGAATTTTAACTTCCACTGGCAACAGAAATACATAAAATATCTAGGAGTCCACATAGCCAAGAACACCAAAGACATCTACAATGCAAATTACCCCAACCTAATTCGGACGTTGATAGCTGACCTCCATAAATGGTCCTCTATACGAATATCCTGGATAGGTAGGATACATAGCGTCAAAATGAACCTACTCCCCCGTATCCTATACCTTTTCCAGACGTTACCAGTGCCACTCAGACTGAAGGATTTTCTCTCACTTCAGTCTGCAATCTCTAAATTTATCTGGGGAGGGAAAAAACCGAGAGTCAACAAATTAAATATGAAAAGATCTGTCCTAGCAGGGGGCCTAGCGGTACCCTGCCTGCTCTCATATTACAAAGCGGCTCAATTAAGCCAAATTGTTCAATGGCAATCCAGTCCACATTTAAAACGGTGGGTGGAATTAGAGAGTGCTGCCTGCGCTCCTTTAAAAATACGCAACTTGATTTGGCTACCTAAAACAGCACGACGATCTGCTGACATGCCGCTTTCCTCAATGACCAACTCGTTGTCTATCTGGGAGGCTAATAAGACTAAATACTCTCTCACAACGAGTAATTCTTCGATGTCCCCAATTTGGAACAATCCCAAGTTCGCTCCTGGCCTTCTGGGGGGAGATGCATCAATTTGGAAACATAAAGGTTATATACGAATTAAAGATCTGGAGGGTTACAATAGCAAGATTAAAACGTTTGATCACGTCAGAGAAGAAAAAGATATACCCCACTCAGAATTTTTTAGGTACCTCCAGCTTCGAGCATTTTATAACAAATTTGCCCCATACCCCCCCCTGACGTCATTCGAAAAGCTCTGCCTGGCAGAGACCGACACAAAGGGACTCACATCACAATTGTACAAGGAAGTAGTTGATTCTGCGAGCTTTAGACAGCAGCCATCGTCATTTAGAACCCAATGGGAAAGAGACCTGGGAGAGACATTAGAAGATGACGAGTGGAACGCTATATATATGGCCACGGCAAAAAGCTCCATATGTACCACACTAAAGGAGAACGCATATAAGGTCCTAATGCGGTGGTACCTCACCCCAATGAAATTAGCCAAGTTCGTGCCTGGATCCTCCTCACTATGCCCCCGGCAGTGCGGAGGATCGGCCGATCTGTTACATATGCTGTGGTCTTGCCCGCGGATCTCCCCACTATGGGAAGAAATTAGACATTGGATACAGAGAGTCTTCGACCTCACTATTCCCCCAGACCCATGGCTATTCCTCTTGAATAGACCACTAACGGGCCTGTCCAAAGCAAACAATAAACTAATAGCACATTTTGCAATAGCCACACGGAGCGAGATAGCAGCACTATGGAAACGCCCCGAAATTCCAAGTATCCCAAAGATTCGAAATCGATTGTGGTTTATCTGCCAGATGGAAAAGTTGACGAGTCTAGTTAACGACACTGGCACCAATTATCTCAAAGTTTGGACGCCTTGGCTGGCGCAGACGGATATCCCCGGGGTTGAGAGGAACACAATCTGGCTGTGATAGATGCAGGTGCGTTCTCCTTTAGGAGCGGAAACTCAGCTCACGACGACTACACAGACAAATAGACAGAACGCCTACAGAGGTGTTAAACTAGAGAGGACGCAACCCACAAAGAACCTTACTAGGAGCGGTGAAGAGACCTAGCACGAGTCGATGCTCCTCTTCCGGCCGCGCCACCCCTTTACCCCCTTCCTACCCACCTCCTTTTTTTTTTATTATTATTATTTTTTTTTTTTTTCTTTATTGATTTTGTGTTTGTCAATTTGAATCAATCGTACTATGTGAATTATGTTATTATCTTTATTGCTAGTCTACCCAAAACAATCCGGTCGAGTAGGGCCCGAAAAACCGGGATATGTCTCACAAGCTGACATACGGTACTGTCTATAGCGGAGATTAACACTAAAAATGAATGTAATGTATACTGTATTCTGTATCACTTGTTTGGAAAAATGCAATAAAATTTAAGTTACAAAAAAGAATTCTAAGGCCCCGGGCCCAAACGGGTTCACTAATTTCTATTTTATTAAGAAGTTTGAAAACATTTTGAAACCATATCTGGTCCGATGGTTTAATAAGATTCTGGATGGTGAAGCACCACCGAAAGAATCCCTAAAAGCCTCAATTATTGTTATTCTAAAAGAAGGGAAAGACCCTGCGCTATGCTCAAGTTATAGGCCCATCTCTCTGATCAATGCAGATATAAAACTATTCGCCAAAATCCTGGCAACCAGATTGAACAAAGTATTAAACACTTTGGTCCACCCAGACCAGGTGGGGTTCACCCCAGAATGACAAGCTTCTGATAACATTCGGAGAGTAATTAATATTATCCACAACAGTAACATGAACCAACGTCCCACCTTGGTTCTGGGGTTAGATGCTGAGAAAGCTTTTGACCGAGTGGCCTGGCCTTTCATGTTCCGAGTATTCAGAGAGATGGGTCTACACGAAAATGTCATCACGGGCATTAAAGCATTATATTCCAACCCAATAGCTACAGTGCTAATATCCTCAGGCTTCACCTCAGCAACATTTAAAGTTTCTAACGGAACCAGACAGGGATGCCCGCTCTCCCCTATGCTGTTTGCTTTGTGTATAGAAGTACTAGCCTCAAGGATAAGAGAGAATCAAGGGATAGAAGGAGTCCCTATAGGAAGCAATACATACAAAGTGTCCTTATTCGCGGACGATACTCTACTTTCTTTGACTAACCCAGAAGTATCATTAAAAAATCTATTTGACACATTAGACGAATATGGCAAACTTTCACATTTTAAAGTCAACCACACCAAGTCAGAGGCTTTAGGCTTGCATATACCTGAGGAAATAGAAAACGAGCTAAAAAAAAAAAAAAAAAAAAACATTCCCAATAAAATGGATGCCAGATAAAATGAGATATCTGGGAGTGTACATTACAAGACTATATGATGATATCTATAGAGCAAACTACCTGAACCTTATTAAAAGTTTGAAAAAGAACCTAGAAACCTGGTCAAGATATCAGATATCCTATTCGGGTAAAATTATCTCAGTAAAAATGAATCTATTACCCAGAATACTATATTTATTCCAAATGCTACCAGTAACCATCCCAATCTATGTAATTAGAGACCTGGAAAAAGTGATAACTAAATTTATCTGGAACGGAAGAAAACCCAGAATAAAGAAGAAATTGATGGTTCTCCCCCTGACCCGGGGAGGCTTGGGCCAACCAGATTTAGCTAAATATTACGAAGCAGCTAGACTAAGCCCACTAATCTGTTGGTCCGCAGCCCCAGGAAAGAAACCGTGGGTGGATATTGAGAGGTCGGAAGCCGGGTACAGGAGCTAGCGTCTCTTCTATGGGTAAAAAAGGCAAATAGACAAATAATCTACAGAAATCATCCAGTCTTACTACACTCCCTAAATTTAAAACCAGAGACAGAACATAAAACACAGACAAAGCTCAGTTTTAGCACATCCAGTGAGACTCATACACGGTACAGTGCCTAAATATATATGTATAAATATCTAATAAGTAAAATGGTCTTTTAGTTTGACATTTTTGGCCAAAATTGTTGTAAGCCCCTGAGCCAACGCCCCCATCATTTTGGGGGTTCAATAGAAGCTTGTTAGGTGTCCAGTATGTTTTACACTCCCTGAATATCTGGGACAAAAACTTTAAACGCAAGCAGATCTCTTCCATTCCTTCGCCCTTAACACCAACTAGGTCTAACCCCGAATTCACGCCAGCACAAAACTCGAATATCTTTAAGCAATCCAAGAATCTTTAAGAAAGGGCTATCCAAACTAGGAGACATGCAGAAAGGCGGCAGGGTTAAATCATTAATGGGGATAAGAGAGGAATATGATATTCCAAGCGCACAAATATTTCAATACATGCAGCTGGCCCATTATGTCTCCTCGATACAACCAAGAGACACTTGGAACAGACCACTCACCAACTTTGAGAGCCTGGTCCAACGGGGTCAATATAACAAAGGGACGATTGCCCAATTTTACCAGACACTATTGAAACAACACGAAGGTCAAACAAGCAAAAACATCTCAGAATGGGAACATGATATAGGGAATCCTTTAGAGGACAAGGACTGGGAAGAAATCCATGAAAGGATAGCTAGAGCCTCTCACTGTTCACTGATCAGGGAAACAAACCTGAAAGTCCTACACAGGTGGTATTATACACCAGCGCAACTCCACTCATTCTTCCCGCTAACCTCCCCTATGTGCTGGCACAACTGTGGTCAAATAGGCACATTTAAGCACATCTGGTAATCCTGCCCTAAGATATTCCTTTTTTGGGGTAGAATCAGACGGCTAATAGAAGGGGTAACAGAAATTGGTTAGTGGGAAGGCGAGCACTGCAGTCGGGAACAGGCTATAGGCAAGGTGCTGATCAAAGAAAACTTTATTGCGGCATATCAGCCAGGTTAAAAAACATGAGGAGGATCCTGTGATGCGTTTCGTCCAAGTGGACTTTATCAAAGAGTGATCTGCGGTAGCCAGACATAGCTATTTATAGCCCTACCTCGGCGCGCAGGTACGTAGCACCTCCCTCCAATCTCCGCTATTATAACAGCTGGTGAATACCTAATTTCTTTTAGAGGCGGAGTGTCACGCACCCGCAAGTTACGAGTGGGCAACAAATACTTTTAAAACAGGAAGAAACCATAATCCAAACCTCCATCTACGTGCCCTGATATTTATGAATATATACAAACATAGACAAATATACAATGTATTACATTCTCTATTTGGACACATAGTGAGGCACAGTATTACACAGTTTAAAAAGAAACAACCAGCATGTCCGGTCTACCCCATCAAACTGATACAAGTAACAATGTTATATACTTTAAAAACACACATAATAGTAAACAAATAACCAAGACAAAAATATACAGATTATAAACCCATCCATGATCGGATGTGTACAGGCACATCTCTACTAAGCTTAAATCATATACTGGTAAAATGAGCCTGCACACATATGTACAAAAAACTAAACAGATTATAGATATCCCAACACATAGAGAAGGAATATAACCTATACAGATAAGGTGCAATCCCAAAGATGTACACACACACATAAACCTATAACCTTACTTAGAAAACTCACACAAGAGGAAGAAGAAAAAAAAATAATATGAATAATAAGTAATAAATAATTATAAAGTGAAAAAATGTTATTTAACAAAATTGACCTAAGAAAATGACTAATCATAAAATCCAATAAACTCCTATGTCAAAAAAAAATAAAAGAAAGAAAGAAATATATAACCTAAATAATAATAATGAAGAGACAGTCAAGGGGCAGAATGTGCATGGTCAATCACTTAATGCGAAATGGTCCATACTATTTTACCATAATCTTAATAACTTGACCAATATGTATAGTATATAATTGTGGACATAATCCATGTCACATAAATTTAAGTGAACACAAAAAGAGAAAGATGTTGCAGTAGATATTCTAAAAAAGAGCACTCATATCAAATGCCCATATTTACAATCATGTACGAAGTGGGACAAAAAATGAAATAATAAGTATATGAGACATTTATCAATAGTGTACAACAGATTCAGAAAAGGAGCCTTATATTCTAGATGCCCTCATAGATATAAACAGTCTTGTTATATCATAAAGATTTTACATCAAATATGTAGCATATGCTGAATACAAAAGTTCATATTCAAACCTAATAACAATATGTGCCACTCATGAACCTATAGGAAATGGGCTAATTCCCAATCCACATTTATACCAGATGGATAAAGACTATAGAAGAGGTAACAGGTTTGGATCTACCCTGGAACATAGAAACAGTGCTTTTACTAAAACCTACCGAGGGACTAGAGAGAAAAATAGATTTTCTGATAACACAGATCCTATCAGCAGCCAAAACACTAATCGCAAAACACTGGAAACAGAATGACCCTCCTCCTATCACTGAGGTTCTGCACAAGATAAATTATATAATGACAATGGAGAGACTCACAAGTCTAATCCAAGACAGGTATAATACATTCCTGACAACCTGGGATCCATGGGAGACATACATTTGGAAGAACCCAATCGGAACTACGAAATAAGGAGATTGCTAATGGCTAAGCAGAATTAGACTTGGTTACTGATGTAACAAGTATACTTGAATGTACGCTCCCTGCGTGGAGTCCAAGATGGATGTCACCCTACTACCCCCACATAACCTTTTTTTTACTTTCTGTACCCACTACCCCCCCTCTTTTTCCTTTGTCCCTTTTATGTTATCATGTTCTGATTTGAAAAATAAAAAAAAATAAGTTGAAAAATAAAATGGTTAAATTGTTGATTTTGGTTATGAAACGTTTTAGGTTATGAGATGTTAATTGTACTTTGAAGTTTGATAGTTATGTAAATTATGATGGTTTCATAAAATGTGCTGCGGCCTTACCACCACCTTGCGGTATTTGTCCTGTGTGAGTTATTGAAACACAACGTAGTAGGTATACAGTAGTTCAAGAGTAGTGTATCACACAGTTTGAATGACAAGGACAACTTGTGCAGCTGCTGAACATGTACAACAAACCTAAAAGGAATATGAAATTATAATAAGTGTTGAAAACTACATTTAGAATTCATACATCATATTCTTTACAAACTATTTATACATATAAACAGCATGGATATATATTTATTGATATATTTATGGACAGTATACTGCACATATTACACACAGTGAGTATACTGTTTGCAAAGTGCTGTCCTCGGTAAACAGGAACAGGATATTTAGTAGCAGTAAAAAAAATCAGCACGGTATGATATTGTAAGAAACTAATGTAGTTGGTAAGACTAATTGTGCAGGCTCTGTTACACGCATCCTCTAATTGTCATGCTTGAATAGAGTATGAACAAAACCAACGCATGTGCGAAGATGGTAACATTAAAAGTATGTTGAAAGTGTTTGGACATGTGCACTCTTGCTGTACAGAAAAGTTTAGTGTCCTGATAACTGTACAGATTTTATAGTGTACAATGGACGACACTATTAACAAATTGCACACATGCACAATAGAGTATATTCCCAATAATGATGTATAGAAACATGACACGTTAATGCGGTGATTGAGGACTGCACTGTCCTTGACCGTTTTGACACAAGGACTGATCATCGATTGGTTAGCTGCTAATTAAATCTGAATGCAAAGATGGAAAGAATAAAACTGATTAAAAAGAAGATAAAAACAATCAAAAACCTCAAGAATAATGGCAGAGAATTTCAAGTACAGTTGACAAATCGCTTCAGGTTGCTCGAAATGCATGGGGACACTTTCATAAACAATTATGAAGCGCGTATGAAGATTGTAGTTGAAAGTGCAGAACAAAAATAGATAAGAAACTATCTAATTAGACAAAGCAGTTAATGAGGAGACAACAAGAAATAAAAACAATTCCAAGATGAAAAACAAAAATTGAATATGCAGAGCTGTGCAAGATGTTATGCAAGCATATTACTGAAGATATAAGAAAATATAACTGCGATATGTTGAAGAAGACTATCGAAGATACCAAAAGCAAAAAAACGATAAAGCAGCGACTTATGAATGGGAAGAAGCAAATCATTGCATTCAAACAAGACATTCAAGCAACAATAAAAGTCGGTGCACTTATCATAAAGAGGGTTGAGGAACTCAACATGAAATTGTATGAGAATACAATTAACACCAGTCAGAATCCAACAGAGAAAGAGCATGAAGAAACCACCAATGATGTACCATACAGTATGTCCTCCCAGGAGAAGTGGCATAGGCAATGACATTCATGAAGAATTGGAAGGACCGTGGGGAAGATGGAATTACAATGGCAATCTTGAAAGAAACTGGAGAAGAAGCTAGGGAAGAAGTAGAGAAAATCTATGCAAAACTATTTATATGTTATTTGAAGAACAGGAACATTCCAGAACAATTAAGCAATTCAATAGTTATCCTCATCTATGTAGCAGGGTTCCCCCTGACTACTATTCTGCCCATTGTGCTGGCAGTAAACCCTGGTCCTATCAGGTTGCCAGTAGTTGGTATGGGGTTTCCCCCTCACCTTTGGTACTGCACTTGAGTGACAGCAGCGGGTGGTACATCCTGTTGTAGCTGGGACAACAAGGGGGGGGGTGTACGCCTTCTGGCTGTACTTAAGGGCAGGAGCACCCTAAAGTTGGCAGGTTGTTCCTTCCCTCTGAGGATGGCAGGTCACACAATTGGGAGCATGGGATTTGGGCCTTCCCATGTGCTCTTCCCTCCGGGGGAGAGTGAGTGTGGACCATACCTCCACCTCTGCTAGGGAGGTGGGGAAGAGCTAGGGCGGCTGCAGGTGCCCTTGGCCCATAGTCCAGGTCCAGGGACCATCATTCAGTTAATACTGACAGACTGTATCCAGCAGAAGACTGCTGTGTAACTGTTACTGCAGAGTGTAGTAATAAACCCGTTCCTGTTTTGCAATATACCTCCTGCCTGGTGCGCGACCTTACTGAGGGGAGAGGTAATAAGTTCAACCGTGGAAGATCACCTTCAGTTCCTGGAGTCCACGGCAGATGGAGGCGCTGCACTGCTAAGTAGATATTTGGGGTATGAACCCAGAAGCCTGTTCATTTGTCCCCTGTTGCCAGCAGGTATATGCACCATACACAGTGCAATGGCCCCTATCTGTGATTTGGTGGGGAACACTGTCTCCTATCTTGTAGATGTAACGAAGAAGACATCAAAAACTACAGACCAATCTATTTACAATCAATACTCACTAATCAGCTGCAACAGTGTCAAGAGAGAGGGGATTTGGCCCGGGATTAAAGGGGTTACACCCCATTTGGCCACCCCCTACTCTCACCTGGGAAGCAAGGGGTTAACTGGACTGTGGTCCAGTAATGTGTTTTTACCCTGCTTCAGCATCCTAATGTATATTCCCCTGTAAAAATGTATTGTTTCTGTTCCAGTATTTGCACCAACACATACACTGGCATTGATGCGGGAGGCTTAAGGGGTTAATGAGCTGCAGTTTAGGAAAATACAAATATGTGTGGTGTCTTTTCAGAAATATCTGGGCTTCAACAGGCTTGATTGAAGTTGGGTGTGAAAAGTACAGAGGGGGTTTGGTGTATGTTAACACATATTGCTGGTAGAGACAGCTAGGCCCATGTCTGGAGCATTGGGTGTGAAATCTAGCACCTGTGACAAATGTTCTCTACACACGAGTCCCTGCTTCAAAGGATTTATTGACCAGGGGTTATGGGGGCCAGGGGTGCGGTTACCCAAGGAGCTATCAGAATGAGTGACCTTATTAAATATAAGAATATTATGAGATGTCCTCGGCTGAACGTGCTAAAAGCTACATATGTGTATTCGTGGGACTGATTCGCACATAACGATTACAGACACAGGATGTCTAGCAGGTCCTAAGAGACAGATATTAATATCTCTCTTAATTTTAGTATTACACTGTAATATTTAGTCTCATTGGGAGCGGCATGCGTGCCGGAATGTATTAATATGTCTCTCGTGTCAGTAAGTATTACTGAACTGAAGTTATGAAGTTATTTAGATAGGAAAAGCAGTTTTTAAACGTCCTTGGGTGGGAGGAGTTTTACTCTGGGGAAAACTGTCAACCTCACCACTGATTTATGAGAGGGGCTGGGTTTAGGTTGTGTTCAATGGGAAAAAATTGTATAAGAACCAGGCTCAGCCTATGGCTATTGTCTTTCGTGTCTTTGTGTCATTCTGAGATTGCTGTATGAACTGCTAATCAAGATTCGTGATTGTTTCATAATTCCAACTTTAAGTAAGTGCATATTTTGTCTGTTATTTGTATAATCTCGTGTGTTCACCTTTTTCAAGGAATAAATTATATTTTATCATATATAAGCCTCGTTCAGTTCAACCCAGTTATATTTTTGGTGTGTATTATTAATAGCCTGTCACAAAGTTACCGTCACAAACAGATCCTGGACTTTGCCCAGCCTAGAGAACATGAAGGATTTTGCAGTGGATACAACACTATGGACCACATCAAAGTCATACAAGAAGTGATTTTATGAAGTAATGAATATGAGCTACCACTCATTTGTAAAGTACAAAAAAGCATTTAATCATGTCTACCCTTCAATGGTTTTAAAGGCATTAGGAAGATATAGGGTTCATTGATATTATAAGGACCATTTACGAGAATGTCACATAAACCATTAGATTATATAAAGATACAAGTAAGATAATGATCAGCAAGTGTGACCAGGAGACACCATGTCACTAAAGCTTTTCACAAGAACACTTGAAGAATTGTTCAGCACAATAAATTGGGACGACAAGTGTATCGAAATCAACAGTGAAAAATATTGTTACCTACGATTTGCAGATTACATTGTTATTTTTGCAACAAATCTAGAAGACCTCTTGCAAAAATTCAGAAAACTTGCATAAGTAAGAAGGTTAATTGCAGCAAGACAAAAGTGATGTTCAACAAATGTATCAACTCTACAAAGATCGAAATAAATGGAATAGAATTAGCAGAAGTCAAAGACTATGGGCTCTATGCAGTAAGCGCCGAAAAAGTGCAATCGCCAAGGGTTGCCGATAGGCCTTGTTTTGGCGATTTGCCCTCGCAGTTTTCAGTAAGGGCCGAATCCATGCCGATCCCTGCCGAATCACTGTGAAAGCAAAACTGCCGATGAGCCTGTGCCGAAACAGCCTGGCTCCCGATAACCTGCCGATAGGCCTTTTCTGCCAATAGGTGTTTGCAGCAGAGAGAGACCAGCCGCTCTCTCAGCGCAAACATCGGCAAAATATAAATTATTTATAAACAACTTTGACTCCTAGTGTACATGTGCAGGGGGTCTCCGGAGCTGAACCGCATTGGTTTTAGGTCCGGGGACCCCCTGCTTCCCGAGATACAGGCCCCTTTATGAGGTGCCGGTATCCCTCTGCTTTTAAATGTCCCGATCACGTGACCACGGAATGTAAACAAAGCAGAGGGATACCGGCACCCCCTAAAGGGGCCTGTATCTCGGGAAGCAGGGGGTCCCGGACCTAAAACCAAAGCGGTTCAGCTCCGGAGACCCTCTGCACATCTACACTATGAGTAAAACACACATATAAATAAACACTCATTCCTTACCTTTGCGGCTATGTGCTACGGTAACGAAGCAGCATGAATGTATTTTTAATAATAGTGTACTGTGAGCAGGGGGTCACCTGAGCTGAACCATGTTGCTTTGTGGACCAGGGACCCCTGCTTCCCGAGTTACAGGCCCGATATGTGTCATCGGGTGGCAGTGTCGCCGCCATCTTTATAGCGTCCCGTTCGCGCCGTGTCCGCTATAAATATGGTGGCGACACTCTAACCGATGCCCCAAACCGGGGCCTGTAACTCGGGAAGCAGGGGGTCTCTGAGCCACAAATCAATGCGGTATTAGATTCACTGTCCTCCTAGTGTTGTCAAGGGCTTGTCTGCCCAGGATGAACCCCACCTGGTCCGGATGAACCAATTTAGGGAGGATATTATTTAATCTGTTGGCTAAGATCTTTGCATAAAGTTTTAGATCCGTATTTAACAATGAAATAGGTCTGTAGCTAGAGCACAGCAGAGGATCTTTCCCCTCTTTTGGGATTACCACTATGGTAGCGCAACGCATATCCCTAGGAGGGGGAAGGCTTAGTAGCATCTCATTAAATACTTTGGTAAAAAATGGGAGGAGCATTGTGGAATATTTCTTGTAATAAAGATTACAAAATCCATCCGGACCATGGGCCTTCCCAATTTTCAGGGATTTTATGGCTTCCATAATTTCCAGGGGCTCTATAGTTTTTTTGAGGCTTATGATATCGTTCGGATCTAGAGTGGGGAGTTGGCATTCTGCTAGATAATTTTGAATCTTTATTGCTCTTTTGTTTTTAGCTGAGTCTCCCATTGGGCCTGGTAGGTTGTATAGGGATGTGTAATAGTCCTTAAATGCGTCGCTTATAATTTTGGGATTGTGGGATACTGAGCCATTTTTAGTGTGGATGTTATGAATTTTAGCTTTAGCTTGTTTTTGCTTTAATTTGCGTGCCAGCATTCTATCTGCTTTATTACTTTTTTCATAGTATTTCTGTTGGGTCCATCTTATAGCTCTTTCTGCGTTTGACACCAACAAAAGGTTTAGGGCCTCATGCAGTAAGCCCCGATCCAACATTTTCGGTAAGGGTTGCGGATTGGTGGCTAACAGGCCATTTTTTGGCGATTTGCCCTCGCAGTATTCAGTAAGGGCCGAATCCTTCCGATCCCTGCCGAAGCACTGCGAAAGCAAAGCTGCCGATGACCTGTGGCGATACAGCCTGGCTCCCGATAAGGCTCCCGATAAGCCTTTGGTGCCGATAGATGTTTGCAGCTGAGAGAGACAAGCCACTCTCTCAGCGCAAACATCGGCAACAAAAAAAGTATTTAAAAACAACTTTTACTCATAGTGTACATGTGCAGGGGGTCTTCGGAGCTGAATCGCGTTGTTTTCAGGTCCGGGGACCCCCTGCCCCCCGAGATACAGGACCCTTTATGAGGTGCCGGTATCCCTCGGCGTTTAAAGGTCCCGATCACGTGACCGCGACCTGTAAACAAACCAGAAGGATACCGGCACCCCATAAAGGGGCCTGTATCTCGGGGGGCAGGGGGTCCCCGGACCTGAAAACAACGCGGTTCTGCTCCGGAGACCCTCTGCATATGTACAGTATAAATAAAACACACACACATCAATAAAGACTCGTTCCTTACCTTGGCGGCTATGTGCAACGGTAATGAAGCAGCATGAATGTCTTTTTAATTATACTGTACAGTGAGCAGGGGGTCCCCTGAGCTGAACCGCATTGCTTTGTGGAGCAGGGACCCCCTGCTTCCCGAGTTACAGGCCCCGGTATGTGTCATCGGGTGGCAGTGTCGCCACCATGTTTATAGCATCCCCGCAATAAACATGGCGTCCACACTGTAACCGATGGCCCAACCGGGGCCTGTAACTCGGGAGGCAGGGGGTCTCTGAGCCACAAATAAATGCGCTTCAGCTCAGGGGGCCTCCTGCTTCCGCACAATATTATTAAAATACATAAATGCTGCTTCATTACCATAGCTGATAGTCGCTAAGGCAATGAAGGGGTTAAGGCAGAATAGCATGTTTATTGGAGACATTTGCCCCCAAAAAACATTGCAATAAACAACATACACCCCCTGTGTATTTAAAATACATAAACAACAATAAATACATTAAATACATATAGCACTCACCCATTTCCGGCTGCCACGATGAAGGCCATCCTCATCTTCATCCTGCCCATGCCTCCTCCGCTGCTGCAAAACAGACACAAGAATGAAAACATCCAATGTAATGTCCCCTAACCCCTTAATCACCATAGCGGTTATTACCCACTACAGACATTAAAGGGTTAACCCACCCTCACCCACCACTCGGGACACCTACATACCCTCCCACACTAACCCCCCACCCCGTGAGGCCTAACCACCCTCACCCACTACCCACAAGGGAGGCCTACCCACATACCGTTGGGGCCAATACACCCCCCCACCACCCCCAGTACCCACAATAAAAACAATACACTGCCCCACAATAAGCATCATTCTATTTATTAAATACATTACCCACCATCTGTGCCCCCCATAAATACATGATTTATCCTTTTACATACAGGGTTCATACCCCAGCCCCACGCGAGTCCCCGGCGGGCTGGCAGGCTGGCGGGGCACCTGACAGACCTACAGGGAACCAGCAGCTCATTTCAAACAGGTTCTGTAGGCCTGTTGGTGGGTCCCGCCAAGCGCCATGGCCCCCAGGTGGTCTCCTTGGGTTACAGTGGGCCACAATTGGGTCGCCACGGTAGGCCCGAAGATGTCTGGGAGCCCCGGGTCAGACCCACAGGTGTCTGCGGGGCCTCAGGTGGTTCCCATGGGGGTCTGGGGAACTTACAAGTGCTCATTATGGGTCCACGGTGCCCCCACGGATGTGGGACCACCGCTTCATCCCCGCAGACTACGGGTCCGCGGTGCCCCCACAGATGTGAAGCCACCGCTTCATCCCCGCAGGTGTCACCTGTGGAACCACCAGCCTGATACCCGTGAGATACCCGACGAGACCGCAGGTGGTCTCCAGAGGTCTCACACAGAACCAAGAAACCAACCCTGAATGTAAAAAAAATAAACCTGGCCTATACATTCAATACATACACCCCCCCCCTCAACACCTACAGTACAATAATGTGCAAAATAACTATTATCCAGATAGGGACAATAGGTTATTTGCCCATTATTAAACTCATTAACTAGCATATTAAAATAAATAAAGTACTACTGACCTCATCAATAAGAAACCCCCGTCGCCAGCAACATCCTTGTCTTTCGTTGCCTACAAAATACATAGCCAATACAAAGCCAATACATTGCAATTACATTCAGATATCAATTAACCCCTTAAACACCTTATCGGATAATAACCGCAAAGGTAATTAAGGGGTTAAGCCACACTGGCCCGATACCCACCCTTCACCCACGCATTTGTACAGTGGCTTCATCATGCAACTATATATATATATATATATATATATATATATATACATATATATATACAGAGAGAGAGAGAGAGAGAGAGAGAGAGAGAGAGAGAGAGAGAGAGAGAGAGAGAGAGAGAGAGACAGAGATTTATATACACACACATGATGAACCAATATACAAATAAATGTAGAAGGGTTATCAAAAACATGCTGTACTACAAATAACACTTCTCCATACAGACACACTACAATAAAATCAATTTCCTTTAATAATCCAATCTGATATTCCAATCAAAATCCTCAAATGCCAATCAAAAACCTCAAATGACAATCAAAACATTGCATTTACATTGTATATATGATGCATACAATCTATGCACCATATACATTCTGCAAATGAATGTTAACAATAACATATTCAAAACAAAATACCAATACCTCCAAACAAGTATACTATTTAAACCAATCCAGTAAACATAAATCAATTAGCATTCATTAATGACATCCCTAAACAATTTACATTCCATCCCTAACAATTAAACAATTAACTAATTCAAGCGTTGAACAGAACAAGTAATCCTGTGAAAAAATATAAGTACCAACAAGCATACAATATACAAAAGCAATGGTGAGAACAAAATTACTAAACTAGCGCTAGACCAAATATATAAATGTGCAGTGCATCAAATAAGTTTACAAATAAAGCTGCCTGGTGATTCTACTGAGGGAACAATCTCAAATGAACCCTATAACAATATACAAATACAAAAGTGGAATTGAAACCTGGCGCATACAAACAATGACAATGTGAATATACAAATCAAAGTGAATAAAGGATATATATGTGACAATTGAGTGAAGTCCTTTTCCAATGTGTGATATTGTGATGAACTCTGTCCTCAAATTGGGTTGAATAAAGTCTCTCTTATACAGCAAACTGTTATCCTGTGATGTGAAACAAGAAGCAGGGACAAAACATTGCGCAGTATTGACTTTTCAGCAATGAAGTCCCCCTTGTATGACTCAAATAAATGCCCACTTACTAGATTTAGGGTGGGTCGCATGCAGTTGAGAGAATCTGTATCTGTGCTCCTTCTGGTCCAGACGTTAACAGGTTAACACGAACCCCACGTGGTATTCCAGCGGAAACGGGTATACTAGTCACATGGTATACTAGAGCCAGAGTTGGGATGGAGTTCCCACACTCTGATTGGCTACCATACCATGTGAGGACGGCCATGTTTCTTTTCATGACGTCATCTTAAAGGCAATTGAAGCAAAGCCATTCTGATTGGCTGTGCTTTCATTGCCTTTAAGTGACGTCATCATTTTTATTTTTATCGGCCAAAACACATGGTTTTCACGGCCCAATCAGGGCCGTGGGAACCATATGACGAAAATGTGACATCATAGGCCTTTAAAAGCCTATGTCGTCTCATTTTGAAGCCAGACGCCGAGGAGGAAGGACCTCCGGAGAAGAAAGAAGACCAGGGCGTGGCCGAAGATGGAAAGAAGACCCCACCCCGCCCGGAAGAAGATAGAAGAAAGAAGAATAGAGATGAAGATGCAGATGAATTACAATTAGAAGACCCGTGGATTGATTTGGATTTTTAGTTTAATGTTTATTTTTTTGTATGGTTTATTATTTTATGGGTTCCTGTGCCTGGTGGATTGGTTCGTGAGTAAGCTGCGCAACGGGAGTCGGTGGGGCCAAGTAATGGTAAGTGAACTAAAGAAATGTATTTTATTTAACTTGTTAATTTTTTTAAAAGCTTTTTTAACATGTGTATTTTTTTTTTGTGGTATATCATTTCTTGCAACTGTATGTATGTATGTATATATGTCTAGAGAGATATATACATACAGGGTAAGAAATGATGTTGTTTTAAAAGCTTTCTTTCATGTGTTTTAAAATAATTTGTCTATGCTGCTATGCTTTATTGTGTGTTTAAAGTATTTTAAAATTAGATAGATGTAATTGTTGATATTGTATTGTGTGCTTGTGTTCAGGGTTAGCCTTGGTTTTAAAGTTTGTATTCTGGTTAGTACTTATATTTTTTCACATGCTAAATTGTTCTGCTCCAGGCGTGAATTAGTTAATTGTTTCATTGTTCGGGATGGACTGTCAATTGTTTAGGATGTAAATAATGATTGCTAATTGATTTTTGTTTACTTGATTGGTTAAAATAGTTTACTTGTTTGGAGGTACTGTATTTGTATTTTGCTTGCAATGATATTGTTAACATTCATTTGTAGAATGTATATGGTGCATAGATTGTATGCATCATTTATACAATGTAAATGCAATGTATTGATTGGAATGTGAGCTTTTTCATTGGCATTTGATGATTTAGATTGTAAGATCAGTTAGGATTATTAAAGGAGATTCATTGTAATGTAGTGTGTCTGTTAGGAGAAGTGTTATTTGTAGTACAGTATGGTTTTGATAACCCTTCTACATTTATTTGTATATTGGTTCATGTGTGTGTATATATATATATATATATATATATATATATATATATATATATATATATATATAAATATATATATATATATATAAATATATATATATATATATATATATATATATATATATATATATATATATATATATATATATATATATATATATATATAGTTGCATGATGAAGCCACTGTACGAATTCATGGGTGAAGGGTGGGTATCGGGCCAGTGTGGCTTAACCCCTTAATTACCTTTGCGGTTATTATCCGATAAGGTGTTTAAGGGGTTAATTGATATCTGAATGTAATTGCAATGTATTGGCTTTGTTTTGGCAATGTATTTTGTGGGCAAGACAAGAATGTTGCTGGCGACGGAGACTTCTTCTTGATGAGGTCAGTAGCACTTTATTATTTATTTGAATATGCTAGTTAATGTTTTTAATAATGGGCAATTAATCTATTATCCATATCTGGATAATAGTTATTTTGCACATTATTGTACTGTAGGTGTTGGGGGGGGGGGTGTATGTATTGAATGTATAGGCCAGGTTTATTTTTTTTACATTCAGGGTTTGTTCCGTGGTTCCGCGTGAGACCTCTGGAGACCAGGTTTTCTCGGGTATCTCACGGGTATCAGGCTGGTGGTTCCATGGGTGACACATGCGGGGATGAAGCGGTGGCCTCCCCATAGGTGCGAGGATGAATATGTGTGGTCCCACTTCTGTGGGGGCACCGCGGACCCGTAGTGAGCACCCGTGAGTTCCCCAGACCCCCGTGGGAACCACCCGAGGCCCCGCAGACACCTGTGGGTCTGACCAGGGGCTCCCAGACATCCTTGGGCCTACCATGGGGACCCAATTGTGGCCCACGGTGACCCAAGGAGACCACCTGGGGGCCATGGTGCTGGCGGGACCCACCAGCAGGCCTCCAGAACATGTTTGAAAAGAGCTGCTGGTACCCTGTAGGTCTGTCAGGTGCCCCGCCAGCCCACCGGGGACTCGCGTGGGGCTGCGTTATGAACCCTGTTTGTAAAAGGATAAATCTTGTATTTATGGGGGGGGCACAGGGGGTGGGTAATGTATTTAATAAATATAATGATGTTTATTGTGGGTCACTGTATTGTTTTTATTGTGGGTACTGGGGGTGGGGGGGGGGGGTTCCCCAACGGTATGGGTAGGCCTCCCTTGTGGGTAGTGGGTGAGGGTGGTTAGGCCTCACGGGGTGAGGGTTTAGTGTGGGAGGGTATGTAGGCATCCCGAGTGGTGGGTGAGGGTGGGTTAACCCCTTAATGACTGTAGCGGTTAATAACCGCTATGGTGATTAAGGGGTTAGGGGACATTACTTTTGATGTTTTAATTTTTGTGTCTGTTTTGCAGAAGCGGAGGGGCCATGGCCAGGATGGGGGGGGGGTAACGGTATGTACGTAGTGGGTGAGGGTGGTTAGACCTCACAGTATGCACATCGGGTCCCCCCCCTCCCCACATTTACATAAACTGCACTCACAGCAACACAGGCAGGGAGTTTTAACAGACACATTAGGGGGAGGGGGCTTTACACAGATCACAGTCAAGGAGGTGGGGTTATAACCCACTCCCCCTCCCCACATTTACATAAACTGCACTCACAGCAACACAGGCAGGGAGATTTAACAGACACATTAGGGGGAGGGGGCTTTATACAGATTACACTCAAGACAGGGAGATTTAACAGAAACATTAGGGGGAGGGGGCTTTACACAGATTACACTCAAGGCAGGGAGATTTAACAGAAACATTAGGGGAAGGGGGCCTTACACAGATTACACTCAAGGCAGGGAGATACAGGGGATGTACTGTACTGTATGTTTTTTATTGCAATGCTTCAATGTGTGTACAGTATAATGTTTTTTTACAATTAGATAGATGTAATCCTTGGTATTGTAAGGGTTAGCCTTGGTTTTAAATTTTGTATTCTGATTGGTACTTATATATTGATTTTTGTTTACTTGATTGGTTAAAATAGTCTACTTGTTTGGAGGTACAGTATTTGTATTTTGCTTGCAATGATATTGTTCACATTCATTTGCAGAATGTATATGGTGCATAGATTTTATGCATCATAAATACAATGTAAATGCAATGTATTGATTGGAATGTGAGGTTTTTCATTGGCATTTGATGATTTAGATTTTAAGATCAGTTAGGATTATTAAAGGAAATTCATTTTAATGTAGTGTGTCTGTATGGAGAAGTGTTATTTGTAGTACAGTATGGTTTTGATAACCCTTCTACATTTATTTGTATATTGGTTCATCATGTGTGTGTGTATATACTGTATATATATATATATATATATATATATATATATATATATATATATATATATATGTGTGACAGAAAATATAGACAGCGCCCTTCACACACTACACCTAAATTGCTGCAGCCCTGATAGATGTGGCAAGAATTTGCACCAGGCAAATATGCCCAATAAACAGTGGTGTGAAAATAACTAAATGTATTCTGGCAGGAAAAACTAAAAGTGACTATTAGATAAAAACACAAAAGCAAAAAAGAAGCGTGCATAACATATAAAAATAAAAATAAAAAAAAGCAATAAAAAAGATATTGCCAATTAGTGTGGGTAAAAATGACACTGAGTGTCACTGGGACTTAACTAAAAAATGCAAATATAAAACAAATGGGTTCTTGTGATAAGCAATGAAAAATTCAATACACGATTATGAACCCATAAATGCAGTGAATATTAAAAATACTTAAGTCCACATGTGTCCATGATAAGTTGATTTGCAAAAGGTCCAGGCTGCTTCTTCTTGGGCTCACCGAACTCCCACAGTACCTATTAGAGAAAAAGAGAAAAGAAGCGCCCGATCCTTGTGTAAAATCAGATGAACAAAGTTTTAATATCTCATGGACAAGACAAATGCACACTTACAATTTGTCTGATAAAATAAAGCATGTTATGGGACCTGCCCATGCACCAACTGAGGACTCCTCGGTCTCTTCTTTGTGTGTGAGTGTCAGTATTGGCTCCAAAAATGATGTTGCTGTCAGCTGCTGTCTCCAGGGGAGTAATCCTTGGTGTTTGTGAGCACTCAATCTCCACATGCAGCCGCCATTTAGCCTTTCTTCTCACACTTGAAACCGGAAAAAAATCTTCAGGCAAGTCCTTGCCTCCTCACGCTGGTGCTGGGAGCTGCCCTGTCACTGTAGGCTCACTGCCAGATATCCCTACGCGTTTCTTCCGACTCTGCGGATTTCATCCCCTGATATATATATATATATATATATACTGCATTACAATTCATGAATCTATGCCATCTGGCGGACACGCGAAGCATTGCAGCCTATTAAATCCTGAACCATTATCAATTAACACATCAACCGCGCTTCAGCCGGGCATGACCCCTGGCTGGGAACGCGGCATGCTCCGGGTGAACAGCGTCGCATTCCAGGAACAAGCCAGGGACAAACCGGTGATTTCTTAGAATAAAGTCTGCCGCAACAGTATATGTATTTAATGTTTTAATTTGTGTTTATGTATTTAAAATGGGCACATTCACTATTATCCATTTGTGGATAATAGTAATTGTGGCCATTACTATACTGTATGTGTTAAGGGGGGGTTATTTCTTTATAAGTATGTATGTGTTTATACATTAATTTGGGGGGGCACATAATTTGTACTGCAGGCCTGCAGGTAAGACCCGAGGGCCCCCGCCGGCCTATAGTATCATTGATGTGCATATATGTGTATGTTAGGGATTATAGGGGTTATTGGGGTTATATATATTGTGACATAGTCCAAAGATGTTAGGCAGCTTTCTGCCCCATTTTAGGTCAGAAAGTGCAGGAATAGTTAAAAATGATCCCTTCCACAGCTTCCCATTAACTCAGGCAGCTGGATGGAAAATCCAGACCACAGATTACAATGGCTCTAGTTCTCCCTCACCTGCTCTTCTAATCACATGCACAGGTATTTAGAACAGAGAGATTTTGCATTTCACTCTCTCTCCTTAGAGCCTGGAGGCTGGGGGTATTGCTGCTCCCCTGTTTCCAGTTTCGGGGTGGACGGCCCCTCCAAGTATCACAGTACCAGAAGATTTGCCTGGACACTTGGGACCGAGTTCCCACCACGAACAGATAAGACAAAAACAAATGTTTACTGCTGTTGCTGAAAGACTGTGCTGTATCTAAGTGACCCTAAATGAGAGGGCATTGTTTTAAGCTGGGGAACCAAGTTAGTTGGCCAGCAGCTGTTAGAGAGACTGATTCTAATGTGTAGTTAGATCCCTGAAAGGGATAGGATTTTGTTTATAATTTGGTTTCTTTTTACTTGAAATAACAGTGTGGGAAATACTATAACACTGAAATGAGAACTGCTGAATGAAAGTATCTGAGTACCTCTAATCTACACTTGTTAAAGCTGCAGTACCTTACTTGGATGAAAATAAAGCAGGCAGAAGCCTGAGTTAAGCAACGTAATACTTTGCATGTTCCTGTTTGTTGTATAATTAACCCTAGAAGACTGTGTCGGGAAGAACCCAGACAGACGTCAGCGCTACAAAAGAGGGGGCGTTTGTCACATATGGTGGAGAATGCGGGTCGACACTAAAAAGTCTGTGGGTTTGCAAATAAATGCGGGGGTTTAAAATGGCCGCCCAGCCGAAGATAAAGTACAGATGCTATGAGTAAAGTCTGTCCCACTGTGTATATCAGTTGTGCTTCTAGCATACACAGAGAATGTGCGAAGTGTGGAGCAAATAGCACCCTGAACCCAAACAGAAAACCAAAATGTTTTGCTGAAGAAAAATTGCATCTAGCAAGTGCTGTTTGTAATGCTAATGCCTTTTGCTAAAGTGAGTGCATTTGCCGCTAGCAAGTGCTGTATGTAAGTTGCTGAAGTGAGTGAAATTGCAGCTAGCAAATTGTCCCTGCCGGGATTCTAAAATGGCCGACGTGAAATGTTTGTTTTGTAATGTACATAATCATGCAAAACAGTGTCCCTTCAGGCCATACGATGATGATGATGATGATGATGACGACGATTCGTGTGTGGCCCCTGGAGGAGAGCCGTACCTACAGGTGAATTTGGTGTGCTGGGCCTGTCGTGAAGTGGGTCACATGGAAGATGTGTGCCCCAAAATTTTCAAAGACAAACAGCTGCAAAAGCAAGCAATGCCCTGTGAGTGCAAGCAAGATGTGGAAGCTGATACCAGTGAGTGTGTGGCCAGTACCACTGATATCTCTGGAGCTAATAAAGAAAAAAGAAAGAAGAAGAAAAAGAAAACTGTTTCTCAAGTCACAGGGGAAGTGACTGAGCCACTTTAACCTGCGCTGTCAGGACATGCGTCAGAAAGGCGCCGAGATGTGCTGCAGACCGGAGGGACCGGCAGAATTGTCACGGGAACAGTGGCAAAGGAAAAGGAGGAGCAAAGGGAAGCTGAATCCTTGAACCAGGATAAAGAGGCTTTGGTTTCTGCACTCCAAGCTGCCCGCCATGATTATGAAGTCCTGTGGCAGGATTTGGGGAAGGAGCGAGAATGTTGGAAGAAGGAGCAAGAATCTAACAATAAGGTGCGAGAAGCGAACGCCGAGTTACAGAGGTGTATACTTCCAGCTTTACAAGAGCACGAGGCTTTGAAGAAAACAGAGTCTCTCTTACGGAGTGAGCTGGAAGAGGTGACGACTAGTCTGGAAAAGGCCAACACCGTAATTACTATCCTAAAACAGAAATACGGGAAAGCTCTACAAGAGGTTCACGCACTCAGCACAGAGGTGCAAAACTCACGCCTGGAGGGCCACGGTCTGAACACAGAGCTGGGAATGTTGAA
The DNA here is from genome assembly GCF_040206685.1 of Ascaphus truei. Taxonomy (NCBI): domain Eukaryota; kingdom Metazoa; phylum Chordata; class Amphibia; order Anura; family Ascaphidae; genus Ascaphus; species Ascaphus truei. Next base: position 326,700,414 of record NC_134486.1, read on the forward strand.
GCAAACCCATGAGATTGCCCTAAGTGAGTTAGAGACTGTAAAGCAAGAAAATGAGAGTCTGAAATTGGAAAATTCAGATTTGACTGTCCAAGCAGAAAAAGTAAAGAAACAGTTGACTCAGGAAAAATTAGAAGTGCAGGAAGCACTACAGAATGCATTGAAGCACACTCAGAGCCAGCACCAGGAAGAAATGGACGCTCTGAGAACAGAATTGCGACATGTATGCACAAAACAGAATTCTCTCGTGGAGGAACTTAACGTTTTGAAAAAGGAGAAAAGCATTAGAATAATTCAGAAGCACTGCAAAGCTCTTATCCAAGGAAGAAGGGAAAGAGAAAATTATCGGCGTAAACGCGCCGCAACTATCATCCTACAGGCTGCCTACAGAGGGATGAAAATTCGTCAGTTTAATCGCCGGAATAAAGCAGCCTGTGTTCTTCAATCATTCTACCGTGCCCGCATGGTACGAAACAGGTTCCTCATTATGAAAGGAGCAACTATAAAAATCCAGTCTCTGACTAGGATGACACAGAACAGGATTCGCTATCAAACCCTGAGAAAGGCGTCACTGGTTATCCAGCGGTACTTTCGCCTGAATAAATGTAGGCATCAGGAAAGAGAGGCCCAAGACTACATGCCTGTCGGCTGCAAAGGTAAAATGCCACAGGGTACAGCCGGAGTTAGTGAGAGCCCCATCAAGGTAATCAGTGCTTCATCTTCTAAGTACCATATAATTGCCCCAGAGGGGAAATCCCAAATATCTGAGAGTGATGGTCGTGAGAAAATACATGGCAGTAAGAAGTACCATAAAGGTTCAAAGGTTGCAAAGCAAAAGCGACGAAGGTCAAAGCTGGCCTTGAATTTTTCCGGATCTCGCCACCCTGGGCCACAATATAAAGACAAAGACTATCCGGCCCCAGAGTTCCGTCAGAAGCTAAAGAAACAGTCCAGTCATTTGCAGGTTGCAGCGGCCTATGAAATAAAGTCAGGGAATGTACAGAGGCGGCACATTTTATTTGAGTGCGGCTAGCTCCGCAAGCCGGGGGATGCCCCGGCATGCTAGCCGCACTCCCTCGGCGTGCCGCGCGTCATCGACGCGCGGTCACGCGTCATCGGGTGCCTGCGCCCCCTGCACGCGCATCCAGGGCTCCCCGAGGGAGCCCTGGTGTCCCGCGATGTGGGGGACGGCGGCAAGGGGTTCCGGGGGACCCGGCGGACCCGGCAGCGGGAGGGAGAAAGCCCCGATCGGTGGGCGCACCTACGTGGCTTCGGCGCGCACCCGGCACCCTCCGGCGCGCGCCAGGTTACTGCTGCGGCCGAGAACGGGCAAATGCTCAAATAAACTCGGCCGCAGCAGTAATGGACTGGAAGTCAAAGAAAAAAAAAATGTGTTTGGGGAATTGACCGATATTTTTTTGTTATTACACGTGTGGACTATGTCACGGACACCTAACTATGCAAATAAGCTATTGTAGTTAAGGTATATTAGGCCTCTAGAATAAGCATTTTGTCAATATTACAATGTTATATTGGTTCTCTGTGTTGAAAATGTAGCTAAACTACAAATTAATATACAGGGTTGATGGCCCTTAAGATTACAAGGCTGTAGTATAAGAAAAAAAAAAAGTGGTAGCTTACAATATAAAAAAAAAAAAATGCCCTTTTCGGTTGGTAAATATATAATGAGGTTCATATTCTAGAGTAGAACAACCCAGGGAGGTAATAGAAATTGTCTGGTTTTGTGAATATATTTAGCATATCCTGGGTTGTAAGAATGTGTGCTAGACACTTATTTTTCAAAATAGTTCCCTAATAGAGAGCAACAAAATATGTTTGCCAAGTATAGTCTCATGACGAAACCTATTGTCCACAATTGCCATGGAAAAAGTTCATATTCGTGTCATGTGAATACTTAATGTTGTACTGAGGAGTTAGCTCAAGTATTTCAGGTAGGACGCTCACCCCAGTGAGGTCCATGGCCGCTCACCCCAGTAGGTGTGAGCTGGGGAGAGGGATATGTGACATAGTCCAAAGATGTTAGGCAGCTTTCTGCCCCATTTTAGGTCAGAAAGTGCAGGAATAGTTAAAAATGATCCGTTCCACAGCTTCCCATTAACTCAGGCAGCTGGATGGAAAATCCAGACACAGATTACAATGGCTCTAGTTCTCCCTCACCTGCTCTTCTAATCACATGCACAGGTATTTAGAACAGAGAGGTTTTGCATTTCACTCTCTCTCCTTAGAGCCTGGAGGCTGGGGGTATCGCTGCTCCCCTGTTTCCAGTTTTGGGGTGGATGGACCCTCCAAGTATCACAGTACCAGAGGATTTGCCTGGACACTCGGGACCGAGTTCCCACCACGAACAGATAAGACAAAAACAAATGTTTACTGCTGTTGCTGAAAGACTGTGCTGTATCTAAGTGACCCTAAATGAGAGGGCATTGTTTTAAGCTGGGGAACCAGGTTAGTTGGCCAGCAGCTGTTAGAGAGACTGATTCTAATGTGTAGTTAGATCCCTGAAAGGGATAGGATTTTGTTTATAATTTGGTTTCTTTTTACTTGAAATAACAGTGTGGGAAATACTATAACACTGAAATGAGAACTGCTGAATGAAAGTATCTGAGTACCTCTAATCTACACCTGTTAAAGCTGCAGTACCTTACTTGGATGAAAATAAAGCAGGCAGAAGCCTGAATTAAGCAACGTAATACTTTGCATGTTCCTGTTTGTTGTATAATTAACCCTAGAAGACTGTGTCGGGAAGAACCCAGACAGACGTCAGCGCTACAAAAGAGGGGGCGTTTGTCACAATATATATATATATATATATATATATATATATATATATATATATATATTTATATTCATTTATTTATTTATTTAGATATATTTATTTATTTATTTATTTATTTAGTGTGGGGCTGCTGTGTGTGATTATTTTTTATTGTGGGTAGCGGGTGTGGGTGAAGGGGGTATTAGCCACAACGGTGGTTGTTTAGGGCTTGCGGGTGGGTAGCGGGTTGCCTTAACCCCTTCATGACCGTAGCGGTATTAACTGCTACGGTCGTGAAGGGGTTAAGTGCACCAGCAACCCCCTCCGCAAGCCCTAAACAAACAACAAGGGCCAAATACCCCCTTCACCCACCCCCGCTACCCACAATAAACTGGCACGGTGGGTTAACCCCTTCATTGCCTTAGCGGTTAGCCGCTAAGGTAATGAAGTGGGCATTACATGCTTTTTTCCTGCCTCGGATGCATGCCGGGGGGCTCCGGTGCGATATCAGCTCCGGAGACCCCCGGCATCAGTCACAGGCAGGAAAAAGGCCTGATTTTTTCTAAGTATCGCCCTTGCCGATGCTTCTCCTCCACCAACTTGCCAACTTTAGTTGGCGGGACGAATTGCCGAAAAACTCTCCATTCTGGAGTGCCGATCAGCAGCGAAAAGCTGATCGGGGCTACCTGAATTCAGCCGGGTTCAAAAAGTGCCGATAAGTGGCTTATCGGCACCGGGCTGCCGATAAGTTTTTATCGGCAACAAAAATTGCCGATTTTACCCACTTACTGAATCGGGAGGGCAAATTTGGCGAAAAAATGGCGATAAACGGCTTATCGGCGCTTACTGAATGAGGCCCTATGTCTACCTTGACCAGCAAGTATCGATAGACAGGAACCTTTCAATGCAATTAATAGGAGAATGAAGATGAGATGGAGCGCATTTGGTGGAAACAATACAATCTTACAAGAGAACATACCCTGTGCCTCAAAAGGAACATTTTTGACCAGTGTTTGCCGTCTGTGCTCCCGTATGTACAGTATGAGATATTTGAAACCTAAATGCAAAACAAATCAAACAAATATTCTGAGATGTATGCTGGGTATTACCTGAATAAACAGGAAAAATAAAAGTCTGTAGCATAATCACAAGAGTGAATACAATTATATTGCACTGGGCCAGACATGTCGCAAGAAGAAATTACAGTACCATTGTTGGGCAAATATGGTATTTTAGTTGATTCCAAGGGATATAAAAAAAACTAAGACAGCTAACAAAGGTAAGATGGAAGGATGAAATAAAAATAAATATTGGAACAATGTGTAAAAGCTAGGCTTGCAACCATAGTACCTCTAAGAGCATTGGGGAGGTCTTCATTTTTGTGTGGGATACAGGTGTACAGGAAGTTTAAATGACACAAAACTCATAAAAAGTCTTGCTCCCATGTAACGTTTCCTAATATTTGAAACCGGAGGGAGTGCCGAAGCGTGACAGTAGCAGGCTAAAAGAAAAGATGATCATACTGGGATACATAGTTACATAGTAGATGAGGTTGAAAAAATACAAATCTCTATCAAGTTCAACCTATGATAAATTTAGACGATCGATACTTCTCATATATATATATACTGGGATTAATACTGGGATTGATGTTTATTAAAAATAATAATGTTGTATAAAATTGTTTAGATCTGCTATACCCAGTCCTGTTATGCAGTTTTTATTGTTTTTACTTTATACATCCACTGTGATGATTGTGTTACTCAGGTAACCTGTTGTCCATTTGATTGGGCGGTTATACAGGTGTACTGGATTAACACACACTATTTAGGATGTCCTTTTCAACTGCCAGGTCACTCTTTGACAAAGGTCCTGCGGACCGAAACGCGTCAGAGGACCTGACAGCACGCTGTTTGAATAAAGTCTACTTTTAATCCACCATCAGCCTCTCTCCATCCATTGCTGTGCTGCCGTTTGCCTGTCCCGTTTGCGGGAAGATTTCTCTATCTACTCTTCACTGCAGGCACGCCGGGTAGGTGCTGAGTCCACACGCTGATCCCACGCTGTTCCTCGTCATTTCGGAGCGACGCCTGAGCCGCCGGTCATGTGACCGCCCTCTGCGACTGTGCTGTTGCAGGAGGGTTGGCGGCGGAAACATTCACGCTCCACACGGGAGCCAAGGCCATAGCATCTGGCCCAGCGTGGCAGCAGAAAATACCGAGGCACAGAGGATCATATCAAGATCAAGTATTCCACACCACCACAAACCGTGAGTCTTTCTATCTCGGCGTTTTGGAGCTCATTCTGAGCCAGCCGCTGGGAGAGACATCAGGTTATACCTTTATGCTTTTTACAGCAGTGTGGTATGGTTTTCATGACTTTATCTTTTCAAGGCTCAAGACACCACCCGTTTCATTCTATTGAGCACCTAATGGGTTAAAAATTCACTTTTTTGACCTGGGCTTAATATTGTATCAGTTACAGGTAGCTCATAGTACTGATGGGACATTAAGAAGATTTTTTATATATAGCTTTGTTTACATGATATCTCTTATCATCATTCCCATCTTCAGAGAGGCTGAAGGACATTTTTGTTATTTTATTACGTATTTTTGAGATACACCTACATCTAGATATAAAGTTTTTTTGATGAAAGTATTTTTGTGACAATCAGTCATTAATTAAAATGGATGAAGAATCTAGTCTGACCACTGACCAACCTACTACTTATGTACAAAAGTGCGGTAATAACTCTGAACGGGTTAAAAGAGCACAACATATTTTTGATGAGAATCCCACTAATATTGTATGTGAAAACTCTGCAGACTTGATAGATCATTTTGTTAAATTGGAGAGACTTCTTACACAAGACATACGTTTATTTTGGGATATCACTACCCTAGAGAACTATATTAGAGTTAGACGCATACCAAGGGGGTTACGCATTAAGAAAATGCCATCTTTTGGTTTTCCAAATCAGGAATTTCAATCACATTGGAAAACAACATTGGATGAGTGTTCATACAAGCTCATGGACTTAATCGTTCATGCTAAAAATGAGGAAAAGAAAAATCTAACATTAGAAATTAATTCTCTAAAAAAAGAGTTATTCAGATTTAACAACATGGAAAAATTTGCACACAATGACAAAATTTTACTACAAAATATAGAGAAGATGGAGAAAGGGGTCACCACTAAAAAACAAGAAAAATTCGCAAGAGATAAGGCTGATTATGAAAAATGTCAAGTCTATTTTTGGGAGAGGCCAACACCCATTAGAGAATTTGTGAAACCTAATACCCCTTCCCACTCCACACCCCGCAGGTGGTCATCTGAGGAAGATGTTAATAAATCTAACACAAGGTCGATTTTAAAATACCCTCACTCAGACCGCAGATCTAGTTGTGACACAGACTCTTCAGATATAAATGAGAGACATTCAGTGTCTTTTTCCACTCAAGATAAACATCTCAACAAAATGTCTGAGGGCGGGTACTTTGATAGAACCTACATGACCAGTCAGAAAGAAGAAAGGCCTCGGCCTACTTTTTCTCATATGGACAATCCCCAATCAAAAAATACAAAAAATGTAGAAGGGGCAAGAAAACCAGAAAACAAAAGGAAAAAATACACATAGAACCCATAGAAGACAACGTGATTAACATTTCGGATATGGAGCTGACTCCCCCACAAATCTCATTGTTAAATAAAGGTCTGAACTTTGCTCCACAAGAGAACTTTGATTTATTTGATACCATCATAGACCTTCAGAAGTACACAAGAAAGTGGGCGTTGAAAAAATTGTTTGCTAAGAATACTACTAATCAATTGACTGAAAATACTATAGGTCATCCTGATGTACAAGTTAACACTGATGTTAGAAATGTTATTTCTTTTGCTGAGCGGGCATGTGAAACTGATATGCAATCATTGTTTGAGGAGGGATGTACAGAGACCACTATTGACCCCCCTTTCTTTGGCCATATAGATTCACTTCTAAAGAAGCGATCAACATTCATTCCCTATAATACCAAGGGATCATGTGTCTCTACATTTGAGAAACTTGTTGACAGGGATCTGAGACTACTAGCTCAAGGCTACTCTTTTTCTAAATCCTGTCACAATACTGATAATCTCACCAAACAGAAAAGACATGATTTAGATCTATTGAAAAATGATAAATCAATCATCATAAAAAATGCTGACAAAGGGGGTGCAATAGTGGTCCAATCCGCCGTCCAATATCGAGAGGAAGCTCTCAGATTGTTGGGCGATATTAACTTTTATGCTAAATTACGCTCTGATCCTACTCCCATGTTCCTCATAGAACTCAACGAACTTTTGGAATTAGGCGATGCCTTGTATGTATTGAGTAAAAAAGAGAGGGATTTTTTGACGTGTGATTTTCCCATTGTTCCCGTGTTCCACCATCTCCCAAAGATTCATAAATCACTTAACAACCCTCCTGGCAGACCCATTGTCGCCAGTATTGGATCTTTGGGAGATGGTGTTTCACGTTATGTAGACAAATTTCTACAACCTATTGTACGCAAATTACCATCATTCATTGAAGACACTACGGCTTTACTGATGGCCTTACAAAATATTGAATGGAAAAATGGATACAGATGGGTCACCATGGATGTCACATCATTATATACTATTATTAAACACGAGCACGGCCTTCGGGCCATTTTTCACTACCTCGAATCTTCTACACTTTCACCAGCACAAATCACTTTCATTAACGATTCTATTTTATTTTTATTAACTCACAACTATTTTTTATTTGATTCACAATATTTTCTTCAAAAACAGGGCACCGCTATGGGGACTTCTTTTGCACCCTCATATGCGAATCTTTTTATGGGCTTATGGGAACTCACTCACATTTATAGTAGCACCAATTCATTTCGTTCACACATTGTGTTTTATAAAAGATTCATTGATGATCTGATTTTTATTTGGGATGGGGATTTAACTAGCTTTAATAACTTTTTTCACTATATTAGTTGTAATGATGTCAATCTTAAATTCACTTTTCAGACAGATACAAAGACTATTAATTATCTTGATGTGACAATCCATGGTGACCCTGTCTCAGGTATCCAAACTGACATTTACACCAAGCCACACGCAAGAAATCCCTATCTACATGCGACCAGCAGCCACCCCAAGACACTAATTAGAGGTATACCGAAGGGTCAGTTCTTGCGGTATAAACGCATTTGTTCAGATCAAGACACCTTCTTGAAACACTCAGAAACATTAAAAACCAGATTTTTGTCTAGGGGATACTGTGATAAAGATGTCAGTCTGGCATTTGAGAACGCCAATTCTACAGATCGTGATACCCTGATTAAAAATAAGACACGAAATAAGAAGCATGAATTTACAAACAATCCTTTGTTTATTACAAAATATAGTAAGCAAGCATTTCAAATCAGAAAGATAGTTTCCAAACATTGGGACGTTCTCCAATTAGATCCGGACCTGAGAGCTTACACCAGCTTGGACCTAAATTTGCCTTTAGGAAAGCAAAAACACTTGCCTCAAGTATATCTAAGAGCTTATTTCAGTCTACCAAACAATCCCACTTACAAAATATACCTAAAGGTTTCCACAAATGTGGCTTTTGCAAATGTTGTAAATACGCTTTACCCACGAAACGCATACAAATCATTTCTCCCAAAAAAAGACATAGAATCAATACGTTTATCAATTGTCACACCAGTTACGTCATCTACGTCATCATCTGTGGTTGCAATAGTAAGTACGTTGGTAGGACAATCAGACCCTTACACATTAGAATCTCAGAACATTTGAGACTTATCAATAAGAAAGATTTATTTCATCCAGTTTCGAAACATTTTTCGACATGTTCATTAGGAGGATTAAAAAACTTCAGATTTTATGGAGTAGAACACATTCCTATCCATGTTAGAGGAGGCAATAGGCTCAATAGTCTTAATAGGAAAGAAATGTCTTGGATTTTTTGCCTCAACACACTACAACCCCATGGGCTAAATATTGAATGGGAGTTGAAACATTTCTTAGATGTTTGAGGATTGGTTCTTGGTCCTTTCTGTTTGCTTCCCTGTTTTCCCTCCCGCCCCTAGTCCCCTCCCCCTCCCCCCTCCCTCCTCCCCCCCCCCCCTCTCCCCTCTCCCCCCCCCCCCCTTCTTTCCCCCCCCTCCCCCCTCCCCCCCCCTCACCCCCCATCCTTCTTCACACCCCTCCACATCCCTTCCCCTTTCCCCCCCTCCCCCCTTCCCCCCCTCCCCCCCCCCCCCCATTCTCCCCTCCCTTTCCCCTCCATCTCTCCCCTCCCCTTTACCCCCCCCCCCTCCTTTCCTTTCTCTCCCTTACCCTTTCTTCTATCCATTTGTCTTCAGGTGTATCGAATATTAAATATTACATTTGAATATGTGATAGACTCAATTCAATCATGTGCTTTAATTTTAAATTTGCATTTGTTATCAGGATTTGTATGGCAGAATTTACTTTATGTATATTAATACTGGGATTGATGTTTATTAAAAATAATAATGTTGTATAAAATTGTTTAGATCTGCTATACCCAGTCCTGTTATGCAGTTTTTATTGTTTTTACTTTATACATCCACTGTGATGATTGTGTTACTCAGGTAACCTGTTGTCCATTTGATTGGGCGGTTATACAGGTGTACTGGATTAACACACACTATTTAGGATGTCCTTTTCAACTGCCAGGTCACTCTTTGACAAAGGTCCTGCGGACCGAAACGCGTCAGAGGACCTGACAGCACGCTGTTTGAATAAAGTCTACTTTTAATCCACCATCAGCCTCTCTCCATCCATTGCTGTGCTGCCATTTGCCTGTCCCGTTTGCGGGAAGATTTCTCTAAAAGAAAAGATGATCATACTGGGATACATAGTTACATAGTAGATGAGGTTGAAAAAATACAAATCTCTATCAAGTTCAACCTATGATAAATTTAGACGATCGATACTTCTCATATATTTACAGTATATTGATCCACAGTAAGGCAAACAAAAAACCCCAGTGAAATATCATCTAATAATATTTCGTAAGGGAAAAATAAATTATTTCCTGACTCCAAATATGTCAGATTACTCCTTTGAGCAACAGCCTTCCTATGTTTAATTATTTGGTATATCCCTGTACAGGCAGTCCTCGGTTATCCGACACAATGCGTTACTCAAAATGGCGTTGAATAGCGAAACGTTGTAAAGCGAAACACGTTTTCCCATAGGAACACTGTTTAAATAAAAGGTTCAATTCCTGAAGGCATTTTTAATGCTAAAATACACAAAATATTTTACTCAGACAATAAGATATGCAGCACACACATAAATTATATAGTGCATATACTGTAATGTAACATAATATATAATATAAAAATATAATATATTATATAGTATAAAATAGTATAATATATATATATATATTATATACACATAAACAACTTTGCAAAGCATCGTAAGAGCGTTGGATAAGCCGTTTTGGCGTTGTAAAAATGAACATAGGTATGCATTGCATAGCGTTGGATAAGCCATTCGTTGTAAAACGAGGACTGCCTGTATACTTTTCCTTTATAAAAAGATGTCCAACTTTTTTTTAAAAGATATCTATTGTATCTGCCATCATAATCTCCATGGGTAATGAATTCCACATTTTAACTGCCCTTACTGTAAAGAACCCTTTGCTTTGTTGCTGGTAAAATCTCCTTTCCTCCAACCTTAAGGGATGCCCCTGTGTCATTTGTACTGCCCTTGGGATGAATAGTTCTTTTGAACGCTCCTTTTATTGTTCCAAATATATTTGTATATAGTTATCATATCCCCTCTTAGATGCCTCTTTTCTAATGTAAACAAATCTAATTTATCTAGCCTTTCCTCATAAAAAAAAACACCATCCCACTTTAATTCCTTGTAGAATAGTCCTCAATTTATTCAAATCTGGCTTTTTAAAATGCAAAGTCTTTGTTGAACCCATGTAATATGGGTCTTGAGAATTTATTTCAAATGAGACCATATTATGATCAGTGTATCCCAAATGTTGTATATTTGTTATTACTTGTACATTGTTTGATATTACCAAATCCAGTATTGTCCCTCTACTGGTTAGTTCCCAATAATTTGGGTCATAATTGTCTCTAAGTACCCTCAAAACCCTGTTTACTTTCATTGTAATGCTAATCTCAATTCCCCAACCTATATCTGGATATTTAAAATAACCCATTGTGCAAACAAAACTTAGTTTTGATGTCTTGTCTATTTGTAAAAGTATTTTGGCTTCATCTATCTCACAGATATTTGATGATTTATAGCATATCCTTACAAACATTTTCTTAGTGCTTTTATCTCCACTGCTAATTTCAATCCACAAAGTCTGTACATTTTCAAAATTCCATTTTTAAACATTTTCCCTTATAATAAGTTTTAGATCCAGTTTAACATATAAATATACTCCACCTCCTCTACTATTTGCTTGATCCTTCCGAAAAAGGGAATAAACCTCTAAATGTTTATGATCATAGCTATTAAGTCAAGCTCCCCTATTTTATTTGTCAGGCTTCTTGCATTAGTAGGTTGGTAAGGGAATAAACCCTAAAAGGGTGCTTCAAATTGATGTTTGCTGAAGACCGTTATCCCAGTCTTCAAGGGATCAGTGGTTATTAATGATTCATGAGCAGTGTGAGGGTTCCCCCATTAAGTGCATCAATTCGTATAGACAGATATATATAATGTATAATGTAAAGCTCAGGCACATAGAGTAAACCGCTGTAGGGAAAGAGAGACCTCTAACCTGACCGGAGTGCTTGTCCCATCCGGCGGTTCCTTCTCTGGTGGGTCACGTGTTTCCAGCGGGTCCTTGAGCAGGGAGTGCAGAGACTCACGGGGCTGTCTCAGCCTGTGCCTGTTGAGCTGTTCGTTCGGGAAAGAAAGAAACCTCACCACTGTTCTCTTTGGCGTGCATCCATCCCCGCAATAGAAGACCAGGTAAGTGAAGAGGAGGGGGGAGATGTTGGAGCACTGCAATAAAAAATACCAGGCTGGCGGCAGCGTGCAACAAAAAACTTTAATGCGGCATAAAAGCCATGATTAAAATGACAGAACAATTCTCTGACGCGTTTCGTCTGTCGCTCAGACGAAACGCGTCAGAGAATTGTTCTGTCATTTTAATCATGGCTTTTATGCCGCATTAAAGTTTTTTGTTGCACGCCGCCGCCAGCCTGGTATTTTTTATTGCAGTGCTCCAACATCTCCCCCCTCCTCTTCACTTTCTTGCATTAGTAAACAAATTTCAGGTTTTTTTCCATTCTGTGCTATTGTTATCGTATCTGCTCCTGCCTTTCTACTCCAATTGGATTTAGTCTTTATAAGTTTTCTAGTATTATCTGTATTTAATATGGGTATCTATCTGCTTGCCAAACTCCCACTTGCTCCCATTCTCCCTCCATGACCCTAGCTATTTTCCCATTCCTATCTACATACTAGCAAGGTACCCCCGCATCAGCTAAAGTATAATTATATTGGTGGCGCTCCCTAGGTAGGTATATGGACAGAAAAGCACAAAAGAAAAAGTAACCTAGTTTGGACATTCTTCCAAAGAACTGGATGATTGATGAAGATAATTAAAATAAACGTTATTAAATATCCAAATAGAGGTAAAATATAGGTGGTTAAAATGAGAATAAAACCACTATATATAAATATTATATATTGTATATATATTATATTTGGTGGTCATCTATATGTAGAAATGGGTCCCCTCTAACAAAGTGATGGTTTGGATCCAACTAATAATATCATATATGGACTAAAGTATGTTCCACAAGAGTACTCTTTAAGTGCCCCACAACATACAGTACAAGACAGGATATATACATACACATAATATATATTGAAAGAAACCTGTATCTAAACATCCTTACATTTACTAAGACATACCGATGCAGCCACATGTATCTAGCAGTTGCTGCAGAGCATGTACTGGTGCACAGTGTGCCAAGAGTTGATGTCCGCGGCACAGTGCTTGGCACGGGGTAATGGCCCATCAGGATTTACACAGCAGCCATCCCTGCTTCTTAATGGGACTCCCGCTGTGTGAATCCTACTGGGCTGCATCAGTCTGTAAGAGACGCAAAGTAAGAGTGAGACAGAATCAGTCACTCTCCCTGCACACCTCTAACAGGCGATTGCGCGGCTTTTATTTTAATAACAGTATTGTAAATTCCTTTTCGAGATTCATTGCTCCAAATATTTTCATGATTGTTGTCCACTAGGTGGCAGGCTTGTCCTGGGAATTGTTTCACCCCTAGTCAGGGCAAGATGAATCCTCTTCTGTGATTGCAGGGTTTATTGTTATATGACATGTAATTTGTGTTTATTATTTTGATTTCAAGAATTACAATTTGTTCCCATTTACAGGTTGGATATACCCATCTAATACTTTATTTCTGTTTTTGCATATATACTTATTAAAATGGTTCTATGTGGTTATATGTCCTGTAAAGAGTACATTTATATCTTAATATCCAAAAAAACAAAACAAAATAAGTGTTGCATGCTTGTGAACAAAGAAATAGAAACATATTTGTACAGTATGGCAGGCTTGAATGAATTAGCATTTCCAAGGGATAGGTAGACTAAGTAGTTACTCCAGTCCTGTCATCCAGGAGCAAGGTGAGAAATGGAAGCATTTGACTAGGGCAAGGACAGGAGACAAGTTGGAGGGAGAGGGAGACCTACCCTTGAGAACGAAAATACATTTAAATGAGTGATTTCCAAGTTGCAAATACATTTGTATCTATACCATTTGGCATCATTGAAATGCAAAGACATTTGGTCATTGATAAAAAAGGTAAATCTATGTATATCTAATTCAGGTACGGACATGGTAGTACACCAAATATTTAGTTTATAGCCCACAGTAAGACACATTTGGTCACATAAACCTATATATATAAAAAAAAGTAGGCATAAGACAAGATTTACAGGGGTGTCCCCCACAAATGTATTGCACTACTCGCCGGACAAAAGACAGAACTTAAATCAATTCATTTTCCAGGGACCAGAATCTGCAATTCAGCAATTGTCCTTCCCATACAGTGTATATGATTATGTATGTATGTGTGTATATATGTCTTTATTTACATAGTGCTTCACAGCAGTAATACAAATGTGGAAGTGAGTGAGAAAGGTTTTAAGCGGGAGAGGGCTTTAGATACAAAATTTATTGACAGAAACATCTTTGAGCAGAACGCAAGAGTCAGGATGTTGAATAGCGAGAAATTAGTGCTGAGATGTAAGGAGGAGCAGAAGAGGATATAGCATTAAAAGTGAGGAGGAGAATTGTGTATCTAACATAACGTGCATGAGATGAAAATGTACAGTAAGTTATGGTAACATGGCGTCTTCTTCATACAGCACACTACATTAGTTAATTGGAAGGGAAAATTGGCTAAAGAGTAGGTTTATTGATACATGCTGTACAGTATTTATCACAAAAAGTGGGGTTTAGTGAATCTATCAATGAACGTTCCTGATATACTGTATCTCAGATACGTATGTTAGAATTAAAGTAATATTTAAATGATACACAATCCTTCGTGGAGTCAGTCTCTAGTAGAAAATAATCAAATAAGCATTCATTTATAAATAAATTTATAAACTATTAGATGTTCCCATATCCTATTACACCTCATATTGCTGATGTTTTGAACACAGAGGGTCCTCACTTATTATTGCTTTCCATGATCACTGAAATGAATAAAATGGTCCATTGGATGTTCTTCTTCTTCATTATTCTACTTCCTCTCTATTCCCAGTCCATCATGGCCTCTAAAAAGGTCAATGTTAAAGCAGTCAGTAACTCTTTCTGTTTAAATCATGCATGATGTTTAGAAGAATAAAGCTGCCAAAAGGAGCCAGAGTGAAACAAGTATATTCGTTCTGCTTACCCTCTCTGCTGCATCACCCACATTCTCTATTTGTGTCAAGTAAAGGACTATGTCTACTAGCAAGGGGAGGCCTGCCAGAACAACTTACAAGAAAGAAAAGGGGTGTTACCAAGGCAACAGACAGAATGACAACAGGGAAAGTTACATTTGTTGCAATCTTGCACTGAGGAGTGATGACTACCTCAAAACTAGGAAAATGAGAGGTTCCGGGACACTCCTTGTCTGGTATTATAAAATACCACTATAAAACAAACAAACTGTATGTGGAACATATAAAATACATAAACATATATAGAAGTCCATGTCCACATTACATGTAGTACCGGTCGGTACCACTGGCTCCAAAGTCTCTTTGTGATAAGGGTCCCAAGTTGGTGCATCAGTCTGGGATGGCTGGGTGCTCCTCAATGTCTCTTTTGGAGGCCATAGAATGGGTAAGACTAACAAGTGATAATAGGGACAACCAGGAGGTGGTATCCCAAGTTCCTAAAGTCCTGGTAAGAATTCTAGTTCTAACCATTGCTCAGACTGCAACCATGAACGTTGTCAAGGCTTATGAGAGAGAGTCGAGCAGAACCTGCCTCCAGGATCGTGAAGTCTTGACTGTTGAACAATTCCAACCGTGTGTTCCAAGCACACTTGGGGATTGGTAAGGCGACCACGTGTTCTTGTAAGATTGCCCTTGTTGAGTCTAGGATTCATCTTCCAAAAGGAACTCCATTTAGAGAGGTCCCTTTCTCCACTGATACAGCTGGTCTTGTCTGCATGCATTTCCTTCTGGACGCAACATGGGACAGTCTTCTTTGCCTCTGTTATTGTGCTGACAGTGTTTAGTCTCTTGCAGAGGTGCCAACCACGACGACTGTCTACTCTACCACGAGGTGTGTGGCTGAAAGCAGTGTAATAGATACAAAAAAGCGAAAACAAGGTCTTCCAGCAAATGTGGGGCAAAAACTGCACCGGATTTATCAATGGAAAAAAAATCAAATTAAAAGCAATGAAGAGATTTTTCTTGAATAAATCTAGTGGTACTTTATTGTTTTGCCCCATTGTTGCTGCCTGGAGACTTTGATACATAGCCCCCTATGTATCAAAGCAAAAGTAGACCAATTATTGGGCCAAAAATACTGCATCAGATGTGAAAAAAACAAATTGATGTTAATGGTACAGTACTTTTTTCTTTGGCCCAATTGACCCTAATATGTTTAGATGCATACAGTACTAACATTTTTATCAACTGCTGATAGTGGTTTTGTTTAAAATACCCTGTGCAACTGTTGAACAACAGAGCAGTGTAGAAATCGGTTTCTTACATTGTTTAGTATTCAGTGTTTGCTGAGAACAAGAAAAGACACTGAAGCTTTTTTATAGGACATAAAATCCACATGGACAAAAGAAGATAAATATGTAGTCATGTTTTAACAGCTTCTTCCTTTGTTCTTACTTTTAGCGGGTTTCTTCTATTTCAATACAATCACCAGGTGATTGGGTAATTTGTGCTCCATGACATATTGTTCAGCCAATATTTGAAAAATAGAGAAGGTAATAAGCCCCAAGGGGTACGAACCAGCAGAAAACCCATGTTTTCTACTTACTTCTTCAGAATCAATGGATTAACAGTGAGGTGACCTGCTACAGTTCATTTTATTAAATGCGAGACCTAGTTTATAAACATAGTTGCTATTTGAGGGGTCTTTTATATCGTTGCAACTATCATGACAAATGGTCATGTTACATTTATGTGCAGTTTTTAGGAAGAGGTAAAAGGTTTTTTTATGATAAATTTAATCCCACCCCCGAAGAAGTTCCGTCCCTTAGGAACGAAACGTGCGTCGGGAGGACGTCACAGTGACGTCGGTTGCGCGACAATCACACAGTTGTTTTGTCTCTGTCTGCCGGAGTGCAGTAAAAGTGTAGTTTAACAAAGATGTGGGCCACCAATGTGGATCCCACTAGCTAGAATTAGGTATATGAGGGTTTCACTTCATCTTGCCATGGATGTCAGCGATTACGAGTGATTACAGACTTGCAGATACATACTGGTACCGTGAGTAGACCCCAGATGACACATCCTCAAACAGGAATATTTGGTTTGGGATTCTATGTGGCTGGCTCAGATTACCTATATATCACTGCTAGGGTGCTATCTCTTGCACCCTGTTTTTCACCCTAAACATCCACAGCATTATTAGTGTGGGTATATACAGTGTACACTGTGACATAGCATGTTGAAGCACTAATTTATGCTTGTGGCAAGAATACCCTACATGTCATACTTCAGCCCCATAGGGGTTTGCATTTTCACTACACTGCACTAAATGTTTGAGTGTTCAACATCTTGCACTTATTGCAGGACACACCCAGCATATTTGGCAGAATACTTACCTCTGCCATCTGACAAATAGGGATACATATATATTTGGTGTCTCATTGCGTATCCCCTTAGGTTTTAATTATTTTTCAAGTGTTTACTATGTGTATCTTATATTAAAAAAAATATTATTTTGGATTAGCTAATTAGAGTGCATCATTTAGGGATCTGTCCTTTCCCACTTGTACAGTATACATATGTTATTATCCCTGATAGCACCTTTTTAGATTGTACTTATCTTTAGCTGAGCAGGAAGTCCCCTCCCCCTTTCCAAATTTAATCAATACACAATATAAAAAAACAAGTGAATTAAAAATGTGAGATTGTAGCATATGCCCTGACAAGAACATGGTTCTTTATTCTTGTGTCCATATGACAATAGTCTGTCACACGTCGCACTTTGATGGGAAATGTCACAATTGACAATTTATTAGTTCAGTACATGACATTAGTGGATTCAGACTTTCTTTTGTTGATGCTTGCAGAATTTTTCCCGATCGCTGACAATCTAGCAGATAGCAGACGTGTTAGAAACACTACCACAACTATGGGCTAGACTAATGACCAAAAGCCCCATTGGTCAAATGTGGATAGTAGGGCTTTGGGCCATGTAAAAGCAATAAAAAATAAGCTACAGTATGACTTCCAGTATGACTCCACAGGGCCCCCACCCGCAGAGCATATTGCACATGGAAAATCCATTAAGAAAAAAAATCAATAAATCCCTGTGAGTAGAATTAGAAGCAGGATTGCTCGTGATTTGGCAACTGCCCAGAAGATCCTCCATGGCACCTAAGCAGCAGAAAGGAGAGAAGGCTCAGAGCAAAAAACTCAATCCCTAGATGGCATCTGTATGCAGTGCAAAGGAGTAGGAATTGGCTGAACAGCAGCAGGAGATCCCCAACACAGAAACTGTAAACGAACATGCTGAAATTGCCAAAGCACTGGCAAGGGAGCTAATGCTTGCAATTAACAAGAAGTTTGATGAATTGCAAAAGTCTTTGGAAGACTTCAAAGGTGAGCGCTCCATGTACAACATAATAGGAGAGGTCAACTACAGGATAGGGCATCTGCAGGATGATTTGGGAGAAACAGGTCCTGGAAATAGCAAAGAAGAAAGAAATCCTGGAAGACAAGGTAGATTTGGAAAACAGGTACCCCATAATGGGGCCTGTAACTTGGAAAGTGGGGGTCCCCTGACCTGAAATCAATGCGGTTCAGCTCCGGGGACACCCTGCTACAATACTGTAATGTTAAAATTAAATAAAAACCCCACGATCGCCTGTTAGAGGCACAGGTAGAGAGACAGATTCAGTCTCTCTGTTACTGCATGTCTCTTACAGACAGGTAATACCCGATAGGATTCACACAGCAGGTTGTGTTAATCTAAGCACCTAAATTGTGTTAATCCGCTGGGCCATTATAGTCTGCTGCGATCCACCTCTCGAGATATTGTGGCATGCTGCGGTTTTTATCTTGAGATGTGGTCGAATCTTGGTGCCTGCATCTGTATCCTTGGTCTCATATGTGACTACGTAAATCGTGTATCATCAGCAATGACAAACACTGATAATCAAGGGTAATGCACTATCGTGGCACTCTCTTTTTTTCTTGTCTCCACTTGCATATATCCACAACAGAACTGCATTGAGCACTGAGGAATTCCCAACGGCAGAGCTGACCCCCAACGGCAGAGCTGATCTTCAAAAAGATACTCATCTGGATGGGTTTGATTTCATAGAATATTTATTTCATGCATTAACTGTCCAAGCGCCATAAATGTTCCTTATTCTAAAGTTTCCCAAAATCTGGTTTCCCAAGAAAACCAGCCATACTTTTAGGCAGCATATGAACTGAAGTTGAATTGGACAAATTCAATTATATTATTGTATTGTTAAAATTGATTGTATATGCTGTATATTGTATTTACGTGCACACTACAATCACGAGCACCAAATATCAATACTTAAATTCAACCAGCGCTTTTACACTAATTTTTACCCAAAAGGAAAAGAAAGGAAACTGATCTGGAATTTTCCAAAGCTGGTAAATAATTAAATAGAAGGTTCTGTGAATTTAATTTAGGACCTATGACAGAAAATAGGGAGAGATATATGAGATCCAGACGTGCGAAGTATGGCTCCATATAAAGGAACAAAAGAAAATGCAGTTAAGGGAACTACATTTTAATAAATGTAAAAAGAAAGTGGGAAGATTATTGGGTAATCTGGTCAGGAAACCTATGAAGTCCAGCCACATCCAAAGAGTGGGAGAAATTATGACAGATCCTAAGAAATAAATATGGTGTCAAGATTTTTACCAAAAACTATATACTGTAGCAAAAGTAATGAGGATAAAATAGCTCAAAATCTTTCTGGTAAAAATTAAGCTACCAAAGCTAACTACAGATGCAGATGCTAAATACACCAATCAATGCTGGGGAAATAAACACGATTAAAAACACAAAAAATGGGAAGGTGGCAGGACCAAGTGGATTTACAGGCGAGTTTTACAAAACCCTTAGTTAAGAGGTTTGACACCTGTGACAAACGCCCCTCTTTTGTAGCGCTGACGTCTGTCTGGGATCTTCCCGACACAGTCTTCTAGGGTTAATTATACGAATAACCGGATCATACAAAGCATTACTTTGTTTAACTCAGGCTTCTGCCTGCTTTATTTTCATCCCAGTAAGGGACTGCAGCTTTAACAGGTGTAGGCAGGAGGCACTCAGATATTAACCTTCAGCAGTTTACTCATATCACTGTTATAATATTTCACACACTGTCACTTTAAGAAAAATAACCAAATCATATAAAGAAATCCTATCCCATTCAGGGATCTAACTACACAGCAGAATCAGCCTCTCTAACTTTTGCTGGGCCAACTAACCTGGTTTCCCAACTTAAAACAATACCCTCTCATTTAGGGTCACTAGATACAGCATACAGTCTTTAGACAGCAATAAACATTGGTTTGTCTTATCTGTTCGTGGTGGGGAACTCGGTCCCAAGTGTCCAGGCAAATCTTCTGGTACTGCGATACTTGTAGGGAGCGTCCTCCCCGAACTGGATGCAGGGGAGCAGCGATACCCCCAGCCTCCAGGAAGCTGTGGAACAGATTATTTTGCACTATTCCTGCACTTTCTGACCTAAAACCGGGCAGAAAGCTGCCTAATATCTTTGGACTATGTCACACACCCCTAAAATAAATATTTAATGAGATCTTAAGGAAGGAGGAATCCATGGAAATAGGTAAAACTGCTTATATTAAAATAATCCATAATGAAGGAAGGGATCCCAAAGTCCTGTAATCTTATAGGCCGATTTGAATTTCAATACACAAAAATATTAGCTGATAGATTTACAAACCTATTACCTAAACTTATACACCCAGACTAAATGGGTTTAGTAAAAAGCAGAGCCACTGTCAAAAACTTTAGGAAAGTCCTAACAGCGTACACTGGGCTAAAACTTATTAAAAAATAAGAATAATATACAGTAATCATCTCAGTAGATGCCGGTTGCTTGGGAGTACCTAATGAATATCTTACAAACAATGGAAATCACAGGAACCTTTCCGAGAGCCATCAAAGTCATGTAAACAGATCCCAAATCTAAAATAATGGCTGCAGGATTACTGTCAAAGGAGATTAGCCTATTCAGAGGTAAAAGACAAGGATGTCCACTATTGCCCTTACTGTTTAATATTGCTATAGAGCCCCATGCCAAATATTTTAGAAATATGGAAAAGTTGAAAGGCAGTAAAATAGGAGGGAAATCAACCAAAATAGCCCTCTTTGTATATTACTTTTTAATGCTGGTGGCAACCCCATAGGTTGCGGTACAAAACATACACAAGACCTTTGGGGAATTTGGGACATTTTCAAAATTTAAGGTCAATGCTTCCAAAACAGAAAATGTACTATTGACGAGCAGAAATATAGAGGAGTGGGGGAATAAATGCCCATTCGAGATTATCAGAAAGCCACTTAAATACTTTGAAGTATATATTGAAGCGGAACAAAAGCAGCTATACAGAAACAACTTTAGTACGATTATTTCTAAGGTGACAGGAGAGCTAAAAAACAGACAACATCTACCATTAAATCTTGCAGGTAGGCGCCAGCTTATTAAAATACTTAGCTTCGTCAGCCCCCCCCTGTAGATGTTGCCAATGTTACTGAAATACTCAGATGTGAAAATATTGAATAAGACAATCAGTAAATTTATTTGTAAAAAAGGCAGAATAAGCAATTCAAATACTATAATTGATAAGGAATTGGGAGGGCTAAATCTACGAGACAAGAAATATAAATTGGTCTGTATTACAAGACATATAGGGGACTGGATTATGGGTCACAGTCTACACTCTTGTCTGGAATTAGAAGAGTAGATGGTGACCCCTTGGAGCCTTAAGGGGGTGCTGCATGAGACCTGGGCAAAAGTACCTATATCGGTAAAGAAAACCTCTTTATATAAGCACATGGGGCGCATGAAAAATATTATGGAGACAATTTGGGGTATCCTAAACATGCTCAAAATGTATACCCATACAAGAGAATTTAAACTTCCTGCTGGGAATAGTGCATGCATCTTTTCAGTTATGGAAGACAAAAGGCATGTCATTTAGGCCAAATGGTAGACAGAGATAGTGGAAGATTTCTAACTTTTCGGGGGCTGAAAGAAAAAAAAATGGCTAGCTCAAGTACGACATTATTCGTACATGCAGCTAATGCACCATTGCAAAAGCCTGACGAACTACTGTATAGGAGAGATACTGTACTGTTTAATGGGGAAATTAGTTTGACAATTTCTTTGAAAGATCAAACAGCTCTAATTACTCTATATAAATTATATAATTGGATTAGAGATGCAGGCCATTGTACAGTAAAAATACAGTAAAAAAAAATTAAATAATAAAAATACAATTAAAAAACCTGTAAAAGAAAAATAACATACATTCAATGTTTTTTCTCACCTTTAGATGTCTTCACCCTCCGATTCAGGGGTCTCAGGAAGCTCTCGAAGCAATCCACTATCAAAAACAGCAACGGGCCACAGGTAAAGTCCAAAGTCCTTTTCTTCTTTCTTTATCTTCATCTGTTAATTGTAATCCATTTGGGGGTCCTTCTTCTTCTTTCACTGCTTTGTGAATCGCGCAGACTGGCAAAAAACGTCGGGTTTGCCTTTTTTGCTTATTCGTACGACTTTTTTTATCACTGACAGGTTTTTGGGTGATAAAAAGCCTTTAAAGCGTGATACTGCAGTGTTATCACTGCTTTGTGAATCGCTAAGCAGGCAGTATCGCGCTATAAAGGCATTTATCATACTTAAAAACACTTATCAGTGCTTTGCGCATAGCCCCCTAAGTCTTTGATATTAGAAAATATGAATAGTTGGAAATAGGTTAATGAGGGAAAAACATCCCAAAGTTAGGGGAAATAACTCTGCTGGCAGCAAGAAAATCTGAAAGGGTTAAGTACATTAAACTTGAAATGCCTTCTTTGGTCACTGTTCAGTTAATGCAAAGTTAATGATGCTAGACAAAATGGAGGCCGAGACAAATAAAGAACTGTGAATGGAGAAATTCTTTAAAAAGTGAGAACAGTGTATTGATACAATGCCCCAACTGGACATAAATTTGATCAAACGAGTATTTGAACACACATCCTGAAGCCTACTGAGACGAATCTCAGAGGGACATAGATAGCGGTGCTCACAGAGATGAATGGAAAACAGAATCCATAAACAAAAGATAAACATAAGCTAAAAGATTCAGCAAGCTGTATGGGATAGGGGAAGGGGGAAAATAAACTCCAAATATCCAGCTAGGTGTCAGGAATAAGCCCTGACATATTTCCTAGTTCTCCCTCTCCCCTTCTGTTCCTTGTCTGTCCACCGGATGTGCTGCTGTTTCTGTCTGCTCTGAGGTTCCTCTGTATGTCTCCTCTTGGTGCGCCTGTCCTCTGTCCTTATAGTTTCCTGTTCCTCCCTTGCCTTTGTTTTGTGTCCTGACTCCTTATGCCCATGCTTCTGCTTCTGTTCCATGTGGAGTCCTGATTTCTTATTAAAGGTCCTTGCCTTTGTACTGGCTTGTCCCCTGTCTGTTTCCTGCTTTTGAGTCCCTGGTCTCAGTTCCTGCTCCCCTGCCTAGTTCCTGCTCCTGCCTTCCTGTTTCTGACCACTGCCTGGACCCCGAAGACCCTGCTTGCTGCGTGCCACCGACCTGTCTGAACCCAGACGATCCTGCTTGCCGCCTGCCACCAAACCCTGCCTGTGACCATGACGATCCTGCTTGCCACATGCCACTGACCTCAGCCCCACCCACGTGACACCACCAATCCTTGCCTTCCCTGCTGTTCCGACCATCAAGGTCCTAACTGCTCTTGGAGTCCCCGTGACACTAGGGCATAAGGAGATTGGATATGGGTCGTGTCCAGGGCTTAAGAAGGGGGTAAAGATAATTGGATTGAAAATAAGTTATTTACATATTGCACTATGTATGGTAAACTGTATAATGCCACCATTCTGTACTGTTTGTATTTGTATTATGTATCAAATTGTACTTTATTGTGGATGTTTCATGTCAATTACAATGTGCTTGGATAACTTAATAAAAAGATCAAAGAGGAAAAAAATAAGTTCTAAAAAAATACACAATAAAATACAAAAAAACCCCAGTTGCATAATAAAAAAAAGCCATTAGAGCCATTGATTGTCACTATGGCTACCTAGGCCCTCAATGGGGTTCTAGGTCCCCCTTGGGTAGCCAATCGAGGTAGTTAGTGTAGTTTAATATTGTAAAGTTATACAATTTCCATTACAGGTTACCATTGATTCCCAATGTGGCTATCTATGTCCCCATTGAGAGGGCCTAGGTAGCCACAGTGACAATAATGTTTTTTTTTTTTAAACATGTTTTTTAAGTATAGGGTAAAAGGCTCTATTATCCACATTTGGCTAGTAGGCCTATTGGCCATTAGTCTAAAGGGTGGTTAGGTGTGTTGGGGGAAAGTGGAGTTAGCATGGTGGGTGATTATGGTTAGTTGACCCAGGGTGGGGGGCTAAGCCTCTTGGGGGATTTGGGGTGGATAGTATGGGTTAATTACTTGGTTACCTTTGCAGTAAGTAGGTTACTTTAAGTACTGAGGTAGCTAAAGGGAGTACTGCACCGACACACTTTATTCGAGCAAATACCCAGTATGTACCTGGCAGATACCTGGAATGCGCCGCTCCTCACCTCTGACAAGCCCTGTTGTGTTTGCCTTCCCAGCCTGGGTTCATGCCTGGCTGACGGGCGGCTGATCTGTTAAATGATAATGATTAGGATTTAATAGGCTGCAATGCTTCGCGTGTCTACCAGATGGCATAAATTCATGAATTGTAATGCAGTATATATATATATATACTGTGCAGTATTGCAGCCAGCGGGAATAAAATGCTTCAATCCCTGCCTGGAAAATACCTCAATGCACTCGGGCAGAAAACAGTCACAAACCTCAATACACCCGGGTATACCCGAATTCGTGGGACTAGCCGAGCTCGAATAAAGTGTGTCGCCAGTGTAAGTGGTGTATTTAAAAAAAAATTGTATTAACCCCTTTGATGCCTGTAGTATACTTTGGTAACAATGGGTATCAAAGGGGTTAATGTTATTTCTACCTTAAAACATGTGGTAGATGTTGTTTTAAAAGTTCTGTTAACATTGCTCCCCATTATTGTTTCAATTACTTTAATACATTATATACACTAGCATATTTTTCCCTTATTCACAAACTAAAATTACACATATTATAAGTAGATATTAAACATTAAAGTAAATTAATTTCTAATGTTGATTTGTAAAATGTCGTGACAATCCTTCTGAGTGTTACCTAGTGTCTTAATGTACACTCTTATTGACTGTATTTATAACGAGATCTGCTGGTTTGGGTCATACTGTATGTAGAAGGGCTTCTTCAGGAGGCACCTTTGGGACCTATGTACTAAGCAACTAAAAAAAAAAAAATTGCACAATTGGTGCATGTCAAACTCCATCTCAATTGCACTTGTTTACGCCGAACTACAAAGCTCAATTTTTCCCATCTACATTAAAAAAAATAACATTTATTTTGGCACACAGAAATCGACTTCACTTGGTGTACAGATGTAAATGCTACATACAACAAAAAAAAATGTGTGTGTTTGCCAAAAAGGAGAAAGCATGTCAAAATTGTCCGCCAAGTTCACCCTTTCATAAACCCTAAATAGACTTTTAAAAGTGTAAGCACACAATTTAGTTGCTATGTATAAAAACAAAAATGTATTTGAAGCAGCACAAATGTTTCGTTATATAGGTTAAATAAATGTATTATTTTCACAGTATGGCTATTATATATAATACATTAATAACTGTTATTTATTAAAATCAATATCCCTGAGATATTAGATTAATTTCTGGTCAACTAGTGAGAGGCTCTATAGAAAGGGCAAAAAGTGTGGGTGTTAGTGGACAGCCATTTCTGATACCAATCCAGATATACGAAGATTGACCTGAGGTGACTTATAAAGGCCAAATATGCCTAATAACAATGTATTTTAATAATCTGAACTACCAGTACCTGTCAAAACCTTTTTCTGCATTTAGGGTAAAAACAATACTGTAGAAAGCATCTTCTGGGAACTAGCTGTATAAATCCGATTAATTGCCCTTCTGGTGTTATCTTGAACCTGCCTACCCAGAATAAAGCCTACCTGGTCTGGATGAATCAATGCTGGTAAGAGGTTATAAAGATCACTTTTTTGTACCAATTTTAATATCTGTGTTAATAAGGGAAATGGGTCTATAACTCGAACGATTAGTGAGGTTGCATGGAGATTGGGAAATCATCACCGTTCAAGCAGTTGGTTCAAGATGTTTGTTAAATGAGGAACTAGTAAAACGGAATATATAGTAATTATTAGTGAAACCATGCGGAGTAGGAGCCATAGTGCCCAAGGTAGAAGTCATGTTTCCCGACGAAACTATCTGTTTCTGACAGTGAGAAACACTCAAACAGTACCAGGGAAGCGGAGTAAGAATAAATAAGTTATGATCCCTTGACCAACCTTGAAGATACACTGATCCACTGCAAGCAAACCAGAAACACATTTTTAAAGACTTTCTGATTGAGCAGGCCAGCAAAATGAACTACTAAGCTATGAGTGGGCCAGGCAAAGTGAACTACTATGACAGAAGCTGCAGAATACAGCACAGAGTGAAAGTCTGGCTCAACTGAAGATGGCTTTTTAAAATGTATTGGGGGAGTGGGGTTATATGTATTTTGTGGGGGGGATTAAGTGCGAGGAGAGAGGGTGAGAGAGTGAGTGAGGAAAAGAGGGAGTAAGAGTGAGACGCAGGAGAGAGAAATACATGCGAGGTGAGAGAGGAAGAGGGAGTGAGACTGAGGGGAGAGGAATACATGGGAAGATGGTGGGAAATAGACGGGAGTCGTGAGGTGTGAAATGGATGGGCTCGCAATACCGCCGGGGAATGGGGGGTGGGGGTCGGTCATAACTCTAGTCCTGGGCCCTGGGAAAACTGTCTGCAGCCCAGACCCGGCTTGCTTACTTTTAAATCTGCTGAAATAATAACCCCCAGTCCCTTTTTTCCCCTATAGTATTTTAAATAGTGTAATTAATCCTGTATTCTGCCTTTGGCCTTTTGTAACCCAAATGCTTCATTTTGAACTTTTGGGCATTAACTTGTAGTTGATATACTTCCCCATTCCTCCAATTTATCAATATCTTACAGTAAGTCATACCCCCACCCTGGAGTGTCAACCCTGTCATCTGCCAAAATACATACTCCCTCCCCCCCAATCCGTTTTTATTGCTACTAATAAAATATATTAAAGAGCACTGCACAGTCCTGAGATACTCCACTGGTTATCTTCCCCTCCTCTGAATGTACTGTACTCTCTTTACCACAACTCTGTTGCCTATCCTTCAACCAATATCTTATCCATACTACCATGTTCGAGTCTAATCCCGAGTATTGCAACTTTTTTTTTACAGTATGTCAAATGCCTAATAAAATATAGAAAAGGTACATCTACTGCTCCACACTGACCTATTACATTTTTCACCCAGTCAAAAAAAATCAATTACTGTACATTTGTTTTGCATCATCTCCCCCAAGTAAACCCATGCTGCCTGGGATCTTGTAGGTTTTGGACTTTTGATAGTTAGCAATGCTATCTTTCAACAGTGTTTCCAGTAATTTCAACACTTATGACGGTTATGGTTTCTGGCCTCTAGTTACCTGTCTCTTCTCTACTTCCACCTTTGTGAAGTGGGAATATGCTTGCTCTTTTCCAGTTTTCTGGAACAACAACTGTTAATAGTGACCAGTTAAATAGATCTTTAAATAGTGTTGCCAGCACACCCATAGGCTCTTTCAACAATCTTGGATGTATCCCATCTGGCACAATTGACTTGTCCATTTTTAGTTTTGAAAGTTTCAGTATGACTTTCTACTCTGTTAATGGATTTGTGACCGTCTCCTGTTACTCAACTGTGGTACCTCCTCTTCAGCTGTGAAGACTGAGTAAACACAATTAAGGTGATCTGCTATACCTTTGTCGCCCTAAACAAGACTGTTCTCGTCTATCTTTAATCTTGTTTTTCTCATTTGTATACCTAAAAAAAACAAAAACATTTTGTTCCCCTTCTATACTGACAGAGCCATTTTCTCTTCTGCTTGGGCTTTTACATATCTGATTATTTGCTTAGCCTCGTTCTGCCTCCTCCTAGTTCTATCTCCCCCGTATTCAGTCTGATTATATTTCTATTCTATTTCTGAGAGTTCAGAAAGATTAACTAGCTCCTGGTAACCATAGTAACCAAATTGGTATAACATTTGGATTTGTATAACTCATCTCAGATCAGTAAGTGGACCTACAGTACTAATAGGATTTCTATGCACTACTAGCTTTGATATACTCCAAGTGTGCCACTTATCATTGCAAATGTTTTGTATTGTTCACCACAACAGGGTTAATTATGAAAACCCTTTATAAGCCTTTCAGAGGGATGGACTACTATCACTCCTGAGGAAGTGGGCCCAGGTCTAGTGAAACGTGTTAAGAAAGAACCAACCCACAGAACTGCAGCCAAACAGCTGGTCTTGTTGGGAACAACAGCTCTGAAGAAGAATTCAAGCTGCTGCCAACAGCTGATCCAATCCAACATCAACTACAGAGCAGAGTGAAGCGGAGCGATCCCAAGCCCCAGCTGAGAGACGTTATCCACCAACACCATCGCTGACATCCCCATAGAAATGGTCCACGTGGAGTGGGACGCTGGAAATGCTGTGGAGAGCGGAGAATGCTGCAGGCTATCACACAAGCTGGAACCCTGAGCTCACATGCTGATTTGCAGAGCCTATCTGGTAATTGCATTTTTATTTTTAGGTGTTGATCTATGTACCTTCACCTTATCCTTCCTTGTATTGTTCTTTTTTTTTATCATTCTGTCATATGTTTTGACAGATATATATATACATACAATGATTTTCATATGGTTGTTTTTGTGTTTTTATATATGTATTCTCATATTAAATTTAAAGGGTACTACAGTATTGTGTTGTTTTTTGCACTTTTCTGCCCCCCTTGTCTTAGTCTTCGGACTATGATTGGTTCGGGAACATGTGCACAAGGCAAACAAAACATGCAAAAGCACAATATTACTCTGAAAATCTTCGCCAGAATACATCAAACCCAGCTAACTTCTGGAAGGTTATCAACAATAGATTCCAGCCTTCTAGCCATCAATAACCAAGTAATATCACTAAGGAGAATATTACTCTGACAAATCCCACTGACATTGCAAATGCATTCAATGTGGGTTGTGCTACTACATTATTAGTGAAACGCAACCCAAACCACAAGCATGAACCTCATTCTGTGAGTAACCCACTAGCCCCACACTCTCCCAACACAGCTCACAATTTTCAATTTGTCCCAGTATCCGAAGAGGAGATTACAAAGCACTCATCAAATTAAAACTAAGCAGCCAACGTGGACCTGACACTGCATTCTAAGTTCCTAAGACTTGGTGCCCCAGCCATTGCCAAACCAATTGCTTTCATTGTCAACTCTATTCTGTCTGCAGGCCTTATCCCTAAGACCTACAAAACTGTCAGAGTTATCCCAAAGTAGAAAAAACAGGATATTCAGCGCTCGTGCTGTATGATGGTGTGGATGATCCCTTTGCAGCATGTACATAAAGCGTCTCCCCAGAAACTCTCAAATCTAGGTGAACCCCCCTTAAAAAGGGGGGAGGGCACCCTGATATACAAGATAATAAAAAATGCACAAATGCGCACCAGGGATTAGTGGAAGGTAATTTATTAAAAATACACACAAACTCTGAGGGGATCCAACCCCACCTCAGAACAGCTGTGCAGCTGGATGGCTAAGTACTACCCAGGAGAACACCTGATGGTGACCAAACCCTAAGCTGCACAGTATACAAATACAGTAAAATTTATATAAAAACACATGAAAGAAAAAAACAAACATGAAAACAACCTATCAACAGATTTGTATAGAAACCGCCATAAGGTTGGGCACTGGCAAGGGGAAACGGACACTCACACTGAGACAGTCAGCAGACTCGCGGTGGCTGCACAGGATCCGGATCTCAGCACCGCGGAGATGGAAAAAACGGCTGCTGTCTCCTGCAGGCTCCGTCTCAGCTTACCAGCATACACGCGCAGGATGACCTGTCGTGACCTCTACGCGTTTCGTACCAAGTACTACGTCAGGAGGTCGATTCCAGCCTTCTAGCCATCAATAACCAAGTAATATCACTAAGGAGAATATTACTCTGACAAATCCCACTGACATTGCAAATGCATTCAATGTAGGTTGTGCTACTACATTATTAGTGAAACGCAACCCAAACCACAAGCATGAACCTCATTCTGTGAGTAACCCACTAGCCCCACACTCTCCCAACACAGCTCACAATTTTCAATTTGTCCCAGTATCCAAAGAGGAGATTACAAAGCACTCATCAAATTAAAACTAAGCAGCCAACGTGGACCTGACACTGCAATCTAAGTTCCTAAGACTTGGTGCCCCAGCCATTGCCAAACCAATTGCTTTCATTGTCAACTCTATTCTGTCTGCAGGCCTTATCCCTAAGACCTACAAAACTGTCAGAGTTATCCCAAGCTTCAAAAGTGGGGCCAAAAACACTGTCTCAAACTACAGGTCAATCTCACTTCCCCCAATTCAATCCAAAGTTATGGAAAAATGTGTTCACTCCCAATTAAGCAATTACTATACCAAGACAAATTTCCCTAGCCAATTCCAATATGGCTTTCACCCCAAACACTCCACGGTGAACTGCCCTGCTAAAAGTTTGCAATGAAATCCAGTGTGGAATGGAACGGGGACAACTCACTGGTGCAATATTCCTAGATTTTGCAAAGGATTTTGTTACTGTTGATCATGTTATCTTGCTTAACAAACTCCATTGCTCCTGGAATAGGGAAGCATGCTTTAAACTGGTTTCATTCCTACCTGTCAGGTAGATCCCAACATGTGTCCATTTCAGGCTCTAACTCCAACCCCTTCGATATTACCTGTGGTATCTCGCAAGGCTCTGTTCTGGGTCCCCTACTCTTCTCAGTGTTCATCAATGATTTTCCTATAGCTTGTAAGGGAGCTTCAATACACATGTATGCAGATGACACAATTTTATACAGTATGCACACAGCCATAGCCTGTCCGACCTTGAACACATACTTCAATCTGACTTTTTGAGACTTGAAAATTGGATTTTCCAAAACAAACTTTTTTAAACACTGACAAGACTGTAACAATGTTATTTGGGACAAAGGCTACATTTTTAAAGCTTCCAATGACTGATCTCCAGATCAGACCCAATGCTAAAACCACCCTAACTCCTGTTACTAGTTTTAAATACTTGGGCATATGGTTTGACACCCATTTAACATTCGGGATGCACATTGATACCCTGACATCCAAAACCTAGGTGTACATTACAGGAACAAATCCTCCCTAAGTCTGCTGGTCAGAAAGCATATCACACAGCAGATGCTAATGCCAATTATCAACTATGGGACATAGTATACGGCTCACACCCCAAACTCACCTTAGCAAACTAGACACCCTCTACAATTCAATGTGCCGTTTTGTTCTCCAATGCAACTACAACACAAATCACTGCGAAATGCTCAAAGAACTAGATTTGTCATCACTTGAGTCTAGGCGCAAAGTTCATCTTTCCTGTCTTGCCATCAAATACTTTCTGGGCAAGCTTCCTGTCTATCTGAACAAGCTCCTCACACCCTACCACATGCAGCACTTATCATCTGAGATTTGACTCCAAAAGACTGTTCATGGTCCCAAGGTTCAGCAAGGTATCCGGCCACTCCTCCTCCTCTTACTGTGCACCACAAAACAGGAACAATCTGCCGGAGACTCTCACAGCCACCACAGTCTAAGTTCTTTCAAAACTAAAGCTGTCTCACATTTTAATCTGGTCTGTAACTGTTACATATGCCTATAATATATAGTATCTCTAACTGTGCATGCTGTGTCTTGTATATAATGTATACCCTGTTCACTTATGTAACTGTACTTGTAAGCATGTATTATTTTTCATTTTAACTCTATCCCAGGACATACTCGAAAACGAGAGGTAACTCAATGTATTACTTCCTGGTAAAACATTTTTATAAATAAATAAACCTCTTGAAGAAGATTGCACCATACACCAATTAGACTTTACCGAGGACTATAGAACTTTTTACGTTTCAAACCCGGACCGGAGTGCAAAACCAGACACGGATCACATGGAATCCTCACCACATCCCTGTCTTCAGAAGTGACCTATGAGTGATCTAGATGGCTTTGAGGGGAATTTACAGCGAAAGCCCTGAGCCAGAGAGCGGGCATGGATAACCGTGGAATTGACCAGGAATTCACCTTTGGGCAATTGCCTCTCCAATGGACCAGATACTGTAGTTTGACTCTACATTTTCTTGAATCCAGTATCCTTTGTACTTCAAATTCCTCCTGGCCTTCCACCAGGAGAATTCTAGGAGGGTGGGAATAGGAGAAGATAAGGGGTTACGAATAAAGGGTATAAGGAACTAGACATTTAAAACTGGGGGTATTTTTTAATTTGTTGGAAGTTCTAATTTGAATGCCACAGGGTTAACTTGTTTCATAATATTTTAGGGTCCAATGTACCTGGGACCGAGTTTAGGGAAAGGTAGTTTCAAAGATATATTTTTTTGTATCTAGACCTGCTCACCTACTTGAAATGGAGGAGATGATCATCTACGTTTATCCACCTGGGTCTTTTGTTGAAGCGCGTTTTTGCACAGGTTTGTGTGGATCCTCTTCCAGAGTTCTTGATGTTCCTGGAACTTATAATCCACTATGGGAAAACACAACACACGAAAAAAAGAGATTCCTATCTGAAGTCCTGTTTTAACGAGTTTCGGGAAAACATTACCCTCAGAAGCAGGTCTACTCAGTCGTCCTGTAGTTCAGAGAAAAAACAGTGAAGGAACTGTTCCAAGGCCTGATTTGTCCTTTCTATGAGTCTGTTAGACTGGGGGTGGTAAGAAGTCAGAATGCCTTCTACAACTGTGACATGAACTGGGGCCCATGATTGGAGACTACAGTATATCAGTAGAGATTACATGAAGGCAAAAGATCTCTTTAACTAAGATTTCAGAGAGCTCAGAAGCCGTGGGCAGTTTTTTGAGGGGAAAAAAATGGGCTTCGCATGTAAAGGTGTCGACCACTACCAGAATGGTGGAAATACCCCTACATGGAGGCAGTTACACAATAAAATCCATTGATAAATGGGTCCATGGATGGATAGGAACAGGCAAGGACTGGAGAAAGCCACAAGGTATTGTTTGAAGCACCTTAGTCTAAGCACAGACTATACATGCTGCCACAAATTCTTTCACCTCTCTGTTGATCTCTGGCCACCAAAAGATACACTGAAGCAAGTCACAGGACTTCCTCACCCCTGGATGACTGTGGCAGGGTGATGTCAGGTACTGCTAGTTATGCCTTTGATACCTATATCTGAGTCCTTCATCCAGCACTCAGAAGGTTAACCTAGGAAGAATAGCTGGCAATCAGAAACTAAGCAGACACATCTGACAACCAGCTTGAGATATCAGGAAGCCATTGCTTACAATCAGGTGTCTGCCTCATACTACAGAGCTATCCTAGACAAGCTGCTATGCAGATGGATTCACAAACACAGTAAGAACTGTTAATATTGTTTTTCCTGACTGTTAAAGGTTTGGTAACTGGACATAGCCAGCCAGCCTGATAGATAGGGTTTTTATTGTGAGTAAGTTCTCCCAATGGGGAGTAGATTTTATTTTGCTGCTATATTTTGTGTTGCCTTAAAGGGACATTGTGCCCAAATGTTACGTTCTACTGTGGAGAAATAAAACCACTTAATATTTGCTTTAACCTGAAACTACACGTGTGGACTATTGACTGACCTCGTCTACAGGCTGTCCTGCCACAATGACCAACCATCTTCAATTGGTTACCCCATTGTATCACTTCTCTTTGAAAGTGGGGGGGGGGGTGGGCGGGGGGAACGAAGAGCCTGGATCTGAGAAATCCATTCTAGTAGACAAGAGGAAACTGCAGATATGAATTTGCGAAGGAGGAATGATGGCACCTTGATCTCATTCCTCCATCTGGAGAGAATTGCCTGGATAGTGTGTCTGCCTTAATGTTTTTGGATTCTGGGTGAAAAGAAATCACAAAGTTGAACCGCGTGAAGAAAAGTGCCCATCTAGCCTGACGCATCCAAAGTCTCCTTGCTTCATCGATGAACTCAAAGTTCTTGTGATCCATAAGGATTTTGATGGGAGAAAATGGTCCTTCTAGCAAATGTCGCCATTCCTCGAGAGCTAATTAAATGACAAGCAGTTTTCGATTACCGCCATCATAATTCTTCCCTGTGGCTGTGAATCTTTTAGAGAAGAAGGTGCAGGGATTTTCATGAAAATCCCAGGATTGGGAAAGAAAAGCTCTGGATTCCTGGTCCGATGCGTCTACCTTTAAAACAAAGGTTTTTGATGGATCCAGATGGATCAGCACTGGTGCAGAGGAAAAGGCAGATTTGAGCTTTCAAAAGCCAGTAGAGCCTCAGAAGACCATTTAGTAGGGTCGCCCCTTCTTAGTAAGGACCATGATAGGCAAAACCACTTTGGAGATGTTTCGGATAAATCGTCGGTTATAATTGGCAAATCCAAGAAATCATTGACTAGGTTTGAGCTCTACCGGTAAGGTTCAGTCAAGCACTGTCAAAACTTTTTCTCGATCCATCTCGAAGCCAAGAGAGGAAATTAAATAACCGAGGAAGAATATCTTCTTCTGCTTAAACTGGCATTTTTTTAACTAAGCGAAGAGTGAATGGTCCCAATGCTTTTGGAGGATCAATTAACCGGTATTTGATGCTTGATGTACTGTATGTATTATTCAATATACAATGAGAAACTGATTGTTTAGATCCCACAAAATCTTGTAATGAAGTTCTGAAACACGCCCGGAGTATTGAACAACCAGAATTGCATGATCAGATATTCATAATGACTGTTATGAGTATTAAAGTTGATTTTCCCTTCATCACCCTCCATGATCAAAATCAAATAGCATGACTCTTGAAGATTTACTTAGGTAAAGATAGAGGCTCTGTGTAATCGGTCGGAGAGTTCGTAGATGAGGAGAAGTAGGTAGTGATTCTTTACCAAGACTTTATTTAGACCTTTGTAATCAATACTAGACTTAAGGGAACAGTCCCTTTTTTGAAAGAAAGAAGAAGCCAGCTCTAGCAGGAGAAATAGATCTGATATAAACCATCGCTGAAGGTCCTCCAAAATGTATTCCCACACATCCTTGTGTAGCCCTGTTTCCCCCACCCTTACGTGAGATCTGAGGGTGGGCTGTAATTAGCTACTGGTGCTGCCCTTTACCTGTTCGCCCACAGGAGCCTAAGCCTCCGCCGGCTGGGAGCCTGGGGTGAATTACTCTTACCACTTACTATATGGTGCAGCGCCTCCACCTGTGAGGGATCCCAGCAGAGTGGAAGCAGGACACTCTTACAATGAACACATACACATTAGTAAAGATAGAAAGGGCTTTACTGGTAGCATAACTATGTGTAACACATCACATAACACTCTTTATGGATCACTAATAATACAACTATCCTCCAGACCTCGCAGGGTCATATCCCCACCCTGTTCCCAATACTGTGTAACTCACACAGAGTCCACAAGAGTCCCACAATACCCCAAGGGTGTGACTGGTGTTAAAGTTGGTGCACTTGATGACTGTACCTGCCCGGGGCTCCTGCACCCGGGTACAGCAAAACGACAGAAGAGGATCCATCTGTGTCCAGCGCCAAAGTCTCTGCGATCGTGTCCTCCTTCCAACAAATTGATCTCACCATACAGATAGTCCCTTTATCTGTAGTGAGACAGGTCTGGTCCCAGACCTCACTTGCCAGGCCACGTCGCACACAGCTGTGTCCCTGACTATATTGGAATGCGAAGGTGATCCGTTCCCTTAGGACATGCCTCTGTAGCAGCCACAAACTATACAATGACTTGGGGCCTATCAGGGGCCTAGGGGGGTCTCTGGTTTAGTACAGGGGCCACTTGCTCCCTGCACCTACACATCATCCCGTCTATCTCCCAGCTCCTACTGCCTCTTCCTGTCCTGAGCACGCAAAATGTATCTCTCCTCCAGGGAATCCTCAAGCCCTATTGGCTCCCTGGCATCAGGTGACCTACCTGCCCCTAAGCTCTCTGGGGGCTGTAGTCCTCCATGGCCCTCTTTAACATTGGGGCCGTGTGCGCGATCTGCACTGCGCCTGCGCGAGTGTGTAATGGACTCCGCTAGCCCTACCTGCGCATGCGCAACCTCCAAGAGCCCCTGCACTAACTGTAATGGCCGCCGCAACTCCAACCACCTCCTGCGCATGCGCGAACTTCGCGCCAACCACAACATGGCCGCCGGATCGCCTCTGCGCATGCGCGATCCTCCGCGTATGCGCGGACACATTAAACATGGCGTCATCCTGACGCAGCTGCCACCGGGAGCCCCTGGCGGCGCGCTTGCCCCCACAGCACCCCGCAAAACTGGAGGTAAGGGAGAAGAGAATGGGAGTCAGGGGGACCGAAGGGACCATGGCTACACTTGCTTTCAAGGTAAAATAGCAAATGTGTTGTGCTGCAAAAAAAAAGCCTTTTAGGACAAAAAATATATCTTGATAGGAGAATCCTGTGGTGCAACCCCCCTGTGGTTGAATGGCTGAATAAGCCCAAATAGAATAGGTGAAAGCTGCTGATATAGCTCCAATAATAAACCGACTAGCGGACTAGGGTCCCCACAATCACTGCAGTAAGGGACCTCACATATATGTGAACCAGCATATAAATGTCGGAATGGAGATTAACCAGATGATATCCAGATAGTGAGATAATAAATTGAAGTAATTACTCACTCAGAGTCAGCTTGTCCTCCTTCTCATCCCTGTAGATGTATCTTCATCCACTTGAGGGGGGTGTGCATCCGTTTTTTCTTTAGTCCTGAAAGTTTGCAGATAGGAAAAAGCAGGTACCGGCAGCCACACAGGATCAGCAAATAAAAGTTAATAAAGAGAGCTAGTTCCCATACAAAGGTTTAATGGATACTGCAAAAAGAATACAACAACATTGTGCCTGCTTTTTCCTATCTGCAAACTTACACTTGCTTTCAGGCTCCTATAGGCTGTGCGTGCGACCTTGAGAAGGGATGGTCCCAGAGAGGAGGTTAATTGCACAATTGTAGGGATAATGTGGAAGTAACTCGTCTGTCTTTTTTTTGTCGAATACATAGGCAAATTGCTGGTAGGGATCTGGATGGCTAGACGAGGATGTCTCAGTAGGTTGTAACATTTTAGAGATGGAACAAGGTACTTGAAGACAGGCAATATTGTCTCAAAGTTGTCAGTTGATGGATCGCCCAATCAATTTTTGGCTTGTGCTGCTGCAACCAAAGGATTTTTTTGCTGCAACCAAAGGGAGAGTAAAAAGAGTATCTTATTTAGAATCCCCATGAATAGCAACAAGAAAATTGTTACAGGGTGATGATCCCAGGTGTCTTCCAATGGAAACGTTTTCATCTGGAAAGGGATGAAATTGTGTGTCGCAAAGTGTGCAGTTGATGAAATTCGCTGCATCTCCAGAATCCATAAAAGCTTGAGTGGTTATAGAAGTGTTTCCCTAGGAAGTGAGGCCATCAGGAGGAGCCGTGTGGGTTATGATGGTGGAGGAATAGTAGAAATGCCCAGATAATATTCCTCTAACCTGTCTGGGTGCTGGAGTTTCCCAATTTGTTAGGGCAGTTTCAGGCGAAGTGACCTTTGAGCCCACAGTACAGGCATAGACCCATGGATCATCTCCTAGTTTTCCCCTGCTTATATAATTTCATACTACCAAACTGCATGGGTTCTTCATCAGGGATAGGAGTAGTTAGAAGAGGTTGAAATGGGGGCTAGCCAAATAGAAGAGGTTCTAGGGGTACGATTTTGCTTCCTTTTCCATTTTGTTCCCGGAGGTCTACCCTGATACATACACTAGGGAGAGGAGTACTTCCATGTTGTTAGGGGTGCCCTGACAGGTCAGTTAATCCTATAAATGCAAGTAAAGCCCCTGCTAGAAGGCTACCACCTTAGGCAGAGCAGAATATAATGGTGCTGATCTCTGATCTAAAGTGGACCAGCAGGCAGG
Source organism: Ascaphus truei (assembly GCF_040206685.1). Lineage (NCBI taxonomy): Eukaryota > Metazoa > Chordata > Amphibia > Anura > Ascaphidae > Ascaphus > Ascaphus truei. The sequence continues at coordinate 326,738,347 of NC_134486.1, forward strand.
GCTAAGGTAGGAGTATAAAAGTAAGAAGGGAAGCAGCGCTAGCCACTAACCTATGGGTGATGTACAGGCATACCCCGGTTTAAGGACACTCACTTTAAGTACACTCGCGAGTAAGGACATATCGCCTAATATGCAAATGGTAGCTTGTACATGCGCCTGTCAGCACGTCCTGAACAGCAATACTGGCTCCCTACCTGTACCGAAGCTGTGCGCAAGCGGGGAGACAATAGAGCCTGTCACAAATGCGTTATTTACATCAGTGATGCACTTATATGATGATTGCAGTACAGTACATGCATCTATAAGTGGAAAATAGGTAGTGCTTCACTTTAAAGCTGCAGTTCAGTCTTTATTTTATTTATTTTTAATTTATTTTTTTACTTCAATAGTTTTATGTGTGCAATCTCTAATTACCTAAAGAACTGTATAGCTGCAGGTCAATTCGTTCTCCATGTATTGATAGCTCAAAATTTGGTGACATAATTAGTGAAGGGATCTGTTTATATTCTGCTTGTCTGTCAGTGGAAGCTCATGAATATTCATGAGCAATCCTGCACTGACATGTGCTAGAGGGAGGGCAGGGCTGACAAAGGGGTGTGCCAGGGCTTGTGACAGGACATGAAGGGGCAGTGCCTTAGCAAATGGTTGTTAAAATAGAATACAAGAAAATTGGTCTTTAAAAGTTGGTTTTTTTTAAACAGAAAATGCTAAAAGTATTTTTTCTTACTACAGAACTGATTTATTAAAAAAAACACACATGCAGGATATTGACTGAACTGCAGCTTTAAGTACATTTTCGCTTTACAGACCCATTGCATACGCTAATGCGGGGTATGCCTGTATATACGGCTAAAATAATAAATGTGGTTATGTGATAACTAATATGCAGTGAAACACATCAATCACTCACAAAGTAGTGAATGTTCCATATTTAAATGATAATACTCGTCCTGCTGCCAGAGTCCAAGGAGAGAGTTCCATGTCCCCCCAAATATTGCGAGAAAAGAAGATGTGTGTAGACTCAAACCAAGGTTCCAGGCATAAAAGAAATGCAGAAAACACAACAGTGTATTAATGAGTAAAATTACTCAGTTAGCCACTTAGTAAAATAGGTACACTTACAGATTGACTGGTTATCCCTGATCTGTTAATATGGCTATTCCCCAGATGAAGGTTCAGTAGTTACACCAGATTAGATGAGACTATGCTTCAGATTAATCAGGATAATGGCTTTTTTAAATTTCTTCGCCAAAATCTCTCCGTGTAGTGGTGATTCTTCTCTATAATTTTCTTGCAAACCCCAATCCAGATTTTAGATTATTTTATCTGGAGAACCGAGATCAAGCTCTCTGTGTAACATCGTGATGCATGTAGCGTCCTGTTGTCATGGCAACGTGATGTTATATGGTGCTGCACAGCCATGTTGATGGGAGGTTCAGGGAGAGATGTGGGGAGGATGTTTGGATGATGCCAGATGATTCTGGGAGATGCAGCCACCGCTGCTGCAGGTAAGAGATAAAAAAATTTAGGTCTATCTCCGGGTTAGCCTTCAGTAGAAGGTGGTAACCCTAGGAAGGAAGGGCAATAATTAGAAAGATCGCTATAGTCAAGCTTGTTGTTTTGAGTGTAGAACTGTTGCATGCTTAAAGGAGGAGGGAAAGATAGCAGAGTAAAGAGTGGCGTGCGTGTAGGGATTAAATGTAGGAGCAAGAGGTTTGTGGAGATGAGGGAATGGATCAAGAGGGGAAGTGGTAGAGGGGGAAGAGGAGATCAGCATTGATATGTACTCCTTTGTGACAGAGGAAAAAAGTCAAGCAAGGCATATATATATATATATATATATATATATATATATATATATATATTGCAAGAGGAAAGAAAGAGCCCTAAACAAAAAGCACTCTAGTATGCCTGGCAGTACAAAATGACATAATTTTTATTAGGAGTTGTCACAGAACAAAAAAGTTAAAATACAAAGCACAGAAAGTTAAAATAACGGCATGGATCCCCTGTATGTAGCTTAACTTGTTATATCCTCCAACTTGTAAATCCCAGTGGGGACAAACAAAAGCCAAAATTGACAAGGTAAATGCTCAAATATACCTGACAAGGTTTAAACAGTAAAGCTCACAACAGGCCAAACAAGGTGGCTAGGCTACGTGGTCAATACAGTGAAATAACAGTACACTTATATCTCCCTTGAGTCCAGGGCAAATGCAGAGAGACACAATATCAATGAAACTCACTGAAAGACACACACAATGCAGTCAGAGAAGCACACCTTAGCCTGCAGTAGCAAGTATGGATACGTCACCTTAGGTCAGGTATACAGCAGAATGAAGGGAGGAAACAAGGAGCAATGGCTCAAAGCATGTAAATGTGTCCCAAGAGGGGGACAAAACAGGGGATCCTGCCTACTGGACCTGCTCCTACGCGTTTCGGCCAGAGCCTTCTATTGGTAGTGGCACTGTAGGCAGGGTAACATGCATGCTTAAAAAGGGATCTAATTAGGCCAGTGAGTATTGGCACCTGGTGAGATTAATCAGTAGCATATTGTGTAAAAGATATACAGATGGATGTTGTTAACTTACATGCAGTGTCATAGGGGCGTCATAGCAGGGAGGCCAATGGTGAGGGTATATCATATCAACGCCTTCCCCAATGAAAAAGGGCAGTGCTGGCAAATGAATTCCACAAAAAGATTGTGCACATGTGCGTGACGTCATAGAGCTGTGTCCATGGCATAGCTGTCACCTACACTGCTAGAGTGCTTTTTGTTTAGGGCTCTTTCTTTCCTCTTGCAATATTTACCTGCCCTCACAGCACCACCGACAGATCACTGCATATAGATTTACCTTGTCGGTCATTAGTTGCCATTATCTGTCTTGTGGATGCGGGGTCATCCTTTTCTCTTACATATTACTTATTGTGCTAACTTTGTTAGTTTCTAGACCCCTGCTCCCTTGACTTAAAGCTATTTAGCTGTTGTCTCTGCAGAACCTTATTTTAATGGATTTTGTGGCCAGTGAGGAGCGCCGTCGTGCATATGCAAATGAGGCATTTATTATTAATACATCTGAAATCTCTCAAAATTCAGCCTTACAAACAACAGGGAGTGGGGATAAGATTAAAGTCTTGAAACAACTATCCCAAAAACGACTATGGTCGTGGTGGAACAAGACTGCATTAGAAAAATATCTGCTATATCAGTTTATACCCAGGGGTTTAAAGGTCCAAACCTTTCCCTCATTTGAATTTACTGATATCTCACTAAAAAACATGTGGGAAGAAAGTCTTAGTACCTGCTCCTTCGCGTTAATTAAAATACTGATAGAACATGATCAGGCACGTGTAAGAGAGCTTACTATAGAAATTGAAGCTATTGAAAAAGATCTAACTGAGACAGAAGTTAACCAATTCAAACGCATTGAAAAAGACCTTGATAAATTTGAAAAGGATCTTATTTCTTTTAAGAAAAATAAATTTGACCGTGATCAGGAAGATTACAAAAATAATACGGTCTACAAGTGGCACAGTGGGAGAAGGTCCACTAGAACCAAAAGTGCCAACAAAAAATCCCATAAAAAGTCTAACTCAGTATCTATCTCCTCTGGGGTGTCCGCATCTGATTTAGAACTTTCAGATGCTGAGAGTATCCCATCTACGTCATATCAAGTCAACAAGTCACATTTTTTAGACACGGGAACAAAGACACCTACCCCAGAAGGAGGACAAGGAGGGGATCAAAGAGAGCTAAGGGGAAGAATAATTGTGACACAGAAGGCAAAGTGAGTAATACAACTATGTATTTGGATAATGAAATGACAATAATTAACCTGTCAAATATTATCCTCACAGAAGATCAAAACACAGTCCTGCGACGAGGTCTCTCCTTTGCCCCAACATCATGTATGGATTATTTTGAATGGACTAAGGACTTGAATTTATTTTGCCGGAAACTCCTTTTGTACAAATTTTTTGCTAAAGATCGTGGCACCAATGATGACAATGTGGAGCATGTACATTTAAGTACACAGGAAAATGTTCATCTACAGGATTTGGAATCTTTGTTTCATGAACAAGGAATTATGCAGATAGAAGAGAAGGACATTCTATCTCATTTGAAGCCCCAGTCGACATTCTGCCCTACATGGCAGACCTGCCCACCAGTGGAGGTATTCTTGAATTTGGTTATGGATGACTTTAAGAAGATCAAGACCAAGATGGATGGCGCCAATCTCACAAGAACTGAGTCAATGGCGATAAAGGAACTTCAAGCCATGCGGGACATCGTCATCAAACCCAGTGACAAAGGCGGCAATATAGTCATCTGGCCTGAGGTGATGTATGAAAAAGAAGCATATAAACAATTAAAGAATACTGTATGTTATACGGAAATTGCATCTGACCCCACGATCCGCTACAATGCGGAGATCGATTACATATTTAGGTCAGCGGTGCTAGATGAGTACATTACAGATCGTAACTGTCAGGCCCTTACTTTGAGATTTCCTAGGGTCCCTACATTCTACCTGTTACCGAAGGTGCACAAGAACCCTACCCACCCCCGGGAAGGCCTATTGTGTCAGGCATAGGGGGGCTATGCGAACCCATCTGCCAATTTATAGACTCTTTTCTGCAATTTTCAGTGGAGACTCTGCCTTCTTATATCAGGGATACAAAGGATGTGTTGGCGCATTTGGCCCACATCACGGTCGATGAGAATACACTTCTCGCGACCTGTGATGTGGAGTCGCTCTATACTTGTATAGATCATGAAGACGGTCTGCGCGCCACACAGTTCTATTTGTCCATGCAGAATATCTCCGCTGGTTTAATGGACCTAATCCTGAAGCTATTGAGGTTTATCCTCACGCATAATTACTTCATCTTCAGGAATAGGTACTACTTGCAGAAAAGAGGTACAGCGATGGGTGCCACGTGTGCACCCTCCTATGCCAATCTTTTCCTGGGCTGGTGGGAACGGGAAATTGTGTTCTCAGAGGAAAATTTTTAATTTACTAAGCACGTGTTGCTGTGGTTGAGATACATCGACGATGTGCTGATCCTCTGGCAGGGAACTGCTGCGGGGTTCAAGGGCTTCGTCGATGTTCTCAACCACAACAACATGAACATTAAACTTACTTTCAGTTGTAGTACAACACAGGTGGAGTTTTTGGACCTTTTTATCAATTTGGGGCCAGACGGCACACTCTACACCGACATTTTCCGCAAAAAAACAGCTACAAACGCCATACTGCATGCATCTAGCTTTCACCCGGAACACCAAATCAAGGGCATTCCCAAAAGTGAATTTTTGCGCCTTAAACACAATGTCTCCACAGAGAGAGGTTTCATCAAAAGGGCAGGAGAGATGAGGGAGAGATTTAGTCAGAGAGGGTACAGCAATCGTTGTGTGGAGAGAGGATTTAGGAAAGCTTTGGACACCCCTAGAGAGACACTGCTCTGTCCAAAAACAAAAAATACTTCAGACCGTCAAATCCGCTTTATAGTAACGTACAACAAACAGTGGTCCCAGTTACGCCAGACACTTCAAAGTCATTGGAATATTCTGATGACTGATCCAGATCTTAAGAGGATACTGGGTGACAAAATCACCATGACCAGCCGTAAATCCCCGAACCTTAGGGACAAACTTGTGACAAGTCATTTTGTCCCCACCACAAATGAAACCTTTCTCTCAACAGTTAAGAGAAAGGGCTTTTTCAAATGTAAAAACTGCTCTGCCTGTCGATACATGTGCCAGACGGATGTGTTTACAGATTTCAACAAGACAAATACTTTTAAAATCAAGGAAAGTCTTGGGTGTAAATCAAAGGGCGTCATCTATTGCATCATGTGTCCCTGTGGCCTTCCTTACATTGGGATGACCACACGTGAACTCAGGTTTAGAATCCTTGAACACGTGAGGAACATTAAAAATGCTTCTAAGGACCTCCAGGCTTTCAAAAAAATTACATCGGTCGCCCGGCACTTCCATCTGACACATGCATCTGACTTCAATCTTTTACAGGCATTTGCCATAGAGAAGGTAAGCCTAGGGCTTAGAGGTGGTGATTTAGAGAGGGCACTTTTACGTAGGGAAACTTGGTGGATCGTCCAAATGGACTCAATGATACCACGGGGCCTTAAGGACTACCTAGGGTTCTCTATGTTCCTATAGGTGAGACTATCATCCCTTAATCCCACACACCTTCCTGTACCCAGTCATGTCTGTGCAATGAGTTTATGTGATGAGAATCTCATGCACTTCCCTCTCTCTCCACTTTTCTTTTCTCCCTGTTTAATTATAGAGTCCTGGGTTTGAAGAACATAATATCGTCAAGAAACTTGGACCTGATCTTTATTTCGTCCAAGACTAGACCTTACTGGAAAGACCTCCTGCTTCCGTCTGAATGGGGAGAGGAGCAACTTCACATATCCTCATGCAGAGACTTGCGAATGGACTATATTCCTAAAACCTTATTGGAAACGCCATGTCATCACTTTTTGACATCTTGTACATAGGTGAAGTACTTAGAGATTCTACATCATAAATTGCAATTTTGAGACTCTAACACTTGCAGGAGTACACTAAACTCTTAGTCATTTTTTCAAGGAGTGATTGGGTTAAAACTCGTGTACCCTAGTACGTTTAGGGACTGCCTTATATAGAACACTTTGGAAATATTTCACATCCCCTTTATTATGTAATATTCATCTTTACATTCAGCTATGTGCCTCCTCGAGAATATTATTTATGTCAGAGCTGTGGGAATTTATTTCTTGATATAATGATGTCATAGCTGTCATCTTATGTGGTCTATATACAAGATCATGGTAGTAATGATATATGTATATTTTATGTTATGATAAGATCTACTGATATAGCAAAGGTTTTTGTTGTCTTTGAAACAAATTAACATGTATGATTTAACCCCCCTCTATCATTCCATTACAACCTTGTTAACAACACTGATCCATCATATGTCTGTTTGATCTCCTTTCTGTGAGCATATGTGCTTTATTTGTAGCTCCCCTATGTCACTCTATAAATTGCAATACCTCTTTCACATATCTCATGTAACTGACACAGGATTGAGGTCTGCACACTGCGCAAGCACATGGAAGTGTATGAAACCAGTTTACACGGAGACTGTGATTCTCCTCTATCTTTTGGGCAAGCATGCGCAGTGAGGTGAAGTGAGTAGCATTAACTTGCATGCCTGCCAGCCTCTGAATGTCTCGGCGAGAGGCGCCAGGGACGACAACGGATGATGTCACGGACATGCGCAGTTGCTACCGTGAGGTCCGTTTTGCCCACAGCACCTTAGCCCTATGGAAGGAGATGTTTTAGAACATTTAAAGATGCGCAGTCCCCCGATAGAGCAGTGTAGGCGACAGCTATGCCATGGACGCAGCTCTATGATGTCACGTACATGTGCACAATCTTTTTGTGGAATTCATTTGCCAGCACTGCCCTTTTTCATTGGGGAAGGCGTTGATATGATATACCCTCACCATTGGCCTCCCTGCTATGACGCCCCTATGACACTGCATGTAAGTTAACAACATCCATCTGTATATCTTTTACACAATATGCTACTGATTAATCTCACCAGGTGCCAATACTCACTGGCCTAATTAGATCCCTTTTTAAGCATGCATGTTACCCTGCCTATAGTACCACTCCCAGTAGAAGGCTCTGGCCGAAACGCGTAGGAGCAGGTCCAGTAGGCAGGATCCCCTGTTTTGTCCTCCTCTTGGGACACATTTACATGCTTTGAGCCATTGCTCCTTGTTTCCTCCCTTCATTCTGCTGTATACCTGACCTAAGGTGACGTATCCATACTTGCTACTGCAGGCTAAGGTGTGCTTCTCTGACTGCATTGTGTGTGTCTTTCAGTGAGTTTCATTGATATTGTGTCACTCTGCATTTGCCCTGGACTCAAGGGAGATATAAGTGTACTGTTATTTCACTGTATTGACCACGTAGCCTAGCCACCTTGTTTGGCCTGTTGTGAGCTTTACTGTTTAAACCTTGTCAGGTATATTTGAGCATTTACCTTGTCAATTTTGGCTTTTGTTTGTCCCCACTGGGATTTACAAGTTGGAGGATATAACAAGTTTAGCTACATACAGGGGATCCATGCCGTTATTTTAACTTTCTGTGCTTTGTATTTTAACTTTTTTGTTCTGTGACAACCCCTAATAAAAATTATGTCATTTTGTACTGCCAGGCATACTAGAGTGCTTTTTGTTTAGGGCTCTTTCTTTCCTCTTGCAATATTTACCTGCCCTCACAGCACCACCGACAGATCACTGCATATAGATTTACCTTGTCGGTCATTAGTTGCCATTATCTGTCTTGTGGATGCGGGGTCATCCTTTTCTCTTACATATTACTTATTGTGCTAACTTTGTTAGTTTCTAGACCCCTGCTCCCTTGACTTAAAGCTATTTAGCTGTTGTCTCTGCAGAACCTTATTTTAATGGATTTTGTGGCCAGTGAGGAGCGCCGTCGTGCATATGCAAATGAGGCATTTATTATTAATACATCTGAAATCTCTCAAAATTCAGCCTTACAAACAACAGGGAGTGGGGATAAGATTAAAGTCTTGAAACAACTATCCCAAAAACGACTACAGTCGTGGTGGAACAAGACTGCATTAGAAAAATATCTGCTATATCAGTTTATACCCAGGGGTTTAAGGGTCCAAACCTTTCCCTCATTTGAATTTACTGATATAATAAATAAATATAATCAATCCCAGGCTAAGCAAACCTACTTTTCTTAAGTAATCAACACTAACAAGTCTAAGGCCGCATCCATGGATAGTGCTTGCGGGCGGAGGCGCACATCCGCTCGACCCTGAGCCCCTACAGCAGCAATGAGAGCGGCTTTAGTAGGGGCTCGCCTATGCTTCCGCAAGCGCGCGGAAGCGTAGGTCTTAGGAAATGTTTAAATCTTCGCGCTTGCCGGAGCGCAGGGCCGGTCACGTGAGCGTTCGCCCAATGAGGGCGAACCAGCTCCGTGACGTGATTGGCCCGCCCGCCGACACGCCCCCGGACGGCGCGCTGTCTAAGGCCAGGGAAAGCACCTGCTTTCCCTCAGCCTCAGTGTGCCTCCGCCCGCCAGCAATAACCATGGCCGAGGCCTAACACACGCCACCTCTTCTTTGTCTTTGACTCTCTACTCAGACCATTGTCTGTTAAATGTTTTCTTTCTCCATTTCACCTCGGCACTTTGCTGACTATTTCGAGCCAAAAAGTGGATTCCATTCGTCAGGGCATTCCCTCTGTATCCTCATATTCTATATATGGTTGGAAATAGTCAGCAAAGTGCAAAGGTGAAACGGAGAAAGAACACATTTAACAGACAATGGTCTGAGTACAGAGTCAAAGACAAAGAAGAGGTGGCGTGTGTTAGGCCTCGGGCATGGTTATTGCTGACGGGCGGAGGCGCGCTGAGGCTGAGGAAAGCGGGTGCTTTCCCTGGCCTTAGACAGCGCGCCGTCCTGGGGCGTGTCGGCGGGCGGGCTAATCACGTCACGGAGCTGGTTCGCCCTCATTGGGCGAACCGCTCACGTGACCGGCCCTGCGCTCCGGCAAAGCGCGAAGATTTAAAATTTTCCTAAGACCTACGCTTCCGCGCGCTTGCGGAAGCGTAGGCGAGCCCCTACTAAAGCCGCTCTCATATATATAGAATATGAGGATACAGAGGAATGGAATCCTGGAGGCCCTGACGAATGGAATCCACTTTTTGGCTGGAAATAGTCAGCAAAGTGCCGAGGTGAAATGGAGAAAGAACACATTTAACAGACAATGGTCTGAGTAGAGAGTCAAAGACAAAGAAGAGATGGAGTGTGTTAGACTTGTTAGTGTTGATTAGTTAAGAAAAGTAGTTTTGCTTAGCCTGGGATTGATCTAATTTAAGAATGTATCTAATCTAAGCACTCTTTGCTTCTCCAATGTATAAACCTAATCATGCTGATAACCTATCATATCCCTCCAGAATTTCTGCAAAAGCTCATCATGAAATTGTTGTATATTTACATCTACAGTATTCCATGCTTTAGTTTATTCAAATCAGCAGGAGAGAATTTAGATTGTTAAACTCGATTAAGCTTAGAAATTGCCAATTTAAAATCATTAGTCTCTATCTGCATAAATTCTACAATCAATAACATCCAATCTAGACTGCATCTGTTCAGTATCTTAAACCACATAATAATAATACATTTTGTTTGAGAAAATAATTGGTCTAATAGACAGATACAGTATTCTCATATCACGAGGTATGCTTTTTGCACTGAGATATTCCACCAAGGTACTTCTACAGTATGAAAAGAAAAGTGTACCGCGCACCAAATTGTGATCTTAGAAAATTCACAATAAGTGAATCAAATAATTATGACACTAAATAGTGTTAGAAACACATGAAATAATGTTCAATAAAATAAATAGTGAACGTTACAGGTGTGCCGACGAGTATTCTAAAACTTGCCTTAAACTTGCCTTGGAAAATCTGGGGCTATCACCAACAAGATCCAGGTACATGCTGGGTACATGTTGCAACATTTCAGTGACATTTCTGCACAGGCTAATGGCCCATCGGATTAACACAGCAGGGGTCCCTGGCAGTCCCAATCAGTTTGAATGGGACTGCCAGGAACCCCCGCTGTTAATCCGATGGGCCATTTGTCTGCAGAAATGTCACTGAAATGTTGCAGCATGTACCCAGCATGTACCCAGGATGTACCCAGAATGTACCCGGGTTTTGTTGGTGATTGCCCCAGATTAGTTTTAGAATACTCGTCGGCACTATAGTAATAAACAAATAACAGTGAAGTGGTAGGATACAAATGTAACCTTAAATACAGGGAGTCAGCAGCTAATCTGATGATGGCTCAGCATCTAGGTTCTGGTATAGGAGAAAAAAGACAGCGCACGACTCATAGTGTATTAAACAAATTTAAAGGGCTAAATTGCGAGCAGGTAAGTATTGCACGTACAAGATGTTACTATCATTCAGGCATTACATGTCAGGTACATGTTACCCCTTTGGACAATGCGTCTAAGGAAATCAGCAACTCCAAGCATCTGCTGCGGTCCTGAGTCACTGAAGAGGGATCCTCATGAGATGTCTGTGGATCCTGGGTCCAAAGTAGATAGCCTCCGGTAATAGACCATTGGTAAGGGGCATGCAAAATGGAACTTGCACAATATTGCAGGGAACTCCCAACACTGGTGGCGATAAATGCCAGAGTTACTCAACAGATATACTGTGCGGCAGTCTGTGACGTCACAAGACCGTGGCGCTCTATGGGCGTCGTTCTGGTCTAAGGTTGTAGACTAAATAATTAAGCCGCAGGAACAGCAGACACTCACAAGTTATGTGGAGTAACAAAATAGCAAAAATAATGCTTCCTACATGTATTGTAATAACCTATTTCATCAGGGAATACTTGCATTGTAATCTGAAGCCATTTAAATACCCTGTGAGGCCCTGTGATTGGTTGAATCAATGGGTGTAATGCCAACAAATCACAGTGTACCCATGATAAGCACAAAATAACATACACAATTTTATACAAAACACAACAAAATACAACCAATTTAATGTTTGAAAAGGATCACAAAATAAAATAAACATGGTGTCTGATCAAAAGACCATAGAACTTAAAAAAAATGCAATATGTAGCAATCTTAATGATAAAACAATCAATACACTTGTAACGGACATGCTCGCCACAAACTGGGACCAGACCGTGGGCTTGAGGTGGGCATGTGAATACACCGATCTTAGACCACGGAGTCAGGTCCGGAGTGCGGATTCCGTGGTCAGACGTAGCCGGGTCAGGATCGGAGAAGGCAGGGTAATCCGTGGACAAGCCTGGGTCAGGATAGGAGAAGGCAGGGTTAACGATATCCATGCTAGGTTTGGCAACAGGAAGCTTGAGCGAGGCTGCTTCAGCATAGAAAGGAACAGGGGATCCAGTGAGCAGTGGAGGCTACTGGAATCAGGAAGATTGCAGAAGGTATAGCACAGAGGATCCAGCGCTTCAGCACAGAACAGCTCTCCATAGCCGGGTACAGCTGTGAGTAGTGGAGGCCACTGGAAGGTCACTGGGAACAGGAAATGCAGACAGGCAACAGGAACAATGATGCAGGCCTGTGCAAGGAGAATATGCAGCAGGTAACAGGAACAACAATGCAGGCCTCTGCAAGGAGAATATGCAGCAGGAAACGGGAACAAGGAATGGCTAAGGCAGGTAGCTTGTGACAAACACAGTTACATCCAAGTAGCACTTGGTTTATGCTCAACAATGAGGGAAAGGGAGAGTCCAGAATAATAAGGGCAGAGAGCAAATCAAAGTACAGGGGTGTGAGGGCATTCCTCCAATGATGGAGCACAGACACAGAGCTGCAGTGATTGCAAGCATGGGTGAAACTGATTGCAGATTCAAGGGGCGTTGTCTAGAAACTGCATAGTTCTGTAAGGAATGGGTTTCAGACAAACCCAGGAGCGGATTCCTTAAAAAGCTGAAATGAGAAAAGAGCAATATATCAAATGACACAGAATAAAAACATCACAAATGTGAAACCATAGAAATAGGTAGCGGCATTCTAAATAAACAATCAACAATTAAGTGGTAAAACACAATGTGAAAAAAGACTGTAATCAGCACCTCAAGGAGTCAAGAGTCTATGAAATACAATAGATCTACCATAAATACGGGTCCGATTTGGCAGGTCCGGATTGTTCTCAGATGCCAACTTGTCTCAGAACATGTGAAAAGAAACACATAGTGTATACTGTTAGCAGTTGGACATAAACACAGAAAAACAGACAAAACTACCACAAATGAACTGAACACATAAAACATAAAACTACTGGAACAATGAAACTTAGATAGTAGCTGATTTAATAAAAAAAATACTTGTGTGTAATGACAATATAAAACACATAAAAAGGCAGAATATGTCTAGGGACACAAATAACTGCTGGCTGACGATCTTCTGGGAGGGTGGGAAAAACTGGAGTCCTACTTACAGATAGTAGGATAATAACAGGCACATTGGTAGATATTGTATACACAGGTCAAAAAAACAGTTTTTTAACCCCTTAGGTGCTCAATAGAAAAAAGCGGGTGGTGCTGTAAGCCTTTAGAAGGATAATGTCATAAGATCCACACCACACTGCTATATGAAGCAGCATGAAAATATGACCTAATGTCTTTCCCAGCGGCTGGCTCAGAATGAGCTCCAGAAACGCCGAGATAGAAAGACTCACGGTTAGTTGGTGGTGTGGTATATGTGGTCTAGTTGTGATCCTCCGTGCCTCGTTATCTTCTGGCACGCTTGGCCAGATGAAGTAGCCTTGGCTCCCGTATGGAGCGTGGATGATTCGCCGCCAACCCTCCTGCAACAGAACAGTCGCAGAGGGCGGTCACATGACCGGCGGCTCAGGCGTCGCTCCAGAGTGACGAGGAACAGCGTGGGACCAGCGTATAGGCTCAGCACCAACCCGGCGTGCCTGCAGTGAATCGTAGATTGGGAAATCCTCCAGCAAACAGGACAGGTAAACGGCAGCACAGCAATGGATGGAGAGAGGCTGATGGTAAGTTAAAAGCAGACTTTATTCAAACAGCGTGCTGTCAGGTCCTCTGACGAAACGCGTCAGAGGACCTGACAGCACGCTGTTTGAATAAAGTCTGCTTTTAACTTACCATCAGCCTCTCTCCATCCATTGCTGTGCTGCCGTTTACCTGTCCTGTTTGCTGGAGGATTTCCCTACATTGGTAGATATGTATGTATGTATGTATGTATGTATATATGTATATATGTATCTATATATAAAATAGTAGTGCCAATTAGGTGATACTAATTAATCAAAAATTATATTGAAGTGTGAATTATAAGGTGATAATAATTAGTTAAATGATTAATATTCTAATAATATTCAAATATAAATGAATGGTGTAACAACATAAATAGCAATATAAAAGATATTACAGAAAAATGACAAACAATACAAACAAAACATTAAACATATACAAAACCTTTCTTCCAAATTAAAGTCCAATGTGCAAATCTTTCAAGGTGAAGATAGAATTAAAGGAGTCCAGGATGCTTCATGGTATGAACCACATCCAGTCACAAGGACCTAGAGAAAAAGGACACAAAAAGTGCACGCTCCATAGCTCATAAATGTACATTTATTAAAATCAAGGGGGATAGACAGGGGAGGGCGGGGGGACAGGCACACATACAAGAGTAAGTAATAAAATCCGCAATTGTGAAAATATTATCACCACCAACAGACTGATCGGGGTCCAACTTCCTCAGATGGCAGGCTCACAGCGTGAGTAGAGGGATCCAGTCGGCTGTTTCTTTAACCCGGAGGTGGCGTGATGCAGCTAAGGTGCTTTCCCAGTCTGCCTGTTGGAAAATCCTTTGGTCTTTAGCATGCGCTCCGGGTCTGTCCAGACCAGCACAGACTCCTGCGTGATGACGTAGTGTCAGCTCCAACATCCTGACGTGTTTCATCACACAGGTGGGACTCCGCTTTACACTTTTTACCTGACCATGGGCATGATAGCTGACAGTACTTTTCTCTAAATCGAAGCCCGAATTCAGTAGCCAGCATTTGATCTTAAAATTCTGTGTCCTTTCTTGTGCATGTTCTGTATTCTCGTGCCGAGATCCTTTGAAATAACTTTCTTCGGCATCGCTGCTTTAGAAAATAAATCAAGCAGAGAGGAATGCATATTCGATGTATATTCAATGTTCATTGAATCAACAGAAGTGATGGTTTATTTATAATGTAATGGACCTCGCTTGACAGGTTAAGTACTGTATACGCCCACTTTTAAAACCTTCAGATCGTGTCCAGCCTGCCAAAAAATTCAAATAGGGACACAGTGCATAAAAGGTGACACAAATTGCATAGCCTCCCAAACGCTGATCTCTATCTGAATGAGCTCTTTTGTGGGGGCTCAGGGGTTCCTAAAATGAGCTTGCTGGGGTTCTGTGTGTTGTTTGATAACTTATTTTCAGCTTACTCAGCAGTTGGAGGTTAGTGGCTCCTCATTCCCAGGGTTTAAAGCTCACCCCTCCCCACTTCCCAAGTCAGCAGATCTTTTACATTCTACGCGATATAGATCCAATGTTGGTCTTTCTCCCTCCGAATAGAGGTAAATGAGAATTGTAATCCAAATAGAGGTATATTAGTATTTTATCTGGTAGTGTTAGGACATGTGAACTGGGTCTGCCTTGTCATTGCTCACAGGCTTACAATGCTTTGACCAAAGTGTTAAACTAAATTACCCTTTTTCAAGAGAATATATAAGTATTTTACTGTGTATTTTTGTCATATTGAATGTAGCATTGGGCGTCTCTATTGCTGGTTCTAGGACTTCCCTGGCTGCGGCACCACAACCTCAAGATCGATTGGGTGACCAATCAAGTGACAGCCTGGGGACAACATTGCCATTGATCTTGTCTTCCGGTGTCTTGCACCATCTCCGAGGTTCGGCTACCTACTGAGACTTCCTCGAGAACCTTCCATGTGGATTATTTGCAAATCAAGTTCTCCCCCGCTGGAGTGGTTTCTTCTTCGTTTCCAAAAAAGACTGTTCTCTCAGGCCATGTATTGACTTCAGAGGCCTAAATAAAATCATCGTAAAGAACCGATATCCGCTAACCCTCATTCCTGAACCACTTACGCAAGGCTATCATCTTCACCAAACTGGATCTCTCGAGGAGCCTACAATTTGATCTGGATCAGAGAGGATGATGAGTGGAAAACAGCCTTTAATACCCGTGGCAGCCACTATGAATATCTAGTCATGCCATTTGGCATATTCAACGCACTGGCCGTATTTCAAAATTTCATCAACGAGATTTTCCGGGATCTGTTAGACCAATTTCTCGTGGTATATCTGGACAATATCCTTATCTTTTCCAGGTCTTTGACCGAACAATGGGCATAGGTTAGATTGGTTCTCCAAAGACTTCGGGACAGAAGAAGATTTCCTTCCTTGGGTATTTCATCTCTTACCTTGGGTTCGAGGTGGATTGTGCTAAAGTATCGGCAGTGCTGGACTGGCCCTTTCAGTAAGGATTCAAATCGATACAACGATTTCTTGGGTTCGTCAACTACTACGACGATTCATCAGGAATTTTTCTAAGGTGGTTGCACCCACTACGGCACTTACTAAGAAAGGGGCGAATCCTAAGATATGGCCCTCTGAGGTTCTTCTGGCTTTCGAGAAGCTCAAGTCCACCTTTTCTTCTGCACCTGTGCTGATCCATCCAGATTCTACGAACCCTTAGTGCTTGAAGTGGACGCATCTGATCTCGTAGCCAGAGCTGTTCTTTCTCAAAGGAAGGATTTTCATGGGAAACTCAAACCACGGAAAGAACTATGATGTTAGAAATTGGGAACTTCTGGCTATGAAAATGGCTCTTGAAGAATGGATGGTAATAAAGAAACAGGCACACAGTCTTAATCAGCAGCAAGAAGGTTTAATGTACCATAGCACATTAAACCTTCTTGTTGCTAATTAAGACCGTGTGCCTGTTTCTTTATTACCTACTGGACTACTTTGGGACGTCAGGAGCTCCCTAGAACCAATGCACCGGAAGCTAAGTACCCTCATTTACCAGTGTGACTGAGTGCGTGCACTACCCTCTATCTTGAAGAATGGAGACATTTGCTTATGAGGGGACAACTTCTCCGATTTCAATCCTTACAGATCACAAGAACCTCGAATGCATTGAAGGGGCAAGGAGACTCTGGACGCATCAGGCGAGGTGGGCTCTCTTCTTCACTCGCTTCAATTTGTGATCTCTTATCGTACAGGATCCAAAAACATCAAAGCAGATGCTCTATCTCTACAATTCTCTCCTGACGGCTCTGAAGAGATAGAGCCGGGACCCAGCATTCCACCTGCACAGATCATCTCTGCCGTATGTTCATCACTTCTGCAACAGATTTCGCAGGCTCAGGTGGAGGATCCTAGTCAACGTCCACATTCGTCTAAATTATTTGTGTGTCCCCCCTCCCCAATTCCAAAGTGAAGTGTTGCAATGGGGTCATAACTCCAAGATGGCTGATCACCAGGGGTTAGGAAGACGCGATTTCCTCAAACGAATCTTTTGGTGGCCAGAGCTCTGCAAGGACGTACAGAAGTTTGTGGCAGCCTACATTATTTGCGTTCAGACGAAGGTGCCAAGGAAGTTCCCCTGTGGTTTGCTCCAGCCCATAACCGTTCCCACCCGCCGCGGACCCACCTCTCCGTGGATTTTATTGTGGAGCTGCCTCCCTCCAGGGGTATGACTACCATACTGGTAGTGGTCGACCGATTCACACAACAACCCATTTTGTTCCTCTCAGGAAGCTACCCACAGTCACAGCCTATCTGAGATCTTTATTAAGGAGTTATTCTGCCTCCATGGAGTCCCGACGGATATAGTCTCAGATCGCAGATCCTAATTCATTTCTAGATTTTGGAAAGCCTTCTGCCAAAGAATGAGTATCTCCTTACATTTCTCTTCTTCCTACCATCCCCAGTCCAATGGTTTCACGGAAAGGACCAACCAGTCCTTAGAACAATTCCTCCGCTGTTTGTTTCTGAGTTACAGGATGACTGGGTTGATCTGCTCCCGTGGTCTGAGTTTTCCCACAATTCCATGAAGCACGATTCACTGAAATCCCTGTTCTTCTGTTCCTACAAGTACCATCCCGCTGCCCTTCCTTTTTCCAGTCCCCTCTCAGGAGTTCCTGCAGTGGATGACAAAATCCAAGAACTTCAGTTACTCTGGAAGAAAATCCAGGTCAATCTGACCAAAGCCGCTCACCAGAAAAAAACCCAGGCAGATAAACATCGACGACCACCACCTCCATTTCAAGTGTGAGATCAGGTCTGGTTGGCTACAAAAAATATCTGCCTGAAACTACAGTACCTTCCTCCAAACTCGGGCCCAAATTCATTGGACCTTATAAAATATTGAAACAAGTCAAACTGGTGGCATTCAAACTGGAACTTCCAGATAATTTAAAATACCCCCAGTGTTCCATGTCTCCCTCCCCAAGCCGTTAGTCCAGAACACCTTCTCTCCTCCTCCCCCTTCCTAAAACATTCTTGGTGGATGACCAGGATGAATTTGAAGTAAGCCAAATATTGGATTCCCGTAGATACTGTGCTCTACAGTACTTGGTCTATTGGAAGGGTTATGGACCCAAGGAAAATTCATGGATCAACTCCAGGGATGTCCATGCCTCCAACCTGGTCTGGGCATTACATCAGAAATTTCCTGCAAAACCAACTTAGATCGCTTGGAGGTCTCTCCTCAAGAGGGGGATACTGCACGGATTCGGCTCGATTCGTGCTGGGTTTTCACTACGGTCCAGGTTTTCTGTCTCTCCTGCCCTTTCTGCTCATTGTCGCCATTGTGGGTACTGGCAGCCAGCTTTATAGGGCTGCAGTTACTATAGAGAGTCACCGAGCTAAGTTCTACCATTTGCAGCTCCTGTTGGTCTTTGCAGCTACGCCATAACCTCTTGCTTGTTTTGATTCACTGTTGCTGACCTGGACCTTGACCCCGACCTCACTGCCTTCCACCTGCCTTGATCTCCACCTGTCTCCTGGACTTTGCAACTCTGCTGCCAACCCTGACCTCAGCCTACCCCCTGGACTTTGCAACTCTGCTGCCAGTCCTGACCTCTGCTTCCATACCGCCTATGGATACTCTTACAGGACACTGTCCCTGGGCTGTGGTCAGTTTATTTGCATCCCTACCTCAGCCCTGCAGGCCCGCTTCCTGATTTGAGATGAGCACCATCACAATACCATATTTTGATGCAATGTTGGCTGCTATTGTTGGTCTCCAGGATCTGGTAACCTATTAGAAAAAAAGGATTTGAGATTAAGTTTTCTGTCAAGTTTAAAGAGCTCAACCTCTGTGTCAAACAGTTAAGTAATGATGGTTGGGACACATGATGGGCCCTTAGACAGGATAGTCAATTCTTTAACTGATAGTAAATAATAAGCCACAATAATAACCAAAGATGTCGCACAGTTCATTGGTGAGGGTGTAATACAGGTAGGGTCCTGGTGCCTCCGTTGCCCCCTCCTGGTTTTCTTTCTTTTCCTTTTAGTGATGAAGCTTTGCTTTGTCCTAAAAAAGATGTTTCTCCTCTTGGACATTTTGGACTTTCACTTATGCCACAAGAGAGGCCGACTGAGGCTGAAACATCGATCTATTGGTTAAATTAGTTCACTTTAGTTAAATCTGTAGTGCCCTGCTTCTCCTTTTCGCTCCTGTTGTCCACAGGGACATTCCAATAGGTATACCACAAACATGGATTTACATGAGATGCAGTCTTCAATAATACATTTTTCTTTCGTAACAGATGAAGTAACGGTCTTTCTTTCTGTATCTAATTGACTGCATGCTTTACCTTTAAACATTTGTAGTTACCTCTTGGTTTATTAGATAACCATGATGTCCCTTGGATAGTGTTATCTTTAATGCCAATATCACTAGGAGATAGATTATTCTTGAGGTTCTTAGCTTTCCAAAATATAAATTTGAGTCTAGGCTCAATGTGTGGGCCCAAAACTGGATCATTGAATAAAATGTTCCAATGTTTTCTAATAATGTTCTTTATTCTATAGTTAGCTGAGTTAAAATTTGTTATGAATGGGACTTGAATTAAGGTCTTATTATCACAAGTTTTATCTTTCACTTCCCTTGTCTTTTAGTCAATATGGATACCCTATTCATAACTAAAAAATTTCCCAAAGAATCTAAGAGGCAATTAACATCATAGCCGCTCTCGATTAATTTATTGAACAGAATACCATCTTGGTCCTCAAAATCTCTATTTACATTACAGTTTCTCTTCAGACGCATAAATGGTCCCATTGGTACAGTATGTTATTAATCCACGATTTTTGTGGTTACTCGACATGAGTAGGAAACTGGTTATGTCCTCCTTCATAAAGAAAGTTTTGGTGGTGACCAAATTACCTGGAATCGCCTCCAAATGGAGATCTATAAAGTCAATATTCTTGTCATCGCTCATTGATGTAAAGATCAAATTAAAATCATTATTGTTCAAATAAAGTATAAATTCATCAAGGGAGTCAGAGTCCCCTTCCCATACACAAATGATATAATCTATAAAATGTCGCCAAAGAATAATCTTCTCTGAAAAAATATTGGTAGGCCAAATAAGTTGATTCTCCCATGTTGCCATATTGATATGGGCATAGCTATGGGCAAAACGTGTCCCCATAGCTGTGCCACATATCTGAATATAAAATTGAGTAATGAACATGAATAGAATTGGTAATAAATTCAATATTTAGTGCATGCAAATTCTTATCACCCATTAGACAGTCCCTGACAGCTTCTATCCCTTTGCCATATAGTATATGGGTGTACAGGGATTGAACATCAAAAGTTACCCATTTGTATGTCTCCTTCCATTGAAAATTGGCAAAGAAATTCAATACTGCTGTCGTGTCTTTAATATAAGACAGCAATAAATGTTCATATCTTTGCAAGAATAAATCAACGTACTGGGACAAATTTGCAGTTAGTGAATTAATACCCGTGACAATGGGTCTTCCTGTTGGATTAGTCAGAGATTTATGTAATTTTGGAAGATAATAAAATATTGGTATCCATGAGAATTCTAAAAATAAAAAGGAATATTGAACTTTAGAAATAATGGTTTTCAATAATGCATCATCCACATTGTTTTCAATTTGAGGATAAAGTCAGCAGTTGGATTAGTATATCATTTGCTATAGAATACAGAATCATTCAGAATCCTATTGTCCTCCTGCTCATAGTCAATTCTATTAAGGACCCCCACCTTTGTCTGCCTGTAATGACAATTTCTTTATTGTCTTGCAGACTTTTAAGTACTTGATTTTCTTCTCTAGTGAAGTATTGTTTGACATAGTAAGTTTTAAAACCCTTTACCATAATCGGTAAGTTCATTATTTACAACATTTAGAAAAATGTATCTATAAATCACCCTTTAGACTGGTCTGGATAAAATTTAGATTACATTTTAAAATCAGTGTGTTGACAGGATGCTGAATCATCAGCAACTGGTATTACTTCAACTGCACCAGTAGCCTTCTCTGAAGCAGAAAGAGTATCATTCTTTAAAAAATGACATTTTAAAGACAGGTTTCTAGTGAATTAATGCAGATCAGCAAAGAGCTGAAACCCATTCAAGCCACATGTCTTAAAAATGATAGACCTTTACTTAATACAATTTTATGGGTTTCGGACAGTGAGATAGTGGATAGATTGAAGATACCTTTATCAGATACCATCAATTCTCCCACCTTCGCTCTTTTTGTTTTTGAGTGGGCCCCCCTCTCATACCTCATCATGTGGACGTGGTCTTTTCAGACCTTTGTTCACCTTCTCTTTGACTCTCTGTCTCTTCCCTGAATCTTGTGTTGTTAAATATCTAGTTTTGAGTGCTTCTAATAAAAGACAACGTTCAAGGGAATGACTACAGTATCAGAATCGTGTTTTAACTGATCTCTCTTGGAAATCCTGTTGTTTCGTGTGATCTCTATCCTTAATATCCCTAAATTATTTTTTAGGATAAGACTGATCTCTAGAGGGCTTATTATCTTTCGTATATTTAGAAAAATATTTATTAAATCTCTTATTATAAGGGTGGCGATACTCTGTTCGCCCACTCTGTTCAGTGCCCTCTTCCGTCTCAAATCCTCTAGATTTATGGTGTATAGTCCCCCACCCCCAAATGTCCTTTGGGAGGGTGTTGATCTTGATTGAACATAACCAGATTTATTTTCAAATCTGCTCCAATCTTTCTGTCTGTTCGTTTCATAGTCAACTTTATCTCTCAAAATGTAGTTGTGTTTAACCTTCATGATCTAATTTTCTGAATGTTCAAGTCTTTCCTTTCATTCATATTCTATTTTGCTACAATCCTTCTCTTTAATAATAGGCTCCAGATGTTTAATAGCCATACTAATTTCTTTCTCAATCTCTATGAGGGTTTTATTTCTTTCAAAAATAATTAAATTCATAAGTTCAAAAGAACAGTCTTCGAGGATACGATCCCATTCTTTAATAAAATGATCGTTATTCTGCCCAAAGGTCGTATTTTTAATTATTCGTAACCCTCTGGGTACCATCTTAAATTCGATGTACTTTGGAGTATTGTTTTCTCCCACCAGTTTTTAATTTCAATAAGTAGGATTTTCTCCAATCTCTTAAAATGATCCTCAATTGACACCTCATCGGTATCAAATGTGGAAAGTACATCAGCTTGATCAGGAAAAAGAGACTAAAAAATTTGAGTTCTCTTCTCCCTACAATTAGATAAATTCCAGGTCATGGTGTGAGAAAAAAAAAGTACTATATTAATTGTAGTGCAAATGCAAACCGCACAGCAAAACACAATGAAAAAAAAACAAAAAACGTCAGCAGACAATGTAGTGTAGTGACAACGCAGACAATGTAGAGAAAATAGAGATTTTTCGGACCAGGCTGGTATTCTGTTCAATACATTTGAGAGAGACTATGATGCTAATTGCCTCTTAGATTCTTTGAAAAAAGTACTAGTTATAAATAGGGAATCCCTGTGAACTAAAAAGACAAGGGAAGTGAAGGATAAAACTTGTGATAATAAGACCTTAATACAAGTCCCAATCATAATGAATTTTAACTCAGCTAGCTAAAGAATACAGAACATTATTAGAAAACATTGGAACATTTTATCCAATGATCCTGTTTTGGGACCACACATTGAGCCTAGACCGAAATGCCTATTTCCGAAAGCTAAGAACCTCAAGATTAGTCTAGCTCCTAGTGATATTGGCAGTAAAGATAGCACTATCCAAGGGACATCATGTTATCTAATAAACCAAGAAGTAACTACAAATGTGGTAAATGTAAAGCATGCAGTCAATTGGATACAGAAAGAAAGACCGTTACTTCATCTGTTACGAAAGAAAAATGTATTATTTAAGACTGCATCTCATGTAAATCCATGTTTGTGGTATACCTCTTGGAATATCCCTGTGCACAACAGTACATAGGATGGACTAAACGTGCCTGAAGACACGTATTCTTGAACACATGAGGAATATTAGAATAAATGATGACAAATATAGTGTTTCCTGTAATTTCACAAAGTATCATAATAGTGATCCGTCACTAATTAAATATACGGGTATTCAGATCGTACCACCTAGTAGAAGAGGGGGGGGGTAGTCGTGTCGTGTTAAAGCTTTGTCGAAACAAGAAAGTTTTTGGACTTACAATATCTCAAAACTTTGGCTCCCTTAGGTCTGAATTAAGAAATAGATATCTGGTCCTTGTATTGAGTACTGTTCATTTCATTTGTTTGACTAATTGGTTCAATCACTTTTTGATATTTTGATAAATTTATTATGTATTTTATTTTATTATATATTTTTATAATATTTTTAATATTTAGATTTTTTAAATAGTGTGGGTTTACGATATATTTATATAATACATCATATTTTATATATACAGTGGTGTGAAAAAGAAAGTACACCCTCTTTGAATTCTATGGTTTTACATACAACATAATAACAATCATCTGTTCCTTAGCAGGTCTAAAAAATAGGTAAATACAACCTCAGATGAACAACAACACATGACATATTACACAGTGTTATGATTTATTTAATAAAAAATAAAGCCAAAATGGAGAAAATGTGTGAAAAACTAAGTACTCCCTTACTGCTTCCATAGGAATTAAGATGCTAAGTAGCAGACATGTGCTGCTAATCAAATGCCCTTGATTCATTGATCATCAGCAAGTGTGACCACCTCTATAAAAGCCAAAGTTTTAGCAGTTTGCTGGTCTGGAGCATTCAGGTGTGTGTTAACACAATGCCAAGGAGGAAAGACATCAGCATAGATCTTAGAGAAGCAATTGTTACTGCCCATCAATCTGGGAAGGGTTATAAGACCATTTCCAAACAATTTAAAGTTCATCATTCTACAGTGAGAAAGATTATTCAAAAGTGGAAAACATTCAAGACAGTTGCCAGTCTTCCCAGGAGTGGACGTCCCAGCAAATTCACCCCAAGGTCAGACCGTGCAATGCTCAGAGAAATTGAAAAAAACCCAAGAGTTACATCTCAGACTGTACAGGCCTCAGTTAGCATGTTAAATGTTAAAGTTCATGACAGTACAATTAGAAAAAGACTGAACAAGTATGGTTTGTTTGGAAGGGTTGCCAGGAGAAAGCCCCTTCTCTCTAAAAAGAACATGGCAGCATGGCTTAGGTTTGCAAAGTTGCATCTGAACAAACCACAAGACGTCTGGAACAATGTCCTTTGTACAGACGAGACCAATGTGGAGATGTTTGGCCATAATGCACAGCAACATGTTTGGCGAAAACCAAACACAGCATATCAGCTGTCAAGCACGGTGGTGGAGGGGTGATGATTTGGGCATGTTTTTGCAGCCACAGGACTTGGGAACCTTGAAGTCATTGAGTCGACCATGAACTCCTCTGTATACCAAAGTATTCTAGAGTCAAATGTGAGGCCATCTGTCCGACAGCTAAAGCTTGGCCGAAATTGGGTCATGCAACAGGACAATGATCCCAAGCACACCAGCAAATCTACAACACAATGGCTGAAAAAGAAAAGAATCAAGGTGTTGCAATGGCCCAGTCAAAGTCCAGATCTCAACCTGATTGAAATGCTGTAGCGGGACCTTAAGAGAGCTGTGCATAAACAAATGTCCACAAACCTCAATGAACTGAAGCAACGCTGTAAAGACGGCCAAAATTCCTCCACAACGATGTGAGAGACTGATAAAGTCATACAGAAAATGATTACTTCAAGTTATTGCTGCTAAAGGTGGTTCTACAAGCTATTGAATCATAAGGTGTACATAGTTTTTCACACGGCTTCACCATTTTGGCTTTATTTTTGTTAAATAAAGCATGACACGGTGTAATATGTCATGTGTTGTTGTTCATCTGAGGTTGTATTTACCTAATCTTAAGACCTGCTAAGGAACAGATGAGTGTTGTTATGTCCTGATATGTAAAACCATAGAATTCAAAGAGGGTGTACTTTCTTTTTCACACCACTGAATATGTATGTATGTATATATGTATAGATGTATGTATATATGTATGTATATATGTATAGATGTATGTATATATGTATAGATGTATGTATATATATAGATGTATGTATATATGTATAGATGTATGTATATATGTATAGATGTATGTATATAGTATAGATTTATGTATATATGTATAGATATATGTATAGATATATGTATAGATATATGTATGTATATATGTATAGATATATGTATGTATATATGTATGTATAGATGTATGTATAGATGTGTATATAGAAAGTACAGTGTTTCCTGCCTCATTTGGGACAAAAGAGACTGCAATGTGTTTCCCCCCTTTCCATATATATACATATATATATATACACATCTATACATATATATATATATATATATATATATATATATATGTATAGATGTGTATATATATATATGTATATATATGGAAAGGGGGGAAACACATTGCAGTCTCTTTTGTCCCAAATGAGGCAGGAAACACTGTACTTTCTAAGCATGGGTTTATTACCAGGGATAAATAATATGAATAGGCCCACCGTCCCTTTGAGAAAAACCTAATAATAAAATCAAATCCTATTTCCATTAGGAAAGCTAACTACACATTTCAGGAGCAACCCTTACTAACCCAGGTGGATAGCTAAACTCATTCCACCCCCAAACAGCTATTATTGCTACGCACATAAAGTCTCTGTATACCGAAAATAAGGGTTTGGCTTATCTGTAAGTCCAACTGGCGATGTCACTGCTTCAGCACAGCTCTCTCAGCAGTGTCTCTCAGACTTCTTTTACCAGCCTCCATTAGCTGGGGAGCTACTCTGTCTCATCCCTTCTCTGGGAAAAACTGTCTCACAGTGCCTTGCTGCTTCCATACTTTTAAGTTACTTCCTGATTAATTAGCCAGCAGGTGAACAGCCAAGCCAGAGAGGATTAACTCTATGAGAGCTGCAAAGTCATATAACTGCCCTATTCAGCCCCTAGAGGACAGCAATGGCACCACAATATATATATATATATATATATATATATATATATATATATATATATATATATATATATATATATATAGAAGAAAAGAGAAAAAAAAACAGGCGCACACCTAGTGCATTAAAGTATAACAATAAGTTTATGGAACATTAAAAACAGACAAATGCCCACTCACAAGTGTAACGGTAATATATGCAGTTATGAGATCGGCCCTCATAAGCCAGTGGTAGCGTTCGGGTCAGCAATGGTGTCCTCTCCTACACACACATTGCGCGGTCTCCTTCTACTGGAAGTGACGTCCACCCGGTCTGGTGCCCCACAAAAGGAAGTCCCTCCAGGAAACCGAGCCTTCGCCTGCCTGCTTCTGGCTGCTGCTCCACCAGGGGAAACAGAGATGTGTCCGCTCTTCTGTTTGGCTTAGCCTCTCACAGCCTGCGTTCGTCTTAGTCCTTGACAAAGTTCTCAGTGGGAAAGTGCCTCCTCTGCCTTAGCCACGCCCTACGCGTTTCATCATCTATGATGACTTCTTCAGGGGATACCCATTGGTTGTAACCCCACAGTATTTATAACAAGGTTAATTTGCATACACAATTAGAATAATTGAAACAATTAAAACATTAGTTACATAATTTAAACCAGTCCATTGGTTCATATTTTAATTCTACACTAATCGCAATGGACAGGTTATGAGGACCACACTGTATTTGCAGAGAAATAAGATATACTCATGTGATATTAGATGTGTATATATATGTATACTTCAATTGATATACCTATTCGGACAGTAATTGAAAGGAATTAAATATATTGGAACAACATATGGTAATAAACAAATTTACGTATTTAAATTAAAATGAAAATAATTTTTTGTGTCTAAATTCGAATAACCATTATATATTAACAGTATTTTTACAAAAATAGTTAGCAGTGTTTTACAAAATTTAATTAAGAAGTCTCAAGAATTGGAGAGTACTGATGACAATGAATACTAACTACCCAATTAACCCCTTACATCCATGGTCAGCAATTAATTTGATACAAAATATATCCAAACCAGGTTTAAGGTAACATATGTATACCTGTTGTTGATCCATTAGTGATAAATCAATATCATAGATTACAATTGGAGTCAGAGGTACAGCAAAGGTTGTTGTTAAACAAGGACAGAAGAATCCTCAACATGATAGTATATGTACCTAAATGATTGACCTAATATAAATATGTGAAAGTGCTGTGTGCTTTAAATGGTGTATGTATTGAAGACATAAGTAAATATGTATGTAATGGTGTAATGATAGTGTGGATTAATAAATGAAAATGAAAATAAAAATAAAAATGAATAAGAAATGTGAATATGTGTGTATATATAGAAATGACTAAAGTGACTCTAATTATACCAATGTGAATGTGATACAAAACTGAAAATAATAGAATGAGACCAGTTCTGGACTTCAACAGACACATCCACAATATGATGCATTAAAGGAATATATAAACCTATAATAGGGTTATTTATACAATCGCTTTTAAAGATTGTGTGGGAAGAAATATTTGAAGACCTGACATGTCACCATAGTTCAGAGGGAGTGCTATAAGGCACTCAAACCAGACCTCCGAAGGATCACCCGCCATGAGTGATCACACTATAGTGCTAATGTCAATATGGTCATTGTGTCCCTTTGGGTGTAATGTATCCAAAATATACATCCAATAAGTCTCCCTCATACACAATCTTTTGAAACGATCCCCACCCATAAATGTAGGGGGGATATACTCAATGCCCATAACTCGTAGGGACCTTGGATTTTTTGAATGTTCATTACAATAATGGCGGGAGAGGTTATGTGTTTGGCACCCATTTATTATATTTCTTCGATGCTCTAAAAACCTTGTGCTTAGGGCTCTTGATGTGCGGCCTACATATTGTAGTCCGCACTCACATGATATCAGATAGATAACATATTCACTAAGACAATTGATGTATTCTGCTATATCATGTGAGGTGCCATTGGAATAAGATTTAAATTTATTGGTTTTTATCAAGTGTTTGCACATTAAACATCTGCCTCTCCCACATCCAAAGTTTCCCTTTACCCTGATGGGAACAGAACCATCCACTCTTAAATTATTAACTACCTTTGATGTTTTTAACTTGCTCGGAGCAATCATTGTTTTGATACTCCTTGCTTTCCTAAAGATCACAGGAGCATGTTTTGGCAAAAGGTGACCAATTTCTGGATCGCTGACCAAAATGTTCCAATGGTCATTAATTACTTTTTTAATTTGTTTGGCAGACTGATTAAACTGTGTAATAAATTTAGGTACAGAACCTTTAGATGTAGCCTTATTTTTAAATATTGTTTTTCTTTTGGATTTTTCCAACAAAGATGCACGATCCAGTAAACTAGCATCTGAAAATGATTTATTGACAATTGCCATATCGTAGCCTTTTTCCTGGAACTTAAATGAAAGATCTGTACCCTGGGTATAGAAATCTATGTCCATTGAACAGTTGCGTCTTAATCTGTAGAACTGACTTTTTGGCACATTATCTAACCATTTTTTGTAATGATTGCTACCATATTGTAGGTAGCTGTTCGCAGCCACAGTTTTGAAATGTGTTCTTGTGTGAATAACATTTTTGAGGACCCACAAATAACTCTAAATCTAAAAATACTATAGTATCTGGGTGTATATTGTATGTAAATTTCAACCCCATATTGTTATCATTGAAGGATTCCAAAATCTCCTCCAGGATTCCCCTCTCACCATCCCAAATAATAAGGATATCATCTATGAAGCGGCCATAGAAAACCAAACCCGCCCCCAGCACAGCATCCCCCCACACATGGGTACTCTCCCCAGTCCCATATAGAGGTTAGCATAGCTGGGAGCAAATTTGGCTCCCATGGCCGTTCCACAGATTTGCAAATAATATGTGTTGCCAAATAGAAAATAATTGTGATTCAACATAAATTTGATACATGCTAATAGAAACAACCTATGTGAAGAGTGCAAATTGGGGTCTAACTCTAAAAAGTGACTAATTGCCTGGATACCTTTTAAGTGCTCAATGCAAGTGTAAAGTGAAGATACGTCACATGTAACCCAGTGATAGGTATCCTTCCACTTGATGTCAGAGATGGAGTCAATGACATGCAACGTGTCCCGTATGTATGAGCACAATTTAATGACATGAGGCTGTAAATAATAATCCACATACTGGGACACGTTGGACGTCATCGAGCCAATCCCCGACACAATAGGCCTCCCTGGTGGTTTCACTATATCTTTGTGCAATTTAGGAATGTGATAGAAAATGGGGGTTCTAGGGTGTTTAATGTATAAAAACTTGTGTTCTAGTTTAGAAATAATCCCTTCAGTGAATGCTCCCTGGAGGAGATTCCGGAATTCCAACTGATAACCCTCAGAGGGGTCCTCAGTGAGAGTCTGATATGATGTGGTGTCAAGGAGGAGGCGATGGGTCTCACAAAGATAATCTGCCCGATCCTGTAAGACAATCACCCCCCCCTTATCTGCTTGGCGGACAATTAAATCACTATTATTTTTTATATTTAATAAAGCTTGATTTTCTTCTTTTGTAAGATTATTATATTTCAGTTCTACATTATTAAGACACAACTGTTCTAGGTCCCTCAGGACTACTGTATAGAATGTTTCAATAAAGTTGCCCTTTGATTGGTAAGGGAAATATGTTGATTTAGGGACAAACGGTGATGATTTACATCTCAATAGAGTACCCTGATCTGTTTCTATTGGGCATGAATTGGAATCTAACAATGTATTTCAATCTTCCTCATGTATTGTAATGTCCAAAAGTGAATTATTAGCTAGATCCTGATTATCAAGTATTGATCTTTTTGAGGATGGACCCATTAATCTATCAGTAACACTAAAATTTTGTGTGTTATTTGGTCTGTTACCTATTTGGTCTGATTCCACCAAGAAAGAAGTCAGGGCATTTATGCATTCTTTTTCTTGTGTATTGAATTCGAATTCCAAATTGTCATCTCCTTTTTGGGTGAAGTGTCGCATCAGAGTTAACTTGCGGATGTATCTATTCAAGTCCACGAACAGGTCAAACCTATTAGGTGTATTGTTTGGGGCATATGAGAGACCTTTGGATAATAGTGATATGTGATGTGGAGTGAGTGTATGTGATGAAAGATTGTAAATACCGTGTTTGTGTGGTGTGTCTACCATCATCTTCATTTTCTTCTGTCCTTGCTTCTTTGCTCCTCCTCTGACTCCCCTGAATCTCTTTTTCTTCGGGGTAGTTGTTGATTCTGTTTGTCCCAAAGTGGATATCTCTTTTCCTTTTCTCTCTGTTCTAAAAAAGAGGTGGATTTGTTTGATTTATTAGGTGAAGTATAGTTTGTTGAGTTAGAACCCTTAGTGCTAGTTTTTGATCTTGCTCCTTCCCTATGTTCCACTGCAATTTGTTCATGGGACTCCCCATTATCCTCACAACCGTCCCCCAACACAGAGTACCGATTGGAGGTGGAACAACTTGCAGAGGAAGTGGTAGGAGTGACCTTGTGATGTTCCTTTTCTTTCCAATCCATCCTAGCTTCTTTAATTAAAGTAATAATTTCATTTTTTTCTTTCTCATTAGATATAGGTTTCTTATTTGTTTTGGAATCTCTATTCTCATGTCTATAACCTGAGCTGGATCTACCATACCTACGATGTTGGAAAGAGTCACCCTTCCTTCTCCAATTTCTTACTCTATCATTTGCGCAGTCATCTTTATCATGTTTGAGTTTATTTGTTTTTCTATCTATGATTTCTTTCTCAAATGATATTACCCTTTTGTGTACTGTTTCATCCAATCGGATGAATTCCTCTGTACCTTCAAATGGTTTAATAATTTCTTGTACTTGAGCTATCTCCTTCCCTACTTTCTCCAATCTTTCTTTTCTATAAGAGATCAAGAGGTTAATAAGAGACACTGAGCATGTTTCCAAAATAGCATTCCACTCTTTTGTGAATATTTCAGGTGCCTCAAATGTCGGTTTTTTTGTTATTCTTAAACCTCTTGGAACTAGCTTAATATCTATATAGTTCTGGAGAGAAAGTAGGTCTAACCAATTTCTTGTTTCATCTTTCGTGTAATTCTCCAATTCTTGAAAATTATTTTTGAGATCTATATTGTTCTCCACAATATCAGTGGTGTCCTCATTTACAATGTTTGCAAGCTTATTCCTTCTGGCTAAACGTTCCTCACAATTCTGCATCATTTTAGTGTGTATGATTTAGCACTTCTATCATAACAAACAATTTGCACTGAATAGCCACTAGCTAAAATGAATACAATTATTATATTTAAGATGAAATATTCTAGCAATTCAAGGTTATAATATGGCTGCTACCTTTTGAAGTGATAAATAACAGAACAAAACAAAGATAATAAAGGAGCGCCTAATAAAACAACCTGCCTAACCGTGAGTAGGTAGCCTACTGTGTTAAAACAACCTATGGGGTGGCCAAGGGGGGTTAATATAAATAGAACCTATGTAACTATAAGATAAAACATGTTATAACAATAATAATTTTAATATAGAATATGCATAACGAAAAAATGTATTGAAAAAATAGAAAAAATATATAATATAAAAAATATATAAAAAATATATATTCAATGGAAAAATCCCAAAAAAACCTTTTAAAAAACATTAAAAAACCTTAAAAATCACAGAGTCCTGTTCCAGATGAATGCATCCAGGTATAGGCAGCCCGTTTGAAAGGGATCACAACTCCCTATGGATACCTATGGAAGAAAAGAGAAAAATTTCCCAGAATCCCTTGCTGCAGTGGAAGCGCTGTATGCTGGGCGATAATGGGGAAAGACAGGGTTGCAGACCTGTCTAGGACATGCAAATGAACATACAGTAATATTTACAGTTGCTTTATGCTATACTGTGGAGGGTTTTTGTCACTTTTTTTACCCACCACAACCTTAATAATTGTAGTGATTACCTAGTCTAGTCTCAAACCAGCTTAGCCATTACAACCAACCTCACACTGATGATACCCATCAAGGTTGAAACATGTCTGTGAGTGGGTTTATTGGCTTTGCATCTCATCCCAGCCTCTGTCTAAAAGCTGTGTTTAAAAAAGCATGCATTGGCTTGAGGATTTGCTTGTGTAATACGAGTTTGAGACAAAAGGTGGCACTAAGTGCTCATTTGCATGTAATTTCCCAGAATCCCTTGCTGCAGTGGAAGCGCTGTATGCTGGGCGATAATGGGGAAAGACAGGGTTGCAGACCTGTCTAAGACATGAAAATGAACATACAGTAATATTTACAGTTGCTATATATACAGTGTTCAACAATCCTATACATTTACATGCCCGGGGCGGGTGGATTTAAACCCCGGGCGAGTAACTATTGGCCCAAGCAGCACACATGTTTTGTTTTTTTAAATTTTCCCTGCTCGCGCTAAATTTCCCTGCTCGTGCTAGCTGAAGAAAAAAAAACTCCCCCTACCTGACTGCTGATTGGCACGCGCTCCCAGGCTTTGTGGGCGCGCGGCCAGGCTCTATATGAGCCAGCCCCCAACGAGCAGCCATTCTTTTCCCCATGGAGGATGGAGGACACAGTAAGTATTATCTGTGCCTTCCCCCACCTCCCTCCCCTCCCTGGCGCTTCCCCCCCCCACTTCCCCCCGGTCCCATATCAGAGAGCGCGGCGGGTGATGGGAGCGGGGGATGCCCCCTCATGTCCCCGCTTCCCCCGCGTCCGCCCCCCCCGCTTCCCCCCGGTCCCATGTCAGAGAGCGCAGCGGGTGATGGGAGCGGGGGATGCCCCCTCATGTCCCCGCTTCCCCCCTGTCCCGCGTCAGGGAGCGCGCCGGGTGATGGGAGCGGGGGATGCCCCTCATGTCCCCGCTTCCCCCCGGTCCCGCGTCAGGGAGCGTGCCGGGTGATGGGAGCGGGGGATGCCCCTCATGTCCCCGCTTCCACCCGGTCCCGCGTCAGGGAGCGCGCCGGGTGATGGGAGCGGGGGATGCCCCCTCATGTCCCCGTTTCCCCCCCGCTTCCCCCCGGTCCAGCATCAGGGAGCGTGCCAGGTGATGGGAGCGGGGGATGCCCCCTCATGTCCCCGTTCCCCCCCCCCCCCCGCTTCCCCCCGGTCCAGCATCAGGGAGCGCGCCAGGTGATGGGAGCGGGGGATGCCCCCTCATGTCCCCTCTTTCCCCCCCCTGCTTCCCCCCCCCCCCCCGGTTCCCCCCGGTCCCGCGTCAGGGAGCGTGCCGGGTGATGGGAGCGGGGATGCCCCCTCATGTCCCCGCGGAGCAGGAGATGGGCGAGGGGGGGGGAGCGTGGTGGTGCTGGTGCTGGTCGCGGCCTTTCCAAAAGGTTTGTAGAGAGTGAGTGTGTGTGGGCATGGGAGAATGTGTGTGTGTATATGGGAGAGTGTGTGTGTGTGTATATGGGTGTGTGTGTGTGTGTGTGTGTGTGTGTGTGTGTGTGTGTGTGTGTGTGTGTGTGTGTGTGTGTGTGTGTGTGTGTGTGTGTGTGTGTGTGTGTGTGTGTGTGTGTGTGTGTGTGTGTGTGGATATGGGTGTGTGTGTGTGTGGATATGGGTGTGTGTGTGTGTGTGTGTGTGTGTGTGTAGATATGGGTGTGTGTGTGTGTATATATGGGTGGGGGTGTATATATGTGTGTGTGGGAGTGTGTGTATATATGTGGGAGTGTGTGTATATATGTGGGAGTGTGTGTGTATATGTGGGAGTGTGTGTATATATGTGGGAGTGTGTGTATATATGTGGGAGTGTGTGTATATATGTGGGAGTGTGTGTATATATGTGGGAGTGTGTGTATATATGTGGGAGTGTGTGTATATATGTGGGAGTGTGTGTATATATGTGGGAGTGTGTGTGTATATATGTGGGTGTGTGTGTGTATATATGTGGGTGTGTGTGTATATGTGGGAGTGTGTGTGTGTGTGTATATGTGGGAGTGTGTGTGTGTATATGTGGGTGTGTGTGTGTGTATATGGGTGTGTGTGGGTGTTTATATATGGGAGAATGTGTATGTGTGTATGGGAGTATGTGTGACACCAGAGGTACCCCCCCCAATCAGTCACCCACCCCGGCCCCGGTCAGTCACCCAGCCCTGCCCCGGTCAGTCACCCACCCCTGCCCCGGTCAGTCACCCACCCCTGCCCCGGTCAGTCAGTCACCCCTGCCCCAGTCAGTCAGTCACCCCTGCCCCGGTCAGTCAGTCAGTCACACCTGCCCCGGTCAGTCAGTCAGTCACCCCTGCCCCGGTCAGTCAGTCAGTCACCCCTGCCCCAGTCAGTCAGTCACCTCTGCCCCGGTCAGTCAGTCACCCCTGCCCCGGTCAGTCAGTCACCCCTGCCCCGGTCAGTCAGTCACCCCTGCCCCTCTCTCTCTGGTCTCCCCCATCTCCCCTCTCTCTGGTCTCTCCCGTCTCCCCTCTCTCTGGTCTCCCCCGTCTCCCCTCTCTGGTCTCCCCTCTCTGGTCTCCCCTCTCTGGTCTCCCCTCTCTCTGTTCTCTCTTTCTCTCCCCTCTCTTTCTCTCCCCTCTCTCTTTCTCTCTCCCCCCTCTGTCTCCTTCTCTCTCCTCTGTCTCTTTTTCTCTCTCCTCTGTCTCTTTCTCTCTCTCTCTCCTCTGTCTCTTTATCTCTCTCTCTCCTCTGTCTCTTTTTCTCTCTCTCTCCTCTGTCTCTTTTTCTCTCTCTCTCCTCTGTCTCTTTTTCTCTCTCTCTCCTCTGTCTCTTTTTCTCTCTCTCTCCTCTGTCTCTTTTTCTCTCCCCGCACTCTCTTTCTCTTCCCTCTCTCTTTCTCTCCCCTCTCTCTTTCTCTCCCCTCTTTCTCTCCCTCTCTCTCTTTCTCTCCCTCTCGCTCTTTCTCTCCCTCTCTCTCCCCTCTCTCTTTCTCTCCCCTCTCTCTTTCTCTCCACTCTCTCTTTCTCTCCCCTCTCTCTTTCTCTCTCTTTCTTTCTCTCCTCTCCCTCTCTTTCTCTCCCCCTCTCTCTCTTTCTCTTCCTCTCTCTTTCTCTCCCTCTCTCCCTCTCTCTCTTTCTCTCCTCTCTCTCTTTCTCTCCCCTCTCTCTTTCTCTCCCCTCTCTCTTTCTCTCCCTTCTCTCTTTCTCTCCCCTCCTCTTTCTCTCCCCTCTCTCTTTCTCTCCCCTCTCTCTCTTTCTCTCCCTCTCTCTTTCTTTCTCTCCCTCTCTTTCTCTCTCTCCCCCTCTTTGTATCTGGATATCTTATTTACCCTATATATCTTAACTGTCCTATACTACACCAAAATAACCTATACTGCTTTCTTCCAAATCTGACTCAAGCTTCACACAGAAGACATTGGAACCCCCCCCCCCCTAACCCAGAAGACAGGTAGGGAACACATCCCCTCCAACTTATAACATTGTGGGAATGAGGTACCTGGACATTGAGGGACTGCGGATCAGGTAAGATCCCAGGAGGGATTGCTGCTTTAGATATTGTGAAGCGGGGACGTCCAGACACTGGTTAAGGTGTTCAGGAAACTAGTCATTCAAATGTGGCTTTTATTTCTAGATCCGACATTTACACACTTACACACTTACACACTTACACACTTACACACACACGTAACAAGGACTAATTGTAGTATAATGTAATAAATACATTTGTCAAAAACGAATGTTGTTCTGACTAGGAATTTATTAAATGTATTTTATTTATATATTTTATTTTAAAGCGGGGTTGGGGGCGGGGTTGGGGGCGGGGTTAGGGGCGGGACTAGGTGGCGAGTAGATTTTTTGGTTGGGCGAGTAGATTTTTGGGTGATTTGTCGAACACTGTATATATATATATATATATATATATATATATATATATATATATATATATATATATATATATATATATATATATATATATACACGGGATTCCCCGTGGGCAGGACATACGAATTGACCAATGGGAAACACGCCGACATTCTGCCTCTTCCCCCAGTCAACCGATTGCCACCTACTGGGCAAGCTCAACTGAATCCTCCCCGCAGGGGGTCTCTGTTCTCCGGACAGTACTTCGCCCTGCCCCAACCACTTAGTACCCCGACACATCTCAACGTCCCATCTCCCCTTTGAACTACGATGTCTATTCAGAGTTCCCAGCATCTTTGTATCTGCCCGGGCTGGGTGCATAGACATTTATGGTAAATGCACAACTCATAATAAAATATGTTTTATTACACAATATCGCTTGGGGAGACCCATATCTGTGTGGGAGATGGATCTGGGATAAATAGGCTTGAAAACCAGGCGTCTGGGGGGGGGGGAGGGCACAGGGCAGCCCAGGTGTTTTTCCCCTTGCGAACCGGCAAATAGTGCCTGCGTGTCGGGGAGAATTAGGGACTACCGGTATCTTTTGCCCCCGTACTCCTGCAAACAAAATAACTGCAATTTGACCCAAATATCCCACATAGAACTTACACACAAAAAGTTTCATGTTTCTAGGGCAAAGGGAACATATAAACAAGAAAAGCAAGGGTCACTTTATTTTCACATGTGTAGTCTCTGGTCCCTGGCTTATGGTGCTAGGTAGCTGCCAGGGACCCCACAGTTTCAGGGGTAACCAGATGGGCTTAAACCTTTATTGTGTGGCCTGGTTACCCCTCCTGTCACAATTATTAGTTTATTCTTTTTGGGAGACTTTTGGGGACATAATGTATTGAGTAGTTCTACAGACTACAGCTTTTCTTTACATCAGATCCTATTGGAAATGGTAGCGCAGGTTTGTGAATTTGAATGTTAATGTTCATGCCTACGGAAGTCATTACATGGTGTGAGGGACCAAAGAATCTACTTTTTGAGTTTGCACTGCAGCACTGAGTGGAATGTTATGCTTTAAACACTAGCATTCTTTGAGCACTATTTGGATACACTATTGGATATAGTTTACATGAAGATGTGGCACAATTTTTCAAAGCGGTCCACACTCAGCCCGGCAATAGGTTTTGCAGATACCGTCTGAGCCTTGGATTGGGCAAATACATGCTTTATGGGTTAAGGCCACAATTTAAATGTAGGTTTATGCAGTTTTATTTGATACTAATTGATTGGATGAAGGATGATTACTGTACATTTAGAATTATCAAAGCATTTTTAAAGAAAACAAATACATTATATTATCTTTTAGGCTAACAATTTGTTTCACTGGCAATGTCTTCCCTTTAATACTTTCATAGACATGGAGATATCATTTTTATAATAATACATCATAACTAAGCTTTTACATGTGTTTTACATTTAAACTAAGCGCATGTTGCATATAATGATAGATTCAGAGGTAATTGTTTATTGAAGTAGTGTACATGTTTAAAAAAATAATACTTAAAATATAATGCTTATTTCTATACACACTTGAAGGTTTTTTTTGTGCTCTCTCGGGTTATCAATAGTACTCTTTTAGCAATGTAGTAAGAGGATCCGTGAATTTCTTTGCCCAGTTTGGAGAAGCCTTATTAAATTATTTTTCTTATGAAAATGTCAAAAACAAATGGAAATATTATTTTATTTGGACCTCCCGTTTCAGATTATTTTAATCTATTTTGGTGCCTGGGTGTAACCATATAAATGTGCCTCAATTACATAAATTTTGTAAAAATCAATGCATTGATTTTTTTTAATTAAATCCACGTGCGAATACATTTTTATTAATTCAAGTGCTAAGTGAAATGTGGACTGGACTGCTGTAATGCTGTACTTCTAGTTTAATAGTTCTAAAGCAGAAGATAAATCTGATTTGTATTAATAGCACTGGGCACGTTACAGGCCTTATAAAAGCCATTTTTATGGCACTTTTTTTGTATTGCTTTCAGTGTAGTCTTTGTAACTCTGTGGTTGGTGGGTGACAGCACTGAATTGCAGCATGTTATCAGAATAATTAAACATAATGAGTATCTCTTCGAAATATAATCTACAATTCTGAACATTAAATTAAGATATTAGTTTCCCTCAGGCTGTAGGCGGCCTAGTGTAGAAAGCATTGAATAACATATAGAGAACCTCAGAAAAAAACCAGACGATGACTTAAACAAATAGTAATACTATATGGGAAGGATGCATCATGAAATGTAAAGTTACAGCATCAAGGGCTGTAACTTTTATGCCGGAGTCACATTGCCACATGCAACAAATTCAGGATGGGTGGTTTAGGGGAATGGGGTGGTGGGGGGCACACAAAATCCAAATGTTTTGAGTCAAACAGAAATTGACTCTGATCTATGTGCCAGAGTAAAATATTAGCCAAAACCTAGTGTCTACCTCTGAATCAGGGTTGGATCCCCTCCCGCAACCCCTATTCCTTCAATGCCTCCTGGACGGAGGAGAGGCTCCTCTACCATTCAACAATTACCTTCCCCCACAATGGGTCCTTAATTCTTCTTTTGCAGCTGCAGAGTCCCAAAGGGGTGAACTGCAGATTGGATGTTACCTGTCTCCTGTTGGCCCCACCTCCTTTGACACCAGGAACCACATCATCAGGTAAGGTGGGCCAGCAGGAGTGTGGGAGCTCTGATATGCAGTTAACCCTTTGAATCAAACAGCTGCTCTACAAGAGGTAGGGTTATTTCTTATGAACATATAAGGAGACAGAGAGTTCTCCTGAAAGATCCCCATTCACTGCACAACAAAGCTAGGAATAATCTACAGGGTTTAAATACCCACTATATGAGTAGCTAAATTAGCTGTAAAGGTACAGGTTAGTAACCGCTCCCAGCACTGTGGGAGGACAGCTATCACTAAAAGCCAGATGGCAAAAATAATAAATATTTTATTAATAAACCAAAAACGGCGCATAATACATAACGCATACTCAAAACTACCATAAAAACAATTAAAACATATGTAACGGGTGACAGCCAGTAAAGGCATAGCAAGGATAAATCCAGAGTAATTAAGTATAAATCCCTAAACTAGGTGTATCGATCACAGTTAATGAGACAGAGTCAGTAAATCAATATCAGAATACAAATACCAATCATGCCTCTTAACTCAGGGTGGAGTGCAAATCGGAATGAAAAGTCAACAGATAAACACTGTGAAACAAGCCACCAAATCAAAGTTCTCTTCGGTGTGCTCAGAGATAGATAACATAGCACATATAACCAGCATACAATACACTGCGCCCAGTATAAGCATATAACAAATGCGATTAGCAACCAACTGCTTCCACCACATAAGGAACGATCTCACCCGTTACTTCCTCCTTCACGACGTCGACGCGATGACATCATGCTGACGTACGTTTCGCGCATAGGGGGCTGGTGCTTTCTCAAGGGGGGAGGTAATAGAGCAGCGCTGCCCTCTTTTATACCCCTGTGCTGTGCGATCCTTAAAAGGTACCTCTACCTAACTAATGTGACGATAGACAGCTCACTCATACTCATAATGTAAATAATAGGATAAATAAATAAATAAAATGGGGGAAATGAGTGTTGTGTCCTAATTCACTGGTTTGTCCTAGGCTATTAGTAGGTTTAACCAGTCTGCAAATGAACAAGTTAAACTGTGAGAACTCAGCTATTCAACCAATTGATCAAGTATGTATACCAAGGTAACTCAAATGTAGTTATTGATTACCTAATGGTACCTAAGGATAGGTAAACAGAGATAAAGTGGTGATAGTAAAATGGCATCCAATGAGGGCCAATATATACATCCGTATCCATGCTGATAGATATTTATCACACCCATAAATCACATCAGAGGCATACATGTGAAAGTTGATATATCACTTTATAGTGTAGGAATGATCTAACCTTAGCTGTCCGCCCAATAGGTCAAAACGAACATCTAATTTTAGACTATATACCAGGAGCAACCTAAGTTGGATGTTTAAGGACTGATGCATGCTAAAGATGTGGGAATGAGGATCCAATATTAAATAAAGGAAGTGTATATATAACCCTCATTTAGACCCTTTGGACTGAGTTTTTGTAGTGTGTAGATCCATTTACACTCAGTCTGCAACAGAATCTTGTTCCAGTCCTCTTTCCGTTGACCCCAGGGAATATGTTCGATGCCAATAAAAATCAATTGATCACTGTTCCCTCGATGTTCACTGACCACGTGTCG
This sequence comes from Ascaphus truei, assembly GCF_040206685.1. NCBI lineage: Eukaryota > Metazoa > Chordata > Amphibia > Anura > Ascaphidae > Ascaphus > Ascaphus truei. The sequence continues at coordinate 326,778,616 of NC_134486.1, forward strand.
TGCCAGTGGGGTATCTTTTACATTCCTTATGGATCCAAGATGTTCAAGGATTCTCGTTTTGAAGTGTCTAAAGGTCTTACCCACATACAGTTTACCACAAGAACAAATGATCAGATAAATAACTCCCTCAGTGGTACAGTTTATGTAATCTTTAATTTTAAACACAAGTGTTTTGGTGAAATCCATAAACTCAGTTGTTATATTTACATTGTGGTGAGCGGTATCTCACAAAGTTATATATATAGGGTTATTTCTTACCCATGTCACCCACTCTCCCCATGTCACTTTCTCTACCCCATGTCACTGCCTTCCCAATGTCACTCTCTACCCCCATATCACATCCCGTCCCTCCATTTCCCCCTCACATATGTGTTAAATATAGTAGCCACATTAGCCCCTGTATGCACTAAACGGGAATTGTGCTTCTCAAGGCTATTTTTATAGCTTTTATGTAGTGCTATAATAAAGATAGCACATTTAAGTTTAGCCAGTATAGATACTACACAGATCTACAAGTGAAAGCACAAACATGAGTGTTTCTTTGGGGAATAGCAAAGTGTGTATTGTAAGCCCTTGTTATACCATTGTAGACAGTCCTATTATACAGACATTTATATACTGGCTACTTGATAGAAACTCATGGCAAACAATATCAATCTTGACTTCATCCCCTGGTAGCTCTCACCCCTATGCATGGAAGGTACTTACACTTTATACCCATAGTAAAGAATACATTGGCAGTCTCTTGGATGGGATTACTAATGCTTCACCACTTGTTGAGTGGGCCGGTATATCCTAAACTTTAGGCTCCTGATTTAGCAACCCGCTACTCTGTACTGCATACTTCCTCCATAGCTCTTTGATCAGGAATGCACTAGGAACCTTCCTGTTGGGACGATCCTAACAAACTCCAGAGTTACTATGCTGAGAACTCCTTACCAAAAGGATGCTTCCTCTTTTTAATAGTGAGGACAATCTTGGACCCTTACTACTGGCGCTTACTTAATGTGAATGTATGTAACTGAAAACAACAAACGGTCACAGGACACATCTTAATACACACAAACGTATTTAGGACTCAGTGAGGACCCCAATCAGAACTCTGACAAATCTGTTTCTAGAACATAGGGTGAAGCTAAATAAACTCTCTATACTCCCTAAAGGGACATCAGGATTCAAAAGACATACAAGGGAGTGGCATCCCTTCTGCATAGTCATCTTAATCACATGATGGGGAGTGGAGTAACCTGAGTGTGCCCACCCAGTTAACCCATTAAGGCCATTAACCCCTTTACTAAAATAGTAGTCCCCAACAAGGCGGCTACATGTATATCTGTAAGGGCCTCTGGTAAAGTTGAGGCATAATAGTTAATTGACAGGTACATGCCATTTTTATTGTGCAAATGTATTTCAACTAAAAGGAAACATGTAAGCATAAAAAGACTATATTTTCCTGTAATCAGTACTGGTTAGCTCCATTAGTCTGTGTATATTTTATTTGACTGTTATTATTAATCTTTGTAAACAAAGCACAGGCACTACTATAGACAAACCACATCAAAATATTTCCCAAAGCTTCTACCCAGTTTGACTTTCCTCTACACTGTCATATTAAGGTGTATATTGATATTGTATATCATGTGTGTGCATTTTAAATTGGTCAGACAGATAGAATGAACAGAGATAACAAGCATAGTCAGGAAAGCAATAAATGTAACACATAAATCAGTGTAGCTCTGTGTACTTTGCACTGCAATCCCTCTTGTCTAAGGGTTTGTAATTTTTTGTTATTGCTTAATTTATCGCTACGGCTTTCTCTGTTGCTTTCTTGTTTCTTTCAGATAAAGCGTTGGTATAGAGATTCATTTTATTATAGAATGTTTTGTCCTTCTATTTTGTTCGGTTACCATTAAGTCCATTTATATTAGTGTAGCCAGAAATGATCTCATCTGTGCTATGTTTGGCTTATCATTTGAGCCACTTGATCAATATACATTTCTTAGCTGCCAGTTTAATTGTTATATAAAAGCTTCTGTTTTTTTCTACTCTTCCTTCCTTCCTTTACCCTTCTCTTTTAACAGAAAATCGGTGCTTTATAATGCTTATGTGAAAAAAAATTCAATAGGATTTGTTGTATTTTAGTACTCTATTTCAACCATGTTGAATCAGGTATTGCTGTTCCTTCCATTTTTATACATTTCTAGTTACTGTTGTTACCTTTAATAAGAATCTCAATTTTATCAAGTTGGGTAGAACTACAAAACTTTCATTGGGTACCATTCACAGTAGCTTCAAATGACAGTATACAAGTGTAGAATATGTGCTCTGAATTGAGTCTTTAGCTTGTTTCAAGAGGTCCTAACTTTTTGCTACTATATTTTTAATTATAGAAAGAAGGAACAGCACATGTACAAAACAAAATATTGTATGTGCTTTATTACGGCTAATTGTATATATACACACATGTATACTGTGTATATCATTAACACTCCTGTCGAAGCCGACGGTAACACGTGGCGAAACGCGTAGAGTGGGAGTCTCATCCAGAGCGGAGCATACAGCAAAGGAGTTGCAGGAAGATCCAGCCCTTACCGAGCGACAATCCGGACGCCAGTCGGAACAGTGTAACAGCTGACCGGAGGCTGAGGCAGAGGAGTGGGGAACGTTGCGGGACGGTGAGCCAGCTGGCTAAAGTCTTCCTACACTAATGCAGTGTGATATGCCCGTTTTTTATTGTTAGAATGTGAGTATAATACTTTTATTGTCATAAAACTTTTTTACCTTTAGTGATCTGTGCTAGGCCAGTTTCTTTCTCTCAACATTGGGGTACGTCATCCTGAGGACCTGATCTACTCTGATGACAACTACACCACCCACCCACAACTGACTGTTTCAGTCAACCCTGCCCATTTGACTCTTACATCTTGTAAGTAGTCAATTCAATAGAGCCAAGTCAATTGAAGGTTTTTTTCCACGTTGCTATTTTGCTGCACTTAAATTTATTTTTGTTTCCTCCCCATGCTCCCCTTGAATTTTGTGTGTTTTTTTATCATTAACCTTGACAAAGAGCGGGTACACTGTATGTGAGAAACAGCTGCTGGCTGTATGTTTATACTCCACCGATCCCCTTGTTATTTTTGAGATTGCACAAAAAAAATCTGATTTTATCATCAATCCTATTCCCTGTGTTTCTGCATTACAAACAGATGCCAGTGTCCTCAAGGGCTGGCAAACTTTAATCTGGTAGGGAAGCACAAACAATTCATTCAAATATCAAGCGGCCCATACACATACCGTTAAGTATTTGTACTTACCAGACATGCCATACAAACAAATGTAGACCAAATATATACATGCATCATACAGACAATTCCAAAATGTATAGAAATTATGTATACAAACCCCATACATATACCAAAGTAACCGCCCCACAACATGCATATATACACCTAACTATCCCCCACGCCCCATATATGCACTAAACTATCCCCCACGCTCCATACAGTTTATACACTAATCTATTCAGACACCCCATATATACACTAAACTATCCCCCCATACCCCATATACTGTATAAACCAAAGTATCACCCACACATGCAATATATACTCCAAATGATCCCCTCACATTCCATATATACTCCAAATTAACCCCCACACCACATACATTTAGGTACAGAAATAATTAGACACTGACACAATTTTCATAATTTTGGCTCTGTATGCCACCACAATGGATTTGAAATGAAACAACTGAGATGCAATAGAAGTGCAGCCTTTCAGCTTTAATTCAAGGGGTTGAACAAGAATATCGTATGAAACGTTTAGGAATTGCAACCATTTTCATACACAATCCCCTTATTTCAGGGGCTCAAATGTAATTGGACAAATTAACACAATCATAAATAAAATATTCATTTTTAATACTTTGTCGAGAATCCTTTGCAGGCAATGACTGCTTGAAGTCTGGAATGCATGGACATCACTAAACGCTGGGTTTCCTCCTTTGTGATGCTCTGCCAGGCCTTTACTGCAGCTGTCTTCAGTTGTTGTTTGTTCGTGGGTCTTTTTGCCTTAAGTTTTGTCTTCAGCTAGTGAAATGCATGCTCGATCAGGTTGAGATCAGGTGATTGACTCGGCCAATGCAGAATATTCCACTTTTTTGCCTTAAAAACTCCTGGGTTGCTTTCGCAGTATATTTTGGGCAATTGTCCATCTGTAAAGAAGCGCCGTCCAATCAACTTCGCTGAATTTGGCTGAATCTGAGCAGACAATATATCCCTATACACCAGAATTCACCTGGCTGCTTCTGTCTTCTGTCACATCATCAATAAACACTAGTGACCCAGTGCCATTGTAAGCCATGCATGCCCATGCCATCACACTGCCCCCACCGTGTTTTACAGATAGTTACATAGTTACATAGTTACATAATAGATGAGGTTGAAAAAAGACTTCCATCCATCAAGTTCAACCTATGCTAAATTTAGACAACAGATACTTTTGTAAGGAATCCGCTCCTCTGTTTACTGTTTGCCTTAACTTGCAGACTTGTGCAGTCCTGGAACACTTTCCCGGATATTTACTGCAGCCTGGATTCACTCACCAAAGCAATACTGCCACACGCCCCTTCTGCCATTGGTTCTCTGACCTTTAAGTACTGCTTTCCCACAATGCTCCCTGCCGAGCATAGTCCTTCCTGGATGTCTCTGTGTTCTGCCATAAGCCTTGCCTTGTCTGTCTCCTTGGTTCTTGAGACCGGCTTCTAGTGTCTCGCAGCGGTCTGTTCCTGTGCTGAAGCGGAGTACTCTCCTTGCTGTCTTCAGCTCCCTGGTTCCTGTGACCGGCTTCTAGTCTCATGCAGCGGTCAGTTCCTGTTTCCTGTGCTGAAGCTGAGTACTCTCCTTGTTACTTCAGCTCCCTGGTTCCTGTGACCGGCTGCTAGTCTCATGCAGCGGTCAGTTCCCGTTTCCTGTGCTGAAGCTGAGTACTCTCCTTGTTACTTCAGCTCCTTGTTTCCTGTGACCGGCTGCTATATTCACGCAGCGGTCTGTTCCTGTTTCCTGCGCTGAAACGGAGGATTTCCCAGCCCGCTCAGGACTCTTGCGCTGAAGCACTGGTTTACCAGTGCAGCTAGGCGGTGTGCTACTCTGGTCTGTCTACCACCTCCTGAGACCAGTACCATGGGCCATGGTCGCCGCACGCGCAGAGGCCACTCCCGCGCTCCTAAGCTGAAGCGGGGCTCTCCTGACTACCTGTTGCCGAACTCCTGCTTGAACAACGTTTACCCTGATGTCTCCAGTCCTGACCCTGGCGTGTCCACCGACGATGCTGTCTTCTCCTATCCTGATCCTGCTACGTACGACTATGAACTGCGCAATCCGGATCAGCCTGCGTGGTCTAAGGTCGGTGCTTTTACAACCCCACCTCAGCCACGCGGTCCGACCCAGGTTTGTGGCGAGCACAGCCGTGACAGTATGCTCGGCCCCACAAACTCGGACCGCCCTGTGGTGAGGGTTGGTAAGTTTCTGTCTGAAATCCTGTCCCGGCCTGTAGACAAGTCCCAGTTTGAAAACCAGTATCTGTGCGAAATACTACCCCTGATTGAAGAACAGATTATGTATGAAGGTTTAACCCCGTTGCAAAGACCATGCCGTAACGATCTCATTATTAAGGCTTACTGCCTCAAGGACTTAAAACAGTCTCTGGCCGCTTGTGTTTGCTCCCCTGGATCCCCTTTAACCTGGGATAATGTGAATCCTATCAAACTTGCCAACGCCCAAGATATACTCTTTACATTGGCTTTATCATTGGACATTCCCGTAGTACAACAGGACCCTCTCTTCATGTTGGTTCATGCTCAAGACACACTCCGTGTACTTTCCCAGACTTTGGACATTTGCATAAAGGAACAGGACCCTCTCCTCGCCAGCTACGCTGCCGCTTGGCAGTCCACCTGTGCTGCCAGTCCTGTCGCTAAACCTGGGGACGTATCTCCCTCTCCAGGAAATGACCAAATTGACCCACTATCACTGCCCCCTAACGTAGAAGCTGCCACGGTCCCTAGCCCTGATTGTACACCCAGGTACTCTGACACCAATGATACGTCTACGTTAACCCCTGCTGATCAGTCCTGTGAGGTTCCCCTGGAATATACATATATTTCTCTAGCCAACAATAAGGCTCTAGTATCCGAGAACAAGTCCCTTTGTCCCTCTATTCCTAACTCTGAATCTCCCTTTTCAGCCCTTGAAGTTTTTCCTGCTTTAACCCCTGCTAGGCAGTTCTGTATGCCTTCCCTGTCAGAGAACGAATCCCTCCTACCTCCACGTACTCAGTTTGAATTTCTAAGTTCTGTTCCCAGGGTCATTCCTGTATTAACCCCTGTGGGGCAGCTCTCTGAGTCCCCTTTGGTAACCCCCTGTTCTCCGCCAGCCATGGTCACATCCCTAGCTCCAGAGGAAAAATCCCTTGTCTCACCTATTACAGAGGAAAAACTCTCTATGTTCTACTCTCAGGTACTGTCTGCATTAACTCCTGTAAATTCTTGCTGCCTCCAAGCTAATGCCTTCGTTCTGGCCTCAGAGAATGTGTCCCCAAGTCCCACAGCAGAGGTTGCATTAAATGACTTCCCCAAGGTTGCTGAATCCTTAGTTAGTTTTTGCTATAAAACCCCTGCTTCAGCTCAAGTCTCAGCTGCTGTGCCCCCTGAAACTTCGGCTAAAGTTCTGATTCCAGTTAAATGTATTCAGTTACCAAGTTTTTCCCTAAGCTTGGTCGCAGAGTTTCCATTCCCGGGTACTTCGCTGAACCAGTCTGTCACCCAGAGAGCGATGATCCCTGCTTCAGCACATAGTCCCCACATCATGGAATCTGCAGTCATTTCTGCTTTCCCAGACACTCCTTACCAAATACCCACTTCAGAGACCAGTACAGTTATGATTACCCCCCGTGTACTGTCTGTGTTCTCCCCTTCTCAAAGCTTAGGGTTAAAACCGTACAGTGGTCAGTATGCCCCTCCTGGGGTTCATGTGGTGTTCCCAGGAAGGTTTGCTGACACACTGTTTTCATTCAAAGTGACGCTTTTTCATATGTGCTAGCTAGAAGCCTGCACACAGTTTCCTCTCTCTCTGAAATTTGCCTTGCCGGCCCTGATACTCGGAGAAGTAAAAACCTCCCTTCAGATTCAGAATCTCTTTCTATAGAGGTCGTCCTTGCTGTTAGTTCCCCTGATTTCTCTGCCCATGCAAACCCTCCAGGGATCAGCATATCTGTTGTTACCCCCTTAGTACAGTCTGAGACCACCCTGCATATATTACAAGTCCTGGTGTTTAAATCTGAGCTATTTAGTTTTACTGCCCTTGCTAAACCTCAGTCCCTCAGCACTGCAGCTAAACGTGCTCCAGCAACCGTTGGGTTACTCGGGGTAAAAATTAAAATTCCTGTCTTAAAGGGTACTTTCTCACACATGTCCAGCAAACATAGAACCTCAGTGATTGATTCTAAGTCACTTATCACTATATCTGATTTTCTCACTAGTCAAACCCTGACACCCTCACCACTGGCTAGGAGTCCCGTTATCAGAATTTTTGCACTAGTAAACACGCCTAAGTCTGTTTTTGTCATGACAAGCACCCCTGTTGTTAGGGCCCTTGCAGTTTTGGATAAGACTCCTTTTACTTCAAAGGTTTCTGCTATTATGAGTTTCCACGGTTCCAACTTACCGCTTATTGTCTCTTTAACTCCCATCATTACTCTCCCATTACCAGTCACTGATTCCCAGGCACCGGCTCCTGACGCTAGTTCTCCTATCGGTACCCCTGCTTTGCGAGATGTTTCTGTTATGGATTCCGAGCCTCCAGCTCCGGAGTCAATTTCTTTACTCGCTGCTGTTTTTGTAGTCACTCAGGTCCCTGTCACTGAAGTACAGACTTCAGCTTCTGAGGTTAGCTCCCCTCCCTCCGCTACCCTTGCTCTGTATGATTCTCAAGTTTCTGATATTAAAGCCCCAAAGCCTATTCCTACTCCCCAGACAATACTATCTCCCACTGAGGGTTCCCCAGTATTTGGGAGCTCCACTTCTGAGTGCTTCTCTGCCTCTGTGAAACCATGGTTTTTCCCCTCGGAACCTTCTGTTGCCCCTGTTATTTCCTTTGAGTTGGAAATACTCTGTACGTATCCCAAGATTTCAGTCTCTATGTCTGGTTTACTGCTTGCCCTGTCACCTTCCATACCAATACCGAGAAATGCTCCCACCCTCCCTATACCCTCGCTGACCACTACCTGGGAGACCTCTGGAGGAGAAGTCCCTCTCAAATTCCTACATACAGAAGTCAGCCAAGACTTTGTCTGTCCCGAAGGTCGTCCTGGTATATTCGATCAACTATCAAGGCCGCTTATCCTAAATTCTGGTCCCATTACTATAAACTGGGTTCCCAGTGGGGGTTCTTCTGCCGTTTCTGCTCCGGAACCCTCTGGTTCTTCACAGGCTTGGATTCCCAAGCCATTTCGCGGGGCGAGCCACGTACCAATGATATCTCTACCACCACTCTCATATCCTAGAACAGTACTCACCAAGGAACTACTCGTTTACGGATCCCCTTTCCGCCTAAAAAACTTTAGGAACAACTCGATGTCTCCGAGACCCATGGATGGCCCTGTCTGGCCGCAGTTCTCTCCGGGGGGTGGGGGTACACAAAGGAGTGACCACGAGTCTCTGGATCATGACTCTAACACCAATCCTAGATGGTTCAGGAACAACTCCTGGTCCCCCAACTCTATGAGTGGTCTTGTTCGCCCGGAGGTCTCACATGAAGGGGGGGGGGTACTGTAAGGAATCCGCTCCTCGGTTTACTGTTTGCCTTAACTTGCAGACTTGTGCAGTCCTGGAACACTTTCCCGGATATTTACTGCAGCCTGGATTCACTCACCAAAGCAATACTGCCACACGCCCCTTCTGCCATTGGTTCTCTGACCATTAAGTACTGCTTTCCCACAATGCTCCCTGCCGAGCATAGTCCTTCCTGGATGTTTCTGTGTTCTGCCATAAGCCTTGCCTTGTCTGTCTCCTTGGTTCCTGAGACCGGCTGCTAGTGTCACGCAGCGGTCTGTTCCTGTGCTGAAGCGGAGTACTCTCCTTGCTGTCTTCAGCTCCCTGGTTCCTGTGACCGGCTTCTAGTCTCATGCAGCGGTCAGTTCCTGTTTCCTGTGCTGAAGCTGAGTACTCTCCTTGTTACTTCAGCTCCCTGGTTCCTGTGACCGGCTGCTAGTCTCATGCAGCGGTCAGTTCCCGTTTCCTGTGCTGAAGCTGAGTACTCTCCTTGTTACTTCAGCTCCTTGTTTCCTGTGACCGGCTGCTATATTCACGCAGCGGTCTGTTCCTGTTTCCTGAGCTGAAACGGAGGATTTCCCAGCCCGCTCAGGACTCTTGCGCTGAAGCACTGGTTTTCCAGTGCAGCTAGGCGGTGTGCTACTCTGGTCTGTCTACCACCTCCTGAGAAAAGTACCATGGGCCATGGTCGCCGCACGTGCAGAGGCCACTCCCGCGCTCCTAAGCTGAAGCGGGGCTCTCCTGACTACCTGTTGCCGAACTCCTGCTTGAACAACGTTTACCCTGATGTCTCCAGTCCTGACCCTGGCGTGTCCACTGACGATGCTGTCTTCTCCTATCCTGATCCTGCTACGTACGACTACGAACTGCGCAATCCGGATCAGTCTGCGCGGTCTAAGGTCGGTGCTTTTACAACCCCACCTCAGCCACGCGGTCCGACCCAGGTTTGTGGCGAGCACAGCCATGACAACTTTATCCTATATCTATACTTATTGATCCAGAGGAAGGCAAACAAAAAACCCCATTAAGGGGAAAAATTAATTCCTTCCTGACTCCAAGAATTGGCAATCGGATTAATCCCTGGATCAACATCCTTCCCATGTATACTTATTTGGTATATCCCTTTATACCTTTCCCAACTAAAAAGATGTCCAACCTTTTTTTGAACAAATCTATTGTATCTGCCATCACAGTCTCCATGGGTAATGAATTCCACATTTTAACTGCCCTTACTGTAAAGAACCCTTTCCTTTGTTGCTGGTGAAATTTCCTTTCCTCCAACCTTAAGGGATGGCCCCGAGTCCTTTGTACTGCCCGTGGGATGAATAGTTCTTTTGAAAGCTCCTTGTATTGTCCCTGAATATATTTGTATAGAGTTATCATATCCCCTCTTAGACGCCTCTTTTCTAATGTAAATAAATCTAATTTAGCTAGCCTCTCCTTATAAGTTAGAATGTCCATCCCCTTTATTAATTTGGTGGCTCTTCTCTGCACTCTCTCTAGTTTCATAATGTCTTTTCTTAGGATTGGCGCCCAAAATTGTACTCCATATTCAAGGTGTGGTCTTACTAATGCTTTGGAAAGGGGCATAATTATATTTACTTCCCTTCCATCCATTGCCCGTTTGATGCAAGATAAGATCTTGTTTGCCTTTGCAGCTACTGCATGACATTGGGCACTATTGCTAAGCCTGCTGTCTACAAGCACTCCTAAATCCTTCTCCATCAAGGATTCCCCCAATATATCTCCATTTAATTTGTAAGTCGCCTTTTTATTCTTGTATCCCAAATGCATAACCTTACATTTATCTGTATTAAACCTCATCTGCCATTTACCTGCCCACGTTTCCAGTCTCTCCAAGTCCTTCTGAAGAGAAATTACATCCTGCTCTGATACTATTACCTTACACAATTTAGTATCATCAGCAAAGATGGAGACTTTGCTCTCGATCCCAACCTCAAGGTCATTAATAAACAAGTTAAAAAGCAGGGGTCCCAGTACCGATCCCTGAGGTACTCCACTCACGACTTTAGCCCAACCTGAAAAAGTTTCATTTATGACAACCCTCTGTTGTCTGTCCTTTAACCAGTTTTCAATCCAGGTGCATATATTATTACTGAGTCCAACTTTCTTTATTTTGTACACCAACCTCTTGTGTGAAACCATATCAAAAGCCTTTGCAAAATCTAAGTAGACCACATCAACCACATCAATTTACCCTGGTCTAAATTCCTACTTACCTCTTCAAAGAAACAAATAAGGTTAGTTTGGCAAGATCTATCCTTCATAAATCCATGCTGACTATTACTAATAATTTTGTTTTCCATTAGGTATTCCTGAATATTATCCCGTATTAAACCTTCAAGTAGTTTCCCTACTATTGAAGTCAGGCTTACAGGTCTGTAATTTCCCGTTTGTGATCTAGCTCCCTTTTTAAATATAGGCACCACATCTGCTTTACGCCAATCTTGTGGTACTGAGCCTGTGGAAATGGAGTCCTTGAATATTAAATATAATGGTTTTGCTATTACTGAGCTTAACTCCTTGAGAACTCTTGGATGTATGCCATCGGGGCCAGGTGCCTTATTTACTTTCATTTTTTAAAGTCGCTTATGAACTTCTTCCTCAGTTAACCAATTGTTCATTAATATGGAGGTTGTGGCTTCCTCCTGCGGCACTACTATTGAACTTGATTCTTCCCTGGTAAACACAGAGGCAAGGAATTTGTTTTAATACCTAAGATGATGTGGTATGCTTCGGATCAGGAGCCATTCCAAGCCATCTCCATACTTTTTTCTTCCCATCATTCTGGTACAGGTTAATCTTAGTTTCATCTGTCCAAAAATGCTGTTCCAGACCTTGGCTGGCTTTTTTTAGATAATCTGTCCTTTCTATTCTTGATGCTTATGAATGGTTTGCACCTTGTGGTGAACCCTTTGCATTTGCTCTTGTGCAGTGTCTTCTCTTTATGGTAGACTTGGATAATGATATGCCTACCTCCTGTAGAGTGTTCTTCACTTGACTGGATGTTGTGAAGGGGTTTTTATTTATCATGGAAAGGATCCTACTGTCACGATTGTGCTCACCACAAACCGGGATGGACCGCGGGGCTGAGGTGGGGTTATATAATCACAGACCTTAGTCCGCGAAGACTGATCCGGAGTGCAAAATCCATAGTCGTACATAGCAGGGTCAGGATTGGAGAAGGCAGCATCGTCGTTATTCAAGCAGGAGTTCGGCAACAGGTAGACAGGAGTTCCCCGTTTCAGCATAGGAGCGTGAGTGCGGGAGTGGCCTCTGTGCGAGGAGCAGCCTCGGCCCATGACATCATTCTCAGCAGGGGGAGACAGCAGGCTGGCTGAAGTACACCGCAGGGCAGCATTGGGGAAAACCAACACTTTAGCACCGACGACCAAAGCAGGCCTCTGCGTGGAGAAAAGCAGCAGGCCTCAGGAAACTCAGGAAGTCAGGCTTCTGCGTAGAAGCATAGCAGCAGGCCTCAGGATACTCAAGAACTACTAACAAAGACCAGAGAAGTTAGTACACAAGGAGACAAGCCAAGGGCTTGTGGCAGAACACGTAACGTCCAGGGAAGGAATTATGCTCGGCTCTGATTCAGTGCCAAAGCCCAGTATATAAAGGGCGGAGATCCAATCACAGGGGGAGGGTGTGTAAGCATTCCTCCAATGATGGAGCACAGGGCAGAAGCTGCAATGAGAGGCAGCACATGTGCCATTGATTGCCAGAGGAAGCCTTTGTAACTGCAGAGGTCTGCAAGGCTAGAATCAAAGCCAGGAGCGGATTCCTTACACCTACGATCATCCACAACTGTTGTCTTCCATTGACGTCCAGGCCTTTTTGTGTTGCAGAGCTCACCAGTGCGTTCTTTTTTTCTCAGAATGTACCAAACTATTGATTTGGTCACTCCTAATGTTCCTGCTATCACTCTGATGGATTTCCTTTTCTTTTTGCAGCCTAAGGATGCCCTGTTTCACTTGCATTGAGAGCTCCTTTGACCGCATGTTGTGGGTTCACAGCAACAGCTTCCAAATGCAAATGCCACACCTGGAATCAACTCCAGACCTTTTATCTGCTTAATTGATGATGAAATAATGTCCATGAAACAGCTTTTGAGTCAATTGTCCAATTACTTTTGGTCCCTTGAAAAAGAGGGGGCTATATTAAAGAGATGTAATTCCTAAACCCTTCCTCCAATTTGGATATGAATACCCTCAAATTAAAGCTGATAGACTGCACTTTAAGCCCATATTAATTATTTAACTGTAACTTGAATTTATTTTGGTACACAGCTGAAATAACAAAACTTGTATCAGTGTCCAATTATTTCCGGACCTATCTGTATATACAGGTATGTAGATGGGTGAATAAAGAGTTTACCCACCAGTCGCTCAGAAGTATAAGAGTGGCTGTTGAATGTTGCTGAAACAGTTTTAGGGGCAGTGGTCACGGCAAACTCCAAACAGGTGAATGTATAAATAGTCTTTTCCAGCAACTGGCTCTAACGGAGCACTAGTGACGTTGAGATAAAAAGACTCACGTTTGGATGGAGTGTATGGTGCCGTGGCCTCACGATCCTCAGGTCATCTGTCCAGCCGCCAACACTTCCGTAATAACTCCGTCACGGTGGATGGTCACATGACCAGCGGGGATTGTAGTACCGATGGCGTGTGTGGCGGCAATGCACCACGATGCCCTAAAGATTCGCCCGACCGCCAACCCTCCTGTAACCGCTCCGTCGCAGTGGGTGGTCACATGACTGGCGGGGATTACGTTGCTTCCGGAATAGCAGGGAGAACAGCAACAACCCGGCGCGCTATCGGCAGACAGAAACACACAGGAACTCCTCCCACAGGAGGCGTGGACGAAGCACAGCCGAAGTAGAAGAACGATGGAAGGCTGATAAAGTGACTCCTCCTCCTGATATTCTGGCAGTGCACTGCCGTTCTCCTACCTGTATATACACTGTATTAAGACCAAAAGGGACTTGGGTTTTAAAGTAAATATCCAAAAGGCCTCCCTTTGGTCTAACCTTTTGATGCGATTACCTCCTCTTAAATGACAAGGAGCAGACTCAATCCCACAGGTCTCTTTTTTTGATTAATCTAACATGCTCCATAATGCGTGTTTTTAGATTCCTCGTAGTCCGGAATCTAAAAACACGCATTATGGAGCATGTTAGATTAATCAAAAAAAGAGACCTCAATCATCCGGTGCCACTACACTGTACCCATTGCCCCAGAGGGGATAGTAGATTACTCAAAGTATGTGGGATTAAGTCTGTTCCTTGTCATATAAGAGGAGGTAATCGCATCAAAAGGTTAGACCAAAGGGAGGCCTTTTGGATATTTACTTTAAAACCCAAGTCCCTTTTGGTCTTAATACAGACTGGGACCTTGGCCATTTTCTCTGACTTCATTTTTATTTTTATTTGAGTCATTGATAAACCCCTTCTAATTAAATTAAGGAATATTAACATATCTGAATAATAAGGTTTCTATTTCTTTTTTCCTCCCTTTTTTTCTATTTAATATGTTAATTCCTATGTAAAATATTTTCTTTTATGTAAAATATCCCCTTTTTAGTAGTCTCTTGTTTTATGTTCTTTCTTTCTTTTTGTTACCATCACATTCCCTATGACATATTTTGTTGGTTAAATCATTAAGACATGTGGTAGAACTATAAAGAAATGTCTTAAAATTACAATACAATTGATTTAAAAGATGTAAGATTGTCCGGTCTATTTAAGTGCATATTCTGAATATTATATTAATCTTTTCCCCTTTACATACCCTGGTTCTCTTCCCTTACATCTGTATATTTTTGAGTTATCTATGCTTAAATATATGGACAAAGGCTTTTTTGCTGTTCTCCATGATTATTATGTGTATACTTGCTCTTTTTGAGTTCTGGGTATAGAAAAGAGTAAAACTTCCTAAATTTATTTTTTATTATTATTTTAATATATATATTTGCCTTTTTTTATACATGTGGTGTCATTGTGCAAGTGTGCCATTCTCTTATGATTTGTTTTTCTATTATTTGGAAGTTATATATAGGAATTGTGTTTTAATCATTAGGCTAATGGCACTTTTTAATTATTTTTTATAAAATTTGTTCTTTTTGTTCATTTTTGATAAAGTTTGTTGATATTGTTTTTTCTTTATCTGTTTTTGCACTGGGTGAGGAAGCCATGTTATAGACGTCACAGACGATTAGGTGAACAGAGGCCTATATTGGCCGTAATAAAGTTTTTTTTTTTTTATTGATGGGTTAAGTGACCCAATCGGATGGCTTGTCCTAGAGCTCCATAATACTCTAATGGACGAGTGGCTTGTTCGTTACTAATAAAGTTGTTTTAGTGTGATGCGATCTGCTTACCAATGGGGATTCGTCTTAAGGGAGATGCCACCCGATTGGTCAGTCCATGTGTGACGTCACTCGGTAGTGCGTTTGGCGCTACGGAATAAATATTGGCTCCCTATTGTTGTTAGGTACACCTTGAGAAAGGGCATAGAGCCCGAAACGCGTTGGTGGACCACTGCTGTGGCCATGGGGGACACTTAGTCCAATTTTTATGCAATAAACACTTTTTTTGCTGTTGCAACAGTGAGCCTCCACCTGATTTTCTGGCAGTGCACTGCCGTTCTCCTACCTGTTCCCGCTGAATCACCTGGTGGACTGCACGCCTTTCATGCTGCTGCTGTATGAAACTCCTGGATACCAAAAGTGAGTTCTTTTTGTGGGTTGCCATACCCTGTTTTTCTCACTGAATGGACTTTATTTGTACTATGTATCAGTGGTGCCAGTGGCATTAAGTACTAGTCCCCTAACCCTATTAGGGCAACTTTATTGTGTATATCCAGTATATTGGGAGTTTCTATTACTGCAGATGTTATAAATATAAATATAAGGACTTGCTCTTCTGATGCACTGGCGTCCTACACATCCTAACTGTATATACTCTTAATTAACCCCCCATACACATACTGTACTGTAGGGTTTGAACGCAGCATACCATTTCCTTTTCCTGCCCTGACGAAGTGTTAGTTTGAATGCGAAATGGCTGTTAGCTGTCGGCTGATCCCTGGTCTTACCTCTAAGGTTTAAAGTACCTTCTTCTAGATTATTTTCATGGCACATAGAGGTATATATTGTGATGCCCACACAACGTGGTAGCAGCTTTTAGTCCCAGATAAAGGCAGGCAACGTCATACTTCTCTTACATGGGGTTTCTTTACAGGGATTAAATCATATTCTAATAGGCCCTCCATCCCTTTAAATCATAACAACACATAAAAATAACACCTATTCCCTTTTGGGAAAGCTAACTACATCATGGCTTTCACCCTCACTAACTGCATGGCCAGTGAAGGGGTTAAAATTATATGTCAGCTCTACAAATCTCAGGGATTGAAAGGGTGAATATAATCTGCTAGTTTTATCTTTCTTATACAGGCTGTTCCAGTACTGAGAGAATTAACTCACTATGCTAGTTGTAATCTTTATTTACTTCTGTTGTTCTCAGTTTGTTTTTATACAATAGCACAAGAGCAGTAACATGTCCCAAACAATACAACTGCATGCTCTTGATAGACATTCCCTGTATTTCTCTTTGTAATGTAGAAGTAAAAACTGCTGGCCAAACACAAGCAAGATGTAATGATTTACTAATGCTTTGTCCAAAGACACAGATACATAACCTCTACAGAAACTTGTTATTTCTCATTGTTAAACATGATATGTTATGTATTAACATGCCCTTGGTTTTCTGTATAAATGTCGGGGCACAACTGAATAAAACTTTGAAGTGTGGAAGCAGACCTGTTGTTTGACTCCTCTCTTCCCGAGCTCGTATTTGTCTGTGTTTCGGAGACTTGTAAACCAGTGCTGTCCAAATCACTAGGTTGAGTGAAGTGATTCCTACCAAAGTAAAAAAGTAACCCTTTCAGTTGGTGGCAAGCGGTGGGATCTCCACTGGGTCGGTGAGTATACTCTAATTTATTGTTTCTTGCCTTCCCTATGGAGATCCCTATTGGTAGGATAACAGGGTATAAAGTCCCTGATAGGTTTTTAAGGGTATAAAGTCCCTGATATTATTGGGGTATAAAGTCCATGATACCAATTACGGGTATAAAGTCCCTAATTGTTGTTGTTTATCAGACTGGTTTACGCTCTCCCGGACACAGCAGACTTATTATAGAGTATAAAGTGTAAAGTGTTGTATTGTAGAGTATGTGTTTATTATAGAGTATAAGTGTTTATTATAGAGTATAAGTGTTTATTATAGAGTATAAGTGTTGTATTATAAAATATAAGTGTTGTATTATAGAGTATAAGTGTTGTATTATAGAGTATAAGTATTGTATTGTAGAGCACAAGTGTTAAGATTACAGTGATAAGTTTTTTCTTTTAGATCTTCTGCATAAGTTTCCTTTGTGTTGCAATCATTCCATTTTTAAATAAACTAATTATGGGTACTAACACTAGTAAAAATCTGGGAGGTAAACCAGAGTTTATTAAGTATAAAACTAACAAAAAGACTAAGAAAAATAAAAATGTAGGACAGGTCACCGTTTGTAGACGGAAACCAGGTCAAAGCCCCATAGAATTTGTTGTACAGATTGTCGGAAATTATTATGTTGATCCGTTTGTGGACAATTTGTCTGGGTGGACTGAAGCAATGGGTTCCACTAGTCCGTTTCCAAGAGACGGTGCCTTTCATGATTTTCATATGTTGATGCTCAGAGGCACTTGTCTAGGGGAACCTGACTGGTTGTGGTTTGGTCCCAATCCAAAGTGGAATATGAAATATATGCGGGAATCTGCCAATGCATGGGTTAAAATTGCCCCCTACGGGTGGGAAATGTCACCCGATAAAATTGTGTCCTCCGCACCTCCACCTACTTATATATCTTCCCTGTACACTAGTTTATCTCAGGAACCCTTTTCGGATGAGGATGTTTTATTAGCAATAACACCCCGTGTTGACCCCAGTCCGACTGTGAGTCGCAGTGAGACCCCTCCACCCCATTCGGGTTCGGGTACACAACAAATATTCTCCACTTCTGTTAGTGAGGGTACCCGAGCTAAAATACAAGCTGCTCAGCAACTGGCTGCTTCTAAAACTGGTCTCACTGAGTTAGTCAGCCCTCAAAAGAGCAGTGACAAGTCGTGGACCATGAGTAGTCCTAGAGGTCTCTTACAAACCATAGCAAATTATGTGGCACCTTGAGCCCAGGTTGACACTGTTGTTACAATGCCATTTATGACTGTGGGCGACCAGTTGATTACTAAACCCCCTAATATTATGACTCTTAATGCATGGACAAAGACTCATGGTGTACCAAAAACAAAGGGCGACCTGAATTGTATAATACAGGAATATGTAATACACCTTGTTGACAAGTTGAATGGCATCTATGGTGATGTATCTATGTCTCTTCCTTGTCCCACAGGTACGCCAACACACCCTTTCAAACCAGGTGACACGGTCCTGGTCAAGCAACTGTTCAAAAACAAGACGCTGGATCCTCCCTTCGGCAAACCAACCACCATCATCGCCGTCACCCGTTCTGCAATCTTGACAGAAGACAGCCCAACATGGATACACGCAAGCCGTGTGAAGACCGCACCAATTGGTTCCCGTGAACCACCCATCTTGGAACCGTCGGCAAGCTCCTAATATTTGCCATATGGTTATCTATTATAATAGCTATAATCTGGGGACTAATTGCGGGACTAACTACCTGTTATATGCAACACACGGAGACATACACATATATAAATGTTACACCCACCAGTTGTATGTTCAATTGTACAGAATATTCTGGGCGACACAAAAGGGAGAGATGCCAACCTTTGCAGTTCTCTCAGACCACCCATATATTCATCTCTAATCGTCACACGAGATACCTAGTAAGAGATGTGAAAGTTGTGAATAAAAAACACAAGTCTGAGGATATGTTTTGCAGAATGACAAATAAGTTTATTGCAGTGTACGGTGCACACGCAGAGGAGAGTTTCAAAATAAAACTCTCCCAACGACATGGTGGCATACAGGCCTTATTTATACACAAAATACTAAGCCCACGCCCCCTATACGAGGTTGCGTGTCATCAATACATAAACAAAATATGAATATGAACACCACATTGAGTTAAAGCATTATTATGGGATGCATAAATGAAATGACTCAGCTATTATTCCTTATACAAGCCATTGACCTTTTCTCTACATACGGAACTTCATGGGCACCTCCCTCGGAATGTGAGACAGTGCCTATCTGTCTTTTATTTTCATAACATTGGCACATTGCTCTTCTCTTCAAGGTCTTGTGGTTTAGCTGAACCGCTCAATATCAATTGGAACTTCAGCAGAAAAAAAATGTCTTTTAAACTAACTTCCATACCAACTTTCAAACAGACAATAGACAATATCAGGCACCTAAGATGGATGCTGACTCAAAATGGAGGCTTAGATCCCAGTGCTGTTTATGTCAGACCTCCCCCCCTTACGTCATATTCTCACTTTGTCACTCCCTCCTTTTTTTATTCTTAAAACATAGCTTTTGAGAATTAAGTTTATGATGATAGTCCAGGGATAACTCAGAGGACAAGGGCGCGTGCCCTTCACTGTCATAGTCTCGTAAGGCGCTGCGGCCAATATGTCTTTTGGAGTTGAATAACTGTGATCGGAATCTTCTTTCTTCAAGGGGCTGCTGTTTCTGGCATCTGCAAAGAGTGGCATCAGATTGGGGGAGGGGGTAGCAATTTGTGGATCATACCTTTGCAACACGTGACACACACATACATGACAACAAGTAACACCCCCAAACACATCAAAGCATTCATAAGTTTTTGCTCCAAGTGATCTAAGCCATTCACCTAACCCCAAGGGTGATATTCTGTCACTTCCCTTTCTAAGCCTTTTTTGCTTTAATCAAAGCACATACCCCTCCTTTTGAAGCTAAAACATAGTCTAAAGCAATTCTGTTTTGTAAGGCCATAAGCCTAATCTGAACCTGTTCTTGGTTTAATGATGAAATTAGAAACTGCAAAATTAAGGCCACATCCTTCCTGTAAATTGTTATCTGACTAAACATACATTTTTACACAGGTTTCATTGGTTGGTGGAGACACTTGACCCATAAATTGATTCTTGTTCCTAGTGTGTGATACACCCTTTAAAGAGGTTCCCTTAAAAAAAATTGGAAAAATACAGAAATTATACACATAATACTAAAAACCTTATTTTATGCAAGCAACCTTTCTTTGGATATGCAGTTGCTAGATAAAAGAAATGGCATCTATCTCTATCATCATATATTTTCAGATTCATCACAACATTCTATTTCTGAGAATTGAGGGGATTTGGTATCTGTGGAAGCGAAATGCATGATCCAAACCCCTGCACGCATTATATACATCATTCACTCAGAATATCAGAACAGACGATGTCTGCGATGGGTCAAAATGGCTGACTTATGATCCTTTCCTTGTGGCTGACACACGCCCCTGGGTGACCCCCTCCTTTCGGTGGAGGTGCAACACACTTCTGGATCAAAGTTTTGCTGCACATGACACATACTTAGAGAGTGATGAGTACTGCCAAAACACATACGAGAGCTTTCACAAGCCACGCTTCCAGGAAACCAATCCTCCCATCAAGGCTCAATTGCACCTTAAATTTCTAACTTAAACACACTCTAAAGAATAAAAATATTGAGTCTTTGAAAAAATGAAATGTTCTGATAAAACCGGGCCTTAGCCTGGTGTCTTATTTTCCTCGTTGGTTAACGGTTAGAGTTTTGACTCGGCAAGACGTTAACTTGCTGCGGCTGTGCTTTAGGTGACTTTGGTCTTTGGTGGAGCTGGAACATTTGATGGAGCTGGAACGAGCTTTACGTGCTTTGGGTCCAGGAAAAGAACTCTGCCACTTTAATTGCTGTATAGGTGGTTACTTTAGGCCTTTTCACCAGAGATGAAGAGCATGCTTGCGCAGGAAATATGTGACTATTAACCCCATCTCGAGTAGGTGCACTTTCAACTTTGCCTAGAGAGACTCAAAAAATGTATTAGTTGCATACAACTTATTGTTTTATTACCAATAACATGGTCCTTAATTCGTTCCTTTGGACTGCTGATAGTCATAAGTCATCCCATATGTGTCTCATAGGGAGATAATTTATACCTAGGAATAAATTCATGTATCAATGTGTTCACTCCTGTCTTAGCATCCGCATATAGACAGAGGTATTCCCTATTAATGTTCCTCAAATTAAAACTAAGTAGCCAATGTGAACCTGACTTTGATACAATCTAAGTTCCTGAAACTTTGGGGCCTCATCCCCTGCCAAGCCACATGCTTCCATAATTAATTCTATCCTGTCTGCAGGCCATATCCCTAAGACCTGGGAAACTGCCAGAGTTTGTCCCAATCTTCAAAAGTGGGGACAAAAAACACTGTCTCAAACTACAGGCCAATCTCTCTTCTCCCAATACTATCCACAGTCATGGAAAAAAATATTCCCTCCCAATTAAGCAATTATTTTACCCATACAAATTTCCCTAGCCAATCCCTATCTGGCTTTTACCCAAATACTCCACTGTAACTATTCTGCTAAAAAAATTGAAATGCCTTGTATATAATGCATACCCTATTCACTTATGTAACTGCCTTTGCAACTATGTATCCCCTGTATTTAACCCTATGCAAAAGACACATCCGCAAATGAGAGGTGACTCCCAAATTCACCACTTCCTGGCAAACCCATTCTAGATTACACAGCAATTTTTGACAATAACCACTGCTTATGGACACCTTTGGAAAAAGTAAATGGTTAAAAGTTATAACATACATCACATATTCAGTTAATAGACAAATGATTTTGTATGAGACTTCACACTAATGTCTTGCTTTATATAATCTCTTTGCACAGTGCTGAGCACACGGTCAGCTTTATAATTTTAAAGACACTCTGCATATTCATCTGACTAAAGACAAATGATTTTATAAGCTTGTTTCTGGGTGTTTCGCCAATTGACCCTGAACAGATAAGATAACGGCACACCACGGCTTCTTCCTGAAAAATAATAATTATTGGATTGGAACTTTTGCTTAAAGTTTAAATACATGGAGCTTTATCCAGAGCCCTAAGAACTACATTTTTTATGGCCTCTCAAAAATTAACCAATGGGCTTTTATATAGCTGAGGTTTATATAACTTCTTAACACACAAATAACTCCACACGCTCATGCTATTTCCCTCCACTCAGTTCTTTTTAATGCCTTCTGTTTGAACTTTCATAGTTTCACTGACTTCATTCACTACAAATTTATGCTATCCTGTTGCAATTCTGTCCTTTATCACGCTACCCAAACCTATTTCTCTCCATTAATCAACACTCACAAGTCTAACCCACACTAACTATTCCTTCATCTCACCTCAGGACTTTGCTGACTATTTTAAGCAAGAGGTTGAATCCATACACCAGAACATTCCCTCTTTTTCCTCCTATCCTACTTTGCTTCCTACTCTCTTCCTGCTTTCCTTGACTCTTTTTCCACTGTCTCAAAAGAGTGTCACCATCACTGTTGATCTCCTTTCTCCCTCTACTCTGCTAAATTTCCATTCTCCTTAAAACATGTAATAGTTATACCATGACTCAAAAATAGCAAGCTTGACCCTACCTGTCTTTCTAACTACTGAACTTGTCTTGTATTCTCTTGCTTGCTCCATTTTCTCAACACCCATTCTCTCCTTAACCCTCTACAATCTGACTTCTGCACTGCTCCCTCCACGGAGACAATTCTCACTAAAATAACTGATGACCTATATGCTGCCCAAGACAGGGGTCATTACACTCTGCTCATATTACTCTCTGAAGCATTTGACTCTGTGGACCACACTCTTCTCATTTCTCTATACACACTCTATCTAGGTGACCTAATAACATCTCTTTGGTTTAAATATCACCACTATGCTGACGACACCCTCGTTTACTTTTCAACCCCTGACCTTACACCTGCTGTATAGACCTCAGTTTCTGAATGTCCTTCTGTTATCTCATCCTGGAAGGCCCTTTTTCGCCTTAAATTTAACATGGCAAAAACAGAGTTCCTCATACTTCCTCCCAAACCTGACCCTATTATCTCCTTCCACATTACTCTTGAATCTTCCATCCAGTAACTCAAGCACACTGCTTAGGGGTCACTCCCAACTCCTCTCTCATATTCTCCTCTTTCATTCAAAACATTTCTATAACTGTCGCTTTTTCCTCCTCAATATCACAAAGATACACCTGTTCCTCTGTTGCTCAACTGTTAAAAACTCTGATTCAGACCCTCATTCTCTCCCCTCTTGATAACTGTAATCCCCTGCTATCCCGCCTTCCTGACTTTCACCTGTCTTCCCTACTATCTATCCCAAACGCTGCTGCCAGAATCACTCTACTCTTTAAACTCTGATTCTGCGTTTCCCCTCCTGAAATTCCTCTCCTGGCTTCTAATCAAATCCTACTGTTTCTCTATGCTCTCCCTACCTACCAATTAGATTGTAAGCTCCTCAGAGCAGTGACTTCTATTCCTTAATGTTACTTTTATGTCTGGATCACTTATTTCATGACCTGTTACCTTTACCATTTGATACCTATATGATTACGACGTGCACCACTCCTGTGAAGCGCTGTGCATATTAATGGCGTTATATACATAAAAACATACAATAAAATATATATTTCAAACAATGCTTGTGAGCTTTTACCCGCATTTTTGAACACAAAATATTCCCAAACATATCCTAATCCTATAGAAATAAAATTGAAATGTGTTTTTACTGGTTACACACAATACAAAAAACTTCTCTCATACACAGCCAAACAACATCACAAAAATAACGAACAAATAAAAGAAAAAACATTTCTCCCCTATTACCAAATAATTTCACCCTGCAACTATATTAATAAAAGTTCCCTTCTCTTTCTTTATTCTCATCAATAACCTGAATTTAAAACTACTCTGATGCTCCGGAGCTTTTGAGTTATCTTTCGTATCTTGGCACATTCCTCGCGCTGGAGAAAAAGGTGGGGGCACGCTCTGTGCTGCTGCGATTCTGATTCTCTTTCTTTCAGACCTTTGACTTCATTGTGAGCAAATAATATTCATGTTTTTGTACTTACTTGCAAGTTTTTGGATGGTGATTTGTGCACACAGGTGATACTTAGCATGGTTTATCTTTCACACAGGTAATCATTCAGGAAAAATTCATTAGGGTATCAAATCCATCTAGCAACTCTCCATTAAGGGCGCAAAAATTTTACTTACCGGCACCGAAACTTGAGTTTATATCAGGAAATGATTTATAACCACTTATTGTATGTGGGGAAATGGAAGGAAAAGCTTATATGTTTACAACTGATTTCTGCGGCATCCAGTCAGCCGGGCCTGCCATGCATAACTTTAGCCACAAAAACCTCATAAAATCCAAAGATTTATACTGCCACAGACACACAGGGATTACTGAAAGTTAGAAGGTTCCACTATGAGCCCTTGCGTTCGCATTCTTACGAATAAGAAAAACGGTGCGGCTGCCCTACGTTCACGCTTCCTTCCATAGTAATTTATTGCAAACAAACTCTTCATTTGGGTGGCATGTTTTTCACTGGGACTTGCATGTGTTTTTTTCATTGAACTTGCATATGTATTTTCATTGGCCAACAAAACATATTTATATTGTCTCTTCTTGTTCTCGTATCCATTCTTTATTATTTTTGTCTGCAGACACACAACCTCTAACGGCAAATTTTGAGAACTTTGGTTTCCCATTATTCTCCTGTTACAGTAATCACATTTAATTGACCTGTACAATACTCCTGATACAATAATCAGCGCAAGCTGATTGCGTACAACTCTTTCGGCATGTTATTGTTCTGAATATGCAAATAAGGACCTGTCACGAGACTGTTCCCCAATCATATTTTTTCACCATAACTATACCCAAGAAAACACTTGACTTACTTCAGCGGGTCCAACCCAGTCCTGATAAACCTTATACAACTCTTTTATAACATGGATAAAGATAAGACCTTCTAAACAGATATCCATAAATAAACTCACTTGGTATATTAATGACAAGACAGAGCAAATGTACAATCAGGGACCCATACTGCTCAGACAACAAAAATATTTATCACAACCATGGACAGTCTGAAAAACAATCCCTTAAGAATACAAACACTCTCTTTCATCACAAAACACCAAAACTTTTAACGGGACTCTCACCTTAATCCCAATAAAACTTAACATCTATAACACTTTAAAATGGATACAGGAACAGACAAATAAACTTATTTGAAACTGCTAGGTAAACCCGTCAACCAGATTGAGACAGTCTTCAAAACACATCTCTCTACACACTACTCAAAACAACTTTTTAAACTCAGGCTTTCCTCAAAAGGTGCCTTTTACCTTGATTCTTACAAGCGCTCAGATTTGAGTGACCGAGGAGTGTTTTTTTCAGGTGCTCAGCTTCCGGTATTTTTGGATTCCTATTCGGTGCGCCATCTGTAAAAGTTGTGAATAAAAAACACAAGTCTGAGGATATGTTTTGCAGAATGACAAATAAGTTTATTGCAGTGTATGGTGCACACGCAGAGGAGAGTTTCAAAATAAAACTCTCCCAACGACATGGTGGCATACAGGCCTTATTTATACACAAAATACTAAGCCCACGCCCCCTATATGAGGTTGCATGTCATCACTACGTAAACAAAATATGAATATGAACACATTGAGTTAAAGCATTATTATGGGATGCATAAATGAAATGAAATGACTCAGCTAATATTCCTTATACAAGCCGTTGACCTTTTCTCTACATATACCATGCTCTGATCCATTAAAACCTTTTTATTGGGGACACACTCTCTAGCAATTATTTTTTCCAGTAGTGCTTCATCTCTCCCTCGTCGAACCTCTACATACGGAACTTCATGGGCACCTCCCTCGGAATGCGAGACAGTGCCTATCTGTCTCTTATTTTCATAACATTGGCAAATTGCTCTTCTCTTCAAGGTCTTGTGGCTTAGCTGAACCGCTCAATATCAATTGGAACTTCAGCAGAAAAAAAATGTCTTTTAAACTAACTTCAATACCAACTTTCATACAGACAATAGACAATATCAGCACCTAAGATGGATTCTGACTCAAAATGGAGGCTTAGATCCCAGTGCTGTTTATGTCAGACCTCCCCCCCTTACGTCATATTCTCACTTTGTCAGAGATAGGTTTCTGCAAGCCCATGGTCTTTTGGAGATTTCTTCCCCCGGGAGATTTTCCTCTCCTGAGTGGTGAGCAGAAGAATAAATGGGTTTGGTCAAATGGTTGTTCTTTTAGAACAAAAGGAGGGAATTGAAGGGGTTAAAATTATATGTCAGCTCTACAAGTCTCAGGGATTGAAAGGGTGAATATAATCTGCTAGCTATATCTTTCTTATACAGGCTGTTCCAGTACTGAGAGAATTAACTCACTATGCTAGTTATAATTTTATTTACTTCGGTTGTTCTCAGTTTGTTTTTATACAATAGCACAAGAGCAGTAACATGTCCCAAACAATACAACTGCATGCTCTTGATAGACATTCCCTGTATTTCTCTTTGTAATGTAGAAGTAAAAACTGCTGGCCAAACACAAGCAAGATGTAATGATTTACTAATGCTTTGTCCGAAGACACAGATACATAACCTCTACAGAAACTTGTTATTTCTCATTGTTAAACATGATATGTTATGTATTAACATGCCCTTGGTTTTCTGTATAAATGTCGGGGCACAACTGAATAAAACTTTGAAGTGTGGAAGCAGACCTGTTGTCTGACTCCTCTCTTCCCGAGCTCGTATTTGTCTGTGTTTCGGAGACTGCTAAACCAGTGCTGTCCAAATCACTAGGTTGAGTGAAGTGATTCCTACCAAAGTAAAAAAGTAACCCTTTGAGCCAGCTAAGCTGGTTCCCAAGCTAAAACATGTAACCCAGTCTCTTCATACAACAATAAAGTGTTTTTGCTTATCTGTCAGTCCTTTGCTTCAGCACAGCCTTGTCGTCCTTCTTCTTAGGGGAACTCAGCCCACCTTGAGCCCAGAGAAACTCCTCTATAGGTCCTCTTTACCAGATTCCGCAGCTGGGGAGCACTTCTATCTCCCCCTTCTCTGGGGAAAATAGTCTCTCTGTTTGGCAGCTTCCTGTGTCTTTTAAAACACTTCCTCATTCAGTTCATTGAGAGAGGCTGATTAACTCCTAGTTAGCACCTGCTGCTAGCTTCTCTTTGAGGAATTAACTCTCTGTGGACTGAAAAGCACACTTACTGCACTGTTCCAGCCCCTAGAGGACAGTGATGGTATCACAATAATATATATATATATTACGCAGTGGTCAACAAAGCACCCAAAAATCTACTTGCCAAACCAAAACATCTACTCGCCACTTAGACCCGCCCCCAGCCTGCCCTTATCCCCAGCCCTAGCCTGCTTTTTAAAAGAGAAATTGAATAAATTTCTAGTAAGAACAACATTTGTTTTTGACATAACAGTTTATTTATTGTATTACATTTATACTTTACTACAATTAGTCCTTGTTACATAATTACGTGTGTGTGTGTATAAATGTGGGATCTAGAAAAAAAGCCAGATGTGAATGATTAGTTTCCTGAACCCCTTAACCAGTGTCTGGATGCCCCACTTCAGAATATCTAAAGCAGCAATCCCACCTGGGATCTTACCTGATCCGCAGTCCCTCAATGTCCAGGTACCCACATTCATGCAATGTTATATATTGGAGGGGATGTGTTCCCTACCTGTCTTCTGGCTTAGGGGGGATTCTGATGTCTCCCGTGTGAATCTCGAGAGTTGGAGCTGGAAGAAAGCAGTATAAGTTATTTCGGTGTAGGTATAGGCCAGTAAAGATATATAGGGTAAATAAAATATCCAGATCCAGAGTGTGAGACACTGAGTGTGAGAGAGTGTGTGTGTGTGTGTGTGTGTGCGTGTGTGTGAGACACAGAGAGAGAGTGTGTGTGTGTATGTGTGTGTGTGTGTGTGTGTATGTATGTGTGTATGACACAGAGTGTGTGTGTGACACAGAGTGTGTGTTTGGGTGTGTGGGTGTGTGTGTGAGAGAGAAAGAGGGTGACAGAGGGTGACAGGGTGAGGCGGAGGGTTACAGGGTGAGACAGAGGGTTACCGGTGAGACAGAGAGAGACAGAGGGATTCAGGGAGAGACAGAGAGAGACAGAGAGAGACAGAGAGAGACAGAGGGTGACAGAGGGTGACAGAGAGAGAAAGAGGGTGACAGAGGGTGACAGAGGGTAACAGAGAGAGACAGAGGGTAACAGAGAGAGACAGAGGGTGACAGAGAGAGACAGAGGGTGACAGAGAGAGACAGAGGGTGACAGAGAGAGACAGAGGGTGACAGAGAGAGACAGAGGGTGACACAGAGAGATAGAGGGTGACACAGAGAGACAGAGGGTGACACAGAGGGAGACAGAGGGAGACAGAGAGAGACAGAGAGAGACACAGGGTGACACAGGATGACAGAGGTGACAGAGGATGACAGAGGGTGACAGAGGGTGACAGAGAGAGACAGAGGGTGACAGAGACAGACAGAGAGTGACAGAGGGTGACAGAGGGTGACAGAGGGAGACAGAGAGAGACAGAGGGTGACACAGGGTGACACAGGGTGACAGAGGGTGACAGAAGGTGACAGAGGGTGACAGAGGGTGACAGAGAGAGACAGAGGGTGACAGAGAGAGACAGAGGGTGACAGAGAGACAGAGGGTGACAGAGAGAGACAGAGGGTGACAGAGAGAGATAGAGGGTGACACAGAGTGACAGAGAGTGACAGAGAATGACAGAGAATGACAGAGGGTGACAGAGGGTGACAGAGGGAGACAGAGGGAGACAGAGGGAGACAGAGGGTGACAGAGGGTGACAGAGGGTGACAGAGGGAGACAGAGGGAGACACAGAGAGACAGAGGTGACAGAGGGTGACACAGAGAGACAGAGGTGACACAGAGAGACAGACGGTGACAGAGGGTGACAGAGGGTGACAGAGAGAGACAGAGGGTACAGAGAGAGACAGAGGGTGACAGAGAGAGACAGAGGGTGACAGAGGGTGACAGCGTGAGGCGAAGGGTTACAGGGTGAGACAGAGGGTTACCGGTGAGACAGAGAGAGACAGAGGGAGACAGGGAGAGACAGGGAGAGACAGAGAGAGACAGAGATAGACAGAGAGAGACATAGGGTGACAGAGGGTGACAGAGGGTGACAGAGGGTGACAGAGGGTAACAGAGAGAGACAGAGGGTAACAGAGAGAGACAGAGGGTGAAAGAGAGAGACAGAGGGTGACAGAGAGAGACAGAGGGTGACAGAGAGAGACAGAGAGAGACAGAGGGTGACACAGAGAGACAGAGAGAGACAGAGGGTGACAGAGGGTGACAGAGGGAGACAGAGGGAGACAGAGGGAGACAGAGGGAGACAGAGGGTGACAGAGGGAGACAGAGGGAGACAGAGGGAGACAGAGGGTGACAGAGAGAGACAGAGGGTGACACAAAGAGACAGAGGGTGACAGAGGGTGACACAGAAAGACAGAGGTGACACAAAGAGGCAGACGGTGACAGAGGGTGACAGAGGGTGACAGAGAGAGACAGAGAGAGACAGAGGGTGACAGAGGGTGACAGAGGGTGACAGAGGGTGACAGAGGGTGACAGAGAGAGACAGAGGGTGACAGAGAGAGACAGAGGGTGACAGAGAGTCAGAGGGTGACAGAGAGAGACAGAGGGTGACAGAGAGAGACAGAGGGTGACACAGAGTGACAGAGAGTGACAGAGAATGACAGAGGGTGACAGAGGGTGACAGAGGGAGACAGAGGGAGACAGAGGGAGACAGAGGGTGACAGAGGGTGACAGAGGGTGACAGAGGGAGACAGAGGGAGACACAGAGAGACAGAGGTGACAGAGGGTGACACAGAGAGACAGAGGTGACACAGAGAGACAGACGGTGACAGAGGGTGACAGAGGGTGACAGAGAGAGACAGAGGGTACAGAGAGAGACAGAGGGTGACAGAGAGAGACAGAGGGTGACAGAGGGTGACAGCGTGAGGCGAAGGGTTACAGGGTGAGACAGAGGGTTACCGGTGAGACAGAGAGAGACAGAGGGAGACAGGGAGAGACAGGGAGAGACAGAGAGAGACAGAGATAGACAGAGAGAGACATAGGGTGACAGAGGGTGACAGAGGGTGACAGAGGGTAACAGAGAGAGACAGAGGGTGAAAGAGAGAGACAGAGGGTGACAGAGAGAGACAGAGGGTGACAGAGAGAGACAGAGAGAGACAGAGGGTGACACAGAGAGACAGAAAGAGACAGAGGGTGACAGAGGGTGACAGAGGGTGACAGAGTGTGACAGAGGGAGACAGAGGGAGACAGAGGGAGACAGAGGGAGACAGAGGGAGACAGAGGGTGACAGAGGGAGACAGAGGGAGACAGAGGGAGACAGAGGGTGACAGAGGGTGACACAAAGAGACAGAGGGTGACAGAGGGTGACACAGAAAGACAGAGGTGACACAGAGAGGCAGACGGTGACAGAGGGTGACAGAGAGAGACAGAGAGAGACAGAGGGTGACAGAGGGTGACAGAGGGTGACAGAGGGTGACAGAGGGTGACAGAGTGACACAGAGTGACACAGGGTGACACAGGGTGACAGAGTGTGACAGAGGGTGACAGAGGGTGACAGAGGGTGACAGAGGGTGACAGACAGAGACAGAGGGTGACAGACAGAGACAGAGGGTGACAGAGGGTGACAGAGGGTGACAGAGGGTGACAGAGAGAGACAGAGGGTGACAGAGAGAGACAGAGGGTGACAGAGAGAGACAGAGGGTGACAGAGCATAACAGAGGGTAACAGAGGGTGACAGTGTGAGACAGAGGGTGACAGGGTGAGACAGAGGGTGACAGGGTGAGACAGAGGGTGACAGAAAGTGAGACAGAGGGTGACAGAAAGTGAGACAGAGGGTGACAGAAAGTGAGACAGAGGGTGACAGAAAGTGAGACAGAGGGTGACAGAAAGTGAGACAGAGGGTCAGAAAGTGAGACAGAGGGTCAGAAAGTGAGACAGAGGGTAAGAAAGTGAGACAGAGGGGTCATATATATGTTAATACTCTGCAGATCAGCTGGTGATTAGTCTGTCAAACCAATCCGGATTGCGTCATCTAGTCAGCTGAGATGGTCCCGGAGTCTCTCATTTTTTATTCACCTGATGTCATGGGGGAGGCGGGTATATATACACCTTTCTGCCATCTCCTCCTTAAGCCACCTGAATAAGCGGGAAGCCGAAACGTATGTCGGGGCTGCCTGTTTGTTAGTGTACTCTACAAGTTCCCCCCTCATCACTCACAGACGTCTGAGAATATCTTCCTGCGGACACAAGGCGGCACGCTCATATAAAGGGTTCAGCAACTTCAGCAGCAGTCTCTCAAGTTCCCGGATGCCTGCCTTGGCTAAGTATCAACATTCTTGATGTCATCCACCATGATCATATGACATCTGGGACTCTTTCCTATATATACCTATTTGGTATTCAGTAACTGTGAGAACTGTCTGCAATTAGACTTGATTCTTGGTTACATTGGCTCTTCCTGTTGCTATAGTGAACCTTCAGATTTTTTCATGAGTGCAGTCACAATTCCTTGTTGTAATTTTGTCCTATGTTTTAACCATTTCCTGCCCGATTTATGACTTAGGTTTGTTTTATTCAACCATCATAAATAAGGGACCGTCTGGTCTTAGAGGTATGAGGCTGATTGCATGCCTCAGTATCCTCTGGTTTGATACACTAGTGATAATTATATGAACTCACCTTTCCTAGTCGTTAGGCTGGTTATATGTATTGGGCTCAATACAGGTATCTTGTGATGTGAGGGGTACTAGAGACTGTTTTAAATGTTATGTGATGTTGTTATAATAAATTGATTATTGCTTCGGTAAACCAGAGTGCTATTGTGGGATACTTTCTCTCCAGTTGTGCACATTTCTTTATCTCAAGCACCGTCAGTAGCTTTACTTTACAGCTTCTATACACTGATTTTTGTACCGTTTATTTATAGGGTCTGTAGCAGGTACTTTTTTCGTTGTTATTTATATATGTATAAGTGTATATATATATAAGATAGGGCTAACACCAGAGTTTTGGCATTAGTCAGGTATCAGTAAAAATCGGGACTTGATGATGACTGGCATCAAAATGAGTATGCAGAACTTATTAATTTGTTTCCGGTCTCGATATTTTTGTCAGCTGTAAAAAATGTGCTTTTTTTAATAGTACCAAGTTAAATTACATTCCCCCCATCCCCCTCCATAATACCACATTTTGGGCCTAATGAACTTTGATAACTCTAGGTCATTATACTGACATTTGTTGGTCAGTATGATTGTAAAGAAAATGTATATTTCATTACTTTTTTAATGTATTGACCCTAGCTGCACTAATGCACTTTGAGATTTAAAAATCTAGATGTTAGCTCCATGTTGCTTTAAAATAACCTTATTTGCTTTCATTTGGGCCCCAGGTGTACAAACATAAAAAATTTAAAATGATATAGTTATATCTGGGCTCAGACAAGTGGAATATAATTATAATAAAAATAAGCTCTTTCAGTACATACAAAAAGTTAACCAAGACAAGTATTTTCATTTGTATAACAACTAGGTTGTCTGATAGGAGGGCATTGTTAAATACTGTACCTACTTCTAGTGAACAATAACTATAGTTAGCAAATTTAAAAAAAAAAACAATTTAAAAGTATTTCAACTTAAATTAAATTTATCGAAATCATCAGAACAAGTTTTCAGTGTTCTTGATTAAAAAATCTTTTATGAAGTTGCTTTTTGATTTGCCCAACTCCCAAAATAACAAATGTAACAGGTTTGTATACATATAGTCAGTGTATAATCTATATTTAAGTTTCACTAAATAATTCAGCTTTAAATAAAGAAATATATATCATATTAACCTTCTCCAACCCCTAACCCCCCTCCCTAATCTGTTCAAGGACCTTAGCTGCCTTTAACAAACTAAACATGAACTTAAGGAAAGAAACAATAAAACAAATTTGAATACAATTTCGTCTTTAAGTGGCAACACACAACTATTAAATATTTAGGCATATACTGTATTTGACCGAAGACTATATGGGGCAAAGTATCCAAAAATACTTAAACAGTTGAGAGATGACCTGCAGATGTGGTCTGTGTTTAATATTATGCAGAAAAAATAGATGCGGCGCTCAACACTAGTGATAATATAAATGATTAAACAGGGGTCCTTCAAAATATGAGTACTGCAGTGCACAAGTGATATTCATGTCTATAAACAACAGAATAGTGCAAATAGTGCGAATAGTGCAAATAACTTAAATTAAATTTATCGAAATCATCAGAACAAGTTTTCAGTGTTCTTGATTAAAAAATCTTTTATGAAGTTGCTTTTTGATTTGCCCAACTCCCAAAATAACAAATGTAACAGGTTTGTATACATATAGTCAGTGTATAATCTATATTTAAGTTTCACTAAATAATTCAGCTTTAAATAAAGAAATATATATCATATTAACCTTCTCCAACCCCTAACCCCCCTCCCTAATCTGTTCAAGGACCTTAGCTGCCTTTAACAAACTAAACATGAACTTAAGGAAAGAAACAATAAAACAAATTTGAATACAATTTCGTCTTTAAGTGGCAACACACAACTATTAAATATTTAGGCATATACTGTATTTGACCGAAGACTATATGGGGCAAAGTATCCAAAAATACTTAAACAATTGAGAGATGACCTGCAGATGTGGTCTGTGTTTAATATTATGCAGAAAAAATAGATGCGGCGCTCAACACTAGTGATAATATAAATGATTAAACAGGGGTCCTTCAAAATATGAGTACTGCAGTGCACAAGTGATATTCATGTCTATAAACAACAGAATAGTGCAAATAATGGTGTTACAGATATAACACAATAAAGTGAGAGTGATGCATTAGCATAATAATAATAGGCACAAAAATGCAAAAAAGTGGATATAAGAATATACTCCTCCACTCAAACCCTGGAGCCGGATATGTCTCGCAATATCCACAAACAACTTCTATTCACACCGCAGGGAGCGGGGGACATGTACCATGGAGAAGGAAGACAGGAAAAAAACAGCATACAGTAGTACAGCAAGGACAAGTGAGTATATCTTGTCCTTACTGTACTACTCTATGGTGTTTTTTCCTGTCATCCTTCTCCATGGTAAATGCACCCGGTCCCTGCTGGGTTTAATATTGCCTGGATGGGGCTAATTTAACAGTTAAAATGAACCTGCTACTAAGACTGCTTTATTTATTTTAATCTATCCCTATCTTACCTATCCCAATGATAAATTCATATATATATATTTTATATATACTGTATATATACTGTATAAATACTAGTCTCTAATAACAAAGTTTGTGTGAATAATCAGCCCAGAGTAAATAGGCCCATTATTACTCATCCCTCTAGAGCCGGAGGCCTTGGACTTCCATAATGTCTTCTATGCTACTATAAAGCGGCCCAGGCAAGCCAATGGATCACCTGGCATACGAACCCCTCCACTAGGAGATTGGTGGCCCTCGAGGTCTCAAAGACTCTTCTGACTAATATAGATTAGAATTAGAATGTTGCTGCCAGTATGAGTCAGACAACCAAAACAATTTGCATTGCCAACTCTCACTCACTCTCAGGCTCTGGGACAAGCTCAAATTTAAATATAAACTAACAAATACAAACTCGATAATGACCCCCCTTTTGGGGAATTTTCTTTCAGGCCTTTCCAGATAGACCATTTCAAATTGGTCGAAGGCAAGTGTAGTCCTTGGACCCCTACCCTAAGTGAGATTAGGTACTGCTACTAGTGTCTTTTGTGGGGTGGTATGTACCTGAGAGGTAACAGAAGGGCTGAGTTGCACTGCGGTGTTGTGGGGAGAAACAGGACAGGTTTCCAGGGTTATTCACTCGTTGTCAGCGCCTCCAGCCAGCATGGATCCTGTGTTTGCATGATGGTCTATACTGACACTATGTTCTGGTCCAGTCAGTAACCACAATGGATTATATTGCAACTGGTTATTTATTCAGTACAGCAGAAGTCAGCCAGACTATACAGCTCTTCTTTAGGGATAAGGCCTTGCAGGTCCCATCCAGATTCTTATCCCTGGTAGTGCTCAGGATAACACACACACACTCCCACTCCTCAGGGGGAGGGAAGACAGACTGACTCACTTCTGAGAGGTCATCACATACAGAAGGTGACCCAATCAGTATCCTTCCCTCAGGCTGACACTTTCTGGTTGTTGCTAGGCCCGCCCTTAGATACATCAAATGTATCTAAAGCTGCAAAAGTACACAAGGCCTTTCTGAAGGAGTTAACCCATCCACTGCCTGCACCTAACAGGACTTACACTGGTAGGTCCCAGGAAAATAAGTAGCGGCTGGGAGGCTATGCTAGACAAGTATCAAGCGACTAACAGACATAAGCAGGGATCTTACGATTGAGCAGTTTGATCAGTTATTGAGGGAGAGAGAACTTCCCTCCAGTGAGATATTACACAGCTTTTCAGCACAGCCTGGTTAAAAGTACATAGCCAGTTGTAAGGAATCCGCTCCTGGATTTGATTATAGCTTTTGCAGACTTCTGCAGTTGCAAAAGCTTCCTCTGGCAATCAATGGCACATGTGCTGCCTCTCATTGCAGCTTCTGCCCTGTGCTCATCCATTGGAGGAATACTCACACACCCTCCTCCTGTGATTGGATCTCCGCCCTTTATATCCTGGGTTTTGGCACTGAACCAGTGCAGAGCATAAAATCCTACCTTGGACGTTACTGTCTCTGCCACAAACCGCCCAGGCCTCTCTCCTAGTGTTCTAACCTTCCTAGTTCCTGAGTATCCAGAGGCCTGTTCCTCTCTCCT
Organism: Ascaphus truei; assembly: GCF_040206685.1. NCBI lineage: Eukaryota > Metazoa > Chordata > Amphibia > Anura > Ascaphidae > Ascaphus > Ascaphus truei. The sequence goes on from NC_134486.1 coordinate 326,814,489, forward strand.
GTGCTGAAGCGTGGTTAGCCAGCACTGGTACCTGCTGCATTCTCTCCTAGCAGTGGTTACCCTTAATTTCCTGGTACCTGCTGCATTTTCTCCTAGCAGTGGTTACCCTTAATTTCCTGAGGTCTGCTGCCAATCTCCATGCAGTGGTCTGCCTTGGACTTCTCTGCTGAAGCGTTGGTTTCCCCGACGCTGCCCTGCGGTGTACTTCGGCCAACCTGCCGTCTCCCCCTGCTGAGACCGGCCTCATGGGCCAAGCCCGCTCCTCGTGCAGAGGCCACTCCCGCGCTCACGCTCCTAAGCTGAAGCGGGGAACTCCTGTCTGCTTGTTGACGATTCCTTGCTATGACTACGACCACCCGGATGTCTTCTATCCTGACCCTGCTTCGGCCATCGATTGTCCGGTCTTCTCCTACCCCGACTTTGGCTTCAATAACGACGATGCTGCCTTCTCCAATCCTGACCCTGCGATGTACGACTATGAACTGCTCACTCCGGATCCGTCTGCGTGGACTAAGGTCGGTGATTATATAACCCCACCTCAGCCCCGCGGTCCGGTCCCAGTTTGTGGCGAGCATCGGCGTACCACCAGTAAACCTACAGTACTAACAGACAATTTTGTCCACCTTTTGGGTCTCATCAGTGTGATGCTGGTTATTCTGACTTTGCAATTTGAAGCTGGGATAGGTTTCAACCACACCATAAATAAGTAATTTCACAGGTATGTGAAATGCCATCTCACACTTTAGTGAACAGCAAAGCGAATACTTAATTTTGCAAGATTTCATCATATGCATATGTAACGGTGTTTCCCCCACCCGGTGGGAGATATGGCCATTACGGATATGGTGCATATACCTGCTAGCAACAGGAGGGCAGAGTCATCTGCCGGTGGTAGTGGGAACACAGGAACAGGCTTCTGTGGTACATACCCCACATATATCCTTATCAGTTCAGGGCCTCCATCTGCCGTAGACTCCAGGAACTGAAGGTGATCTCCCACGGTAGAACTTATTACCTCTCCCCCCAGTGAGGTCACGCACCAGGCAGGAGGTATAACAGGAACGGGTTTATTATCTTTTCTGTACGGCACAGTAAGGAGCAGGCTTCTACCTGATGCAGGAACTCTCAGCTACTACAGAATGATGGTCCCTGGACTGTCACGACAGGCCAAGGGCACCTTCAGCCATCCTAACTCTTCCCTGCCTCCCAAACAGAGGCATGGGTATGGTCCATACTCACTCTTCCCCGGAGGGAAGAAGGCTAGAGAAGGCCCAATATTCAGCCTCTCCAATGTGTGACCTGCCTTCCTGAAGTGGGGAAAGGCACGCCCGAATTTGGGGTGGTACTGCCCTTAAGTACTGCCAGGAGAAGGGCACCAGGTCTGTCCCATGATTGGTCATGCTCAGGCCTGATGTCACCACCTCCCGCTGTCACTCAAGTGCAGCTCCTTAGAGGGGGAAACCCCCATATCAACTACTGGCAAGGCATGCTTGTACCAGGACTTACTGCCAGGAGGGAATCAAACTAGTAGCCACAGATGGCATGGCTACACATATAAAATGTACACACTACATGGATTTGCATATTAATCAATGGCTAAAATGCCATTATCGAATGGTTTGGATATGCAAGATCTGTTTAATGAGTACCTTTCTGTGCAAAATCTCCTGTTTTCTCTCAGAAATGTAATTATTGCTGCTCAATGAATAGGCCCACGGTAAGATAACGGTTTCTGGCCCATTCCCACATAAAAATAAGAAATCTGTAGTACAGTAATTCTCTGAATTGGAGTCTGCATTATGCATCCCTTAGCACTCAGTCATGCAGCAGGGCACAACAGAACTGAGCACGGACTTGCAGCTTTCAGTCTTCTTACTATCGGATGTATTCTACAGACTCCAATTCAGGGAAGTACCACAGATCTCTTATTTGTATATGGGAAACGGCCAGAAGATGGGCTAAGAGAGAATGAAAACATTTGCCCCCCTATACCGTGCCATTGGGTGGGCATTTTGATTACCCTGCACCATGCTGACTGGTGAGCTTTATTTTGACACTTTTTTAATTTATATATTTTATGACTCACACTTTTTGTGCTTGCGAACAGTGCCCCATTTAATGTTTTTCCACCTATATACTTGCGTAGCCATGCTGTAAAATGGTCTGCAGTTTCCTCTCATGCTGGCAGTAAACCTGGTAAGTTACAGGATTGCCAGCAGTAATCATGGAGGTTTGCCCTCACACCCTGGTGAGGTGTCATATGTATGGAAGGGAGTGGCTACATACTCTGAATCCACAGTTAGTGACATCAGAGATGTGCCTGTTTCCTGAGGTATATAAGGCACAGAACTGCCCAAAGTTAGTTGTTGGACAAAGGAACAAGTCTGGGTTGAGACTTGAGAGTGCAGGGCCCACTAGTGCTGTAACTAGTGGCCCAGTTCAAGGTTAACAAGCAACAAGGCCTACACTGTGTACAGGGACCCGGCACAGGGGTGATCTCCCTACGGGGAGAGGGGATCCCACTCCATTGGGAGGGCGTACCTTTCAAAGGGACAGCAGAACGAAATGTGTGGCTAAGAAGCTGGCTGTGAGGGGCAACTGGCCCATATACGAACAATAAATATGCTCTTGATAAAATATACCCTCATGTGTGAGTCTGGAGTTACTCTGCAGAGGATGGCACCACAGAGAAGTTCCTCATCAGAACCATCTCCCTGCGGACGCAGAGATCCTGATGAGGTGGAGGCGCTGCACGTGATATAGGTAGGACTCGCACACACTACCTCAGCTGCCTGTCTGGATTGACAATCCCCGAACACCATCATGCGGGAGACTCGGGAGTCCTGTTTCCAACAGGTGCACCACCAGACACGACCATGTAATGGGGGCTGGATAGACCACAGGGGCCAATATGAGATTGGGTGGATTGATCAGATAAGGAATACCCATTACATTTGGAGGCACTGCTGAGATACCTGTCAACAGGACAGGCTTTTGCTAGGCACACTGGGAAACAGGGAGAGTGTCTGCTGCCACTTTGTGCTGCGTGGGACGGAGCCAGGGGTAGTCAGGGGAGCTGCTGGAGCTGCAGACCGCACGGACGACCTGGGATCCTGCAAGGAGTTAGTGGGGCTGGAGAGGGGCTATAGCTGTCCTAGTCACCTTGAGGTAGTGGTAGGACGCCTAAAGGGATAGACTGTTAACGAGGTCAGGAATCCTTGAGAGGGTCTGCGCTAGACTAGCCAACCGTAGGTAGACGCCCAAGTACTGCATGGAAGAGTCAGAGTACTCTAGCCCAATCTAGACCACTTACCGGAGGGAGCACAGACTGGGAGGAAGGAGATACAGCAGACACAGAAAGAGTGAGCCTAGCCTGAGGTAGTGCAAACATGAGTCAGATCTACATTAGGTACACAAGGTGGTGCATCAAGGCATTTTTGTTGTATCGGTATGGCAGCTGCCCCACAGAGAGGAGCTCCATGTACATTCAGAACGAACACAGTAACCAAATGGCAACAGCAAGACTGGAGGATCTGCGCGGTGCGGAGGGTCCAAAATGGCAGACGGAGGCCGATGGAGAGAGCGCACATGGCGTGTGTGCGGGTGAAGAGCAAGCTACAGAAGCGACTTTTGTGAGCCTGCTGTGGAGTGGCGCGAAAGCTGTGATCGCGCCGTGCTGATCCTGCCTAGGACCTTGGGGTATTAACCCTGAGGACAGTGAGGAGGACATTGTAGTGACGTATGGGGAACATGATGGACTTGCTTGTCAGTCGACGTACAAACAGTCAACAGCTACCTCAACCGTTAAAGAGATTGACAGTGCAAACCAAAATGGCGCTTCCCGCTTCCCTGGGAAACCGCGTGGGCCAGTTGCAGAAAATGCTGCAAATGCTAAAATTGCAGAGAGTTGGCCAGGAGTGGTGCCAACAGGAAAGCCCCACCCTGATGGGGAGTATGGCGCGAAAGCTGGAGCCGCGCCCACATGGACTATGACTAGCTCAGCCCCCATGCTGGGTCATCTGAAAAATTTAAGGGACCTTCCCCTAATCTCAACCAGGGGGAGTGGTTTCCAGTTTTGGCGGATGGAGTTAGCTGGAGGAGGGGTTGTCAAGCCAGCCCCTGCACTTCAGTTGCGAGGAGCCAGCGAGCAGAACAGATCACTATTGAGAGTGCCTCCCATAGTGACCATGGCCTGCACACCTGAAGAAGGATCCCTGATATCGACCCAGCCCTACTCGGCTCCAGGAGACTTCCTGGTACTTCGAGTGGCTGGTACCGAGACAGTGGCGTGCCTATGTCTACAGTGTCGCCTGCCAGGGGGTGCTGTGAGTACTACAGTGCGATGCTCGCAATGTGGCCTTCAATATCTGTGGCAAATGCCAACATTCGGGCCGGTCCAGGCAGTAGAGGCTGTGGGAGATGTAGCCAGGCTATCGGCGGAACACCCCGGTGCGCTCTGGAGGGAGTCTACGGATCCCGGAGAAAGGGGATCGGGGCCGGCTATCAAAGCTGAGCCAGACGAGAGAGACAGTCACCGACGCGGTGATAAAAAAGAGGCTCACCGCCGATCACTGAGCGGAGTGCCCCTCCTTAAATCGGAGTTGGATTCCTCGGATGAGGAACCTGCAGTTCCTACCGCAGTAATGACACAACCGCCGGTGAGCCACTGCAGCAGTACTACCAAAAAGGCGCCACTCACCTGTGTCGTCAATGAACGAAGTAGAGTATCGCCCGTACAGTGGCAACCAGAGAGGCGAAGTCCCACGGCCGTGGTGACCTGCGGTTCCGTTGGCGGCGGCAGATCCACCCCGACTCCACGGAGCAGTAAGCATAGTCCTTGCTTCTACCAGGCTCCGAGGGTGGCAACGGCGGAGGAAGGGCGGTGCCAGGCCCAAGCGGTGCCGCAGAGGAAAACTGATCTACCGGATGTCGTGGTGGAGGAAGAGGTCTCGCTTGGGGACCCAACCCAAGATGGCGGCGCATCCAGTACGGTCAAGGACGTCACTTCCGGTGGCCGTGGCGGAGCGGAGGGAAAGATGACTGCGCCCTTCCGATCGAGCAGTGTTACCCGATCGCCTGAGTCGAAAAAGAGCTGGCAGGCCCTGCGGAAGCCTGAGAGCAGCGAGACCGGAGCAGCGGAGAGCCCCTGCGGTGGCACCGGACCAGGTAGCGGTGAAGAGTGGGTCGTAGCCCCGCGAATACCGACTGTCCGTCCCTATGCCCAATCCCAGGCCCAAGTTAAAGCCCCGGCCCCAATCACCTTTTCCTACGGGTCATCATCGAGCTTAGGGATGTCAGGGGAGTCACGGGTCACCTCCGATGAACGGACTGGGGAGAGCTTGGACTGTTTTACATCAGATGATAGGTTGGTGGGTGGGAGGTACTCTCGGCACGTATCAGTGTCGAGTGACTGCCCAAGTGTTGTCAGTGTCACCCTTGCCAATAGTCCCAAGAGGGTAGGGTCTCAGTCTCGGTCTGCCGGGACATCCGGGGTGTCCTCCTGGGAGGAACCAGAAGAGGGAGAGTCAGTGAGTCAGCTCAGGAAGAGATTAGGGAGACCCAGTGGTGGGCCCCCTTATTTGAGGGATACGAGGCATTGCTAGATCGAACCAGGTTAATCTTAGAGCGAGATGGGGTGGTAGATTATTGGTGGGCTAAGGGGGAGTTCACGGAGGAGGATCAGTTAAAAGCGATGGTATGATATTAGTCGTGGGCTAATAGAGCCATTGGGTTCAAGTAAATTGGAAGATCCGGTAGAACCAGATGAACCCCTGTCATGGGTGTTGCCAGGGAGAGCGGGTAACACTAAATTGATACGGACTAGCAGGGCAAAATGGGCCATTGTGTCGAAATTCAAGAGTTCGCATGGGTTAGAGTACCCCTATGTCCCCGAACCCCTCATGCAGGAGATAGAGGATCAGAGGGATGGATGGTTGCGAGAGACCATCGAAATGTAGATGGTGAATAGAGGGGGCGTGATTACTGGGCGCAAGGCGGAAGAAAGAATCTCCCAACTAATAGTGTGGAGTATCGGGCGCAATATATATATGCACAAGGCTGTATATAGACCCGAGAATGGATTACCCCGGGAATACAGTATAACTGTTACCGATATGGCGGGTCGGGAAGTAAAGAAACCAGACCCTTGCCACTATTATTAGGGAGACAGGATAGCGAGATCTGTTTCTGATATAAGTGCCCCTCCTGGTCAGTGAGCACTAAGACAGTTAATTATGAAAACAGTGCTTCCTGGACCAAGGTACACCAAATTTAGGTCCCAGCCGGGTCGGTGGGGATTCACCAGGGGGAGATTGTAGCCATGCTGTAAAATGGTCTGCAGTTTCCTCTCATGTTGGCAGTAAACCTGGTAAGTTACAGGGTTGCCAGCAGTAATCATGGAGGTTTGGCTTCACACCCTGGTTTGGTGTCATATGTATTGAAGGGAGTGGCTACATACTCTGAGTCCACAGTTAGTGACATCAGAGATGTGCCTGTTTCCTGAGGTATTTAAGGCACAGCACTGCCCAAAGTTAGTTGTTGGACAAAGGAACAAGTCTGGGTTGAGACTTAAGAGTGCAGGGCCCACTAGTGCTGTAACTAGTGGCCCAGTTCAAGGTTAACAAGCAACAAGGCCTACACTGTGTCCAGGGACCTGGCACAGGGGTGATCTCCCTATGGGGAGAGGGGATCCCACTCCATTGGGAGGGCGTACCTTTCAAAGGGACAGCAGAACGAAATGTGCGGCTAAGAAGCTGGCTGTGAGGGGCAGATGGCCCATATACGAACAATAAATATGCTCTTGATAAAAGATACCCTCATGTGTGAGTCTGGAGTTACTCTGCAGAGGATGGCACCACAGAGAAGTTCCTCATCAGAACCATCTCCCTGCGGACGCAGAGATCCTGATGAGGTGGAGGCGCTGCACGTGATATAGGTAGTACTCGCACACACTACCTTAGCTGCCTGTCTGGGTTGACAATCCCCGAACACCATCAGGCAGGAGACTCGGAAGTCCTGTTTCCAACAGGTGCACCACCAGACACGACCATGTAATGGGTGCTGGATAGACCACAGGGGCCAATATGAGATTGGGTGGGTCGATCAGATAAGGAATACCCGTTACACTTGTATGATTTTTTTAGTCATACTGTAAGTGAATTATTTCACTGGCTTTTAACATTTTTGCACCAAACTCTAGTGCCATTCAGCTGGAGTACTGGATTCACGCTTAACCACATAGTGCCTTCTGATACAGGCCAGAATTGCCTTATATTATTTTTAAACATTGCATATGGTTTCACTTGTGCAACAATCTCTGAGATCGCATTATTTTGAGCTGTATATTTCGTTATATATGAAAATACAAAACTTTATTGTTTTAAGATATCTTGCTTACTGTGTCCTTTTAGTGCTGGAACTCCATATATTTTTTCAGTATTGTGCAATATGTTCATCAATATGTATAGAGGTCCAGAACTGTCTGCAATATACAATATGCACTCACAATTTGATTCTCTTGACTGTTATGATTCCATCAGTATGTTTTCACTTGCAGGAGTCAGATAGCTGACACATGCTGCACAGAACCTTCTCTCCTGAGAGACTATATCACAGAAGAAGAGACATCAAAAACAGGAAGTGTGATTTTGATGTCAGTCTAGGCTTCCCTCTGTCCCTTGATATCACTTCTGAAATTGTGAGTGCGTATATTGCAGACAGTTCTGGACCTCTACTGTATATTTATTTATGAAGATATTACATATTGATGTTCTGTAACAATTGCCATAAATAATCATTCATAATAATAATCATCATTTCACATTATTTTACAAAATTTAAAGCAGGAATTCACGCTGCTGCATATTTTTCTGTTTGATTTTCTTCTTCTTCTGTGAACCTGTGACGGGGGAAGGGGGACCTCAGTTACCACAGCCCGGAAACTGTCAAAAAAATCTGGTCGCAGAATCACACAGAAAAATAAGGAATGCAAAGCACTCACAGTATTTACTAGATCATTCTTGTTGAGGTTCGTGGTGCTGGAATCAACACAAGTAGCAGTCCCTAAGCAGCTTCTGTGTTATCCAGTAGAAAAATATCTGCTCACAGGATACACAATGTACAAAAAGCTGCTGCTAAAGAATATGAGGTTTAGTCATCAGCAACACAAAATGCTTTAGTTAGAGAAGATCTTACAGAACATGAGGGGAATATGGTCATGATTACTCCCCATACCACCCATTTCCAAAGCAAAATGGCAAAGACCCTCCTCCTGTAAAAGACACATTATGTCCATCCATGTATCTACTTATAGAAGTACAGAATGGGTTCATGCAGCACCAAATCAAAAACTATATATATAAAAAAAATTACTTGTTACTTAATAATCTTGTGTACGACTGATTGCTTTTTTTCCCTTCTGTAGATCAAGAATGTTATCTTAATGAATACCTCAGGTTGGTTAAAGCTCTGGAGATTTCTGTTTGGAAAGAACAACAAATAACTCAGCTTTAAATAAAGAATGTAAAGTAGGGCAAAAATAATTTATCCCCTCTTGTTTAGTATTCCAGTCCCATTCATAATATGACAGACCACAATGACAAAAATTAGATTTCAGCTTTTATAATAACCTTCTAGTGAAGATTTAGTGGAGGTGGAAGGCCATGTTAGCATTCCCTTAACACTTAGGCCGCATGCACACACTATGCACACACTATGCACATATGCATTGGCGTCCTAGCGTTTGTTTTGGTGCGAGCTACGTAGCTCGTGCTGTATCCTGGACTATGGACAAAGCCTTAGGAGCCTTTTCTCATCGCTCTGATGTACACGTATGTCAATCCACTTCCTAAAAGCCCTTTCCGATCAGATTGGCATGCTGTGCTATTCTGTAAACCCATCTCGCATGTCCAATCCATGTCTAAAAGGTTTTGTTAGAAGTGATTGCACTCCGGCTCTGCCAATCCGATCGGTTTGTCAAAAAAGACTCAAACTCGCATTTGTTTTCACAAAAACTGCAATTCTCGTAGCTCCGTTAGGTAAACTGCTTCTAAAATCTAGCATTTTTTTTTTAATACCACCTCAAAGGTGTCAATATTGGTATTGCGAGCCTGAAATATGAGTTTGGCTGAGGGAGCACAACCCATATGTCAGAGTGGGGATTGAGTTAGCACCCCTTCAGGTCATTACGCTTCAAAAGCAAATAAAATCCAGGCATTTTGGCTATTAAACTATGCGGTTTATCCATTTTTGTAGTTTAGAAGATGAGATTTGCAATAGAGAATAGAGTTTTTTTTCTCCCATTTTATTCCGGCACTTCTCAACGTGCCAAACCGTGCGCTTTGTGAATGACAACTTCAGAGCTATAATAAAAATCCCATTAACCCTTAAAACTATACTTTACAGCATGAATACTACAGAAATATAACATGACTGTAAGTCTTTTTATGCATCACCTGAAGAGTCAACCTACAAAAAGATATACATTTGTTATTGTTATGACAGGGAGTGCTCTATTAACTTATCTCTGGAATAAAGCATACATTTGAAAATTTAAAAAATGGACTGATAACTTGGGGCATGCATTGATTTTAGGAAAACATGCAGCTATATGTGTTTAATAACTTTATTTAAATTTTAATTTAAAATTCAGAAAGGGATGCAAAAATCAAAGAGGAAAGTTAGATCATTTTTTACAATGTAAATTATAAACAATGTAAATACACTAACTGCTAAGGCAATGAAGGCTTTAACCCCTCCTGCTACCCACCAAGGACCAAATACTCCCTTCACCCACACCAACTACACACAATAAATACTAATACCCACTCATCTACCCCACATGATTGATACCAGAGGCTGCGGTGGTCCGCGGGTCCTCAGTTGGTCCCCGTGGGTGTCTGAGACCCCCCGAGGGCCCACAGACCCAGCGGGGACCACCCGAGGACCCTGAGACACCCGAGGGCACCACCCGAGGGCCCACAGACACCTGCAGGGATACCTGAGGACCCCGGACACCTGCAGCCTCTGGTATCAATCATGTGGTGGGTATTAGTGTTGTTGTGTTTTTAATGTTTATTGTTGGTAGCAGCTGTTTTAATATACATTTTATTACTAGTATAGATGAGCAGGGGGTCTTGGAAGCAGAACTACGTTAAGTTGAGGTCCGGGGACCACCTGCTTCCCGAGATATAGACCCTGTTATGGGACCCTGTTATGCTCGGGGGACCCCCTGTTTCCAGAGATACTTACCTCTGAAGGGGGTGCAGGTATCTCTTCCAGTGTTCTGCAGTTTACAGCTCCCAGTGAATTGTGAAGAAGTGAATATAAAGGCGCAAACAACTTAAAAGTGAAAATATAATAATAGAGGTATAAATAAAATTAATCAAAAATTAAAAATAGTGATAATGATATAAAATAATAAGTGTTAATCTTAATAACCCAGCTCTAACCCTCTGGTGGGATCTGTTTCACGGGTTCCAAGGAGTATGACAATGTTCAAACAATCCAGAAGGAGCATATAAGGGGAAAGAAAACAAAGAAAAAACATAATAGAAGTGCAGATGTATGAACAATAAAATGTGGCATGTAGTATAGTCTTGGCTCGTATGTCCAGCCTACTCACAAGATGTAGATGAATAAACTGCAGTTTGCAATTAGGGCTGCTACCCGTGTGGAATGAATGCAGTCAGGATCCCCCCTCAGAAGCACACTCAGCGATATGATGGTACAGTAGAGGCAACGTTTATTCTAACATTTGCCGTAAACTAGCCGGGTTACATTCTGGGTATGTGCTGGGTATGTGCTGGGTATGTTCTGGGCTAGTTTGAGGCACGTTTAAGGCATTTCTGCATTGACTAACGACCCATAGGATTAACACAGCAGGGATCACTGGCAGTCCAATTCAGTTTGAATGGGACTGCCAGGGACCCCCGCTGTTAATCTGATAGGCGATTAATCAATGCAGAAATGCTGGGGCTAGTTTAAGGAAAGTTTAAGGCATGTATTCAGAATGTACCTGGGTGTTTCCTGGGTTTCTTGGGGAATTGCCACTGGTTTTTGTTCGAATAAGAGTTGAGGCAACTGTATATGTATAAACTGTATATAGGAGAGATGAGAAAATGCTACATAGCGCGATCAGGCTGATAGACAAAATCTTTATGTAAAAAGAATATAAAATGCGCACTTACAATGTGCAAGATAAAAACAATCATTTATCACTTAATAAGTGAAAACGAAGGGTCACCGCACTGCTCACCGCCTCCCCTGGATTCTCCAAGCTTCCCCCACTCGCAGTCTGTTGTTGGAGCTTGTTCTGTTGCGCCCGTCAGAGCGTGTGACGTCACAGCTGCAGGGCTGGTGAACTACGGATCGCCTTCAGGATCAGAAAGGTACCACTCTGATCACAGAGTCTGTGGTATAGAGGTAAGTACCTCTGGAAGCATGGTGTCCCAGGGCTGAAATGAATGAGGTTCAGCTCTGTAGATTCCCTACATCAAACCCGTATTAAAAAATGAATGAAAAAAAATGGCTTGAATAGCCTTTTTAAAATTTACTTTGTCCAGGTCTTTATACATTTCTAAGGGGTATTTTACTCACTTGGAGTAATTATGGGCACACTTCCTCTCAAGTATTGCCTTTTACTCTCTCTTCATATTCTAATAGTGATCAAATAAAACACATGTTTTTGGACACACACGTAAAAACAAGGTGAAGCACAGCTGTGTGTCTCCTTTTAATTCAAACATAGATAACACAAATTACCACAGTTTGTCTATAGTGCATGAATTATAAATCAAATAACTAAAGTATACATCTACTGTAATAACATACCCTGCAACTAAGAGGATTATTTTGCCTTCCTAATGTATGTTCGTACTGTTAGTCTAAAAAAAATATATGATCAAATGTGCCCCCCCCAAAAAAATATAGCAGAAGTAATGGCATTTGTTTTCTTTTCCTTATTTTGCACTAACATTGGACAGTTTTAGAATTTGTAGAGCTTAATGATAAGCCTACAATGTTATATGTTTGAACAGATGTTAATGGAACAGTACTCAGGGGTGGGAAACCTATGGGAAATAATTCTTCATATACTGTATTTGTGTGATGCCAAGACATACATCTGAAATTTGTATTCTCCTATGGTTTCTTACAAACAACATGAGTCAATATTATTCTGTCAAAACATATTTTCTCCTTTTGAGAGTTATGTTAATTTAAGTTTTTGTTCACAGTTGTTTTTACAATGAATCCATAAGGGAAGGAGTAACACTTAAAATTCAGCTACAATGAATACAGATAGATTGAAATGTAAAAGCAAGACACATTTTACTTTTTAATCTACATGTACAGTAAACCATCTTGACCATTTACACTGATCTCCAGATCTTTTTTTCCTCCCTAAGCCCTTGTATGACTAACTGCTTGAAATATTAACTAATAGTCCTTCAGGGATTCCTATGTACTGTATGGTTAGATACCATATGTTCCATAAAATGATGTTTAGCATTACTCATGGAAATATAAGTGAATATAAGAGAGTACAATGAACTTATTATCTAGAAAAATAAAATTATGATGTGAACGTGTCAAAATACTATGAAAAAGATACTAAAGGCAAACACAGAAATTGGCTGGCTGCCAGGGAATCCCCATCAGATGATCATCTGTGTATCCAGCTCAGGTATGGATTCACCTCAGAGGTGAGACAAACACAATGGTGCAGATGGTATAAACAGAGATTTTATAGGCACTAGATTAGGCACATACAGTACATATGTGCACTTACAATGCCATAGATACAAAATGCATGGCTTTTAGAAGTTTATTCCCAATTACGGCATTCCAAAGAGCTCACTGCCACTCGACCCGCATTGTGTCCTTAATGACTAGCTTCGATCCGGTATACACAGCTCTGGACCATGGAAGTATCAAAGCGGTGTCCACAAAAAGCAGCACAGCGCAGCAGCAGTCTCGGTTCCACACTCAATGTGTTTCGCTATAGTAGTTTCATCAGGCGGTTCATATTGGGAGGTACCATAAGGAGTTGTATAGTATACCTGTCCTAATGAAATTCCAACTGCCCTCAGGTGAAAATAGGTGTGGCAGTGAAAATTAACCTCCTTAACAACCACACTAAACAACACAACATATACAATGTTTATACAAATCTTTAATAAAATCTAAACATATACTGTATACAGTACAGTACACGCTTAAAAATCCATAGATACAGTAGTAATAATTACATCCTCAAAACCAGTTGTCACCACTCAAAATGGGTATCTAATATCCCTTTCGGGCAATTGAGACGCATTAAGGAAAATTGTACAGATCTTGAAGTGTATGAAGAACAGTTAAAGATTTTGGAAAAGAGGTTTAAGGAAAGAGCATATGATGAGATAACTGTGGAAGATGTGAAAAGAATAATTAATCTTCTAGATAGGAGAAAGGATTAATCCACCGGACTCTGAAATAACTGTAAAGAAACGCAGGGAAGATTTTAATGCAGACTTTATAACGCAGTACAACGGAGAAGCCCTTTAGATTGGGAAAATCATGGATAAGCACTGGCACATTCTTAAGAGTCATCCAGTGCTGGGATCAGACTTTTCAGAGAGTCCCAATATGATATTTTAAAAGTGCCTAATCTTAAAAGCAAATTGGCTCTGAGTACTTGCGAAAACTCGAAGGCTGCCCCAAAACTTGGCTAAATCAGTTGAAAGGTTTCTTTAGTTGTACAGGTGCGAAGATGAGTATTCTAAAACTTGCCTTGGAAAATCTGGGGCTATCACCAACAAGATCCAGGTACATGCTGGGTACATGCTGCAAACATTTCAGTGACATTTCTGCAGAGACTAATGGCCCATCGGATTAACACAGCAGGGGTCCCTGGCAGTTCCATTCAGTTTGAATAGGACTTCCAGGTACCCCCGCTGTTAATCCGATTGGCCATTAGTCTGTCTGCAGAAATGTCACTGAAATGTTGCAGCATGTACCCAGCACCCAGCATGTACCCTGGATGTATCCAGCATGTACCGGGGTCTTGTTCGTGATTGCCCCAGATTTGTTTTAGAATACAGTACCAACTGTACCAACTGTAAGGCTTGTCAATTCCACTCTAAAGATTTTATTTAGTCTAAAGTATCTGGAGACATTTTTAAAATCGACAATTTTAATGCGGGCTTCAATATATAGACAGAACTACCAGTAAATTAAAGGTGAGAATATTGGAACACATACAGTTGACAAGAAAGGTACACAAATAATGTATCTAGACATTTTGAACTACAGTATACCATGGATCTAGCCCCATAAACTTACTTTTAAATGCATTGAGCATGTTGTTGCTCACTGGGGAGGAGGTGATAGAACCTTAGAACTGGTTAGAAGAAAGACCTTCTGGATACATAGACTTGGTACCATTGTATGTGCTGAGGCGGTCTCAATATGGATATATTTATAATGTTTCTTTTCCTTCATAGTATCTGCCAGTGTTCACATTTTATAAAAAGATTTTTGATTAACATACTATAGCTGCATTATTGTGTGATTGTAGTTATGTTTTATTCTCTTATTACTTTTCTCTCTTCATTTCTCCACTACAAAAGACAGGGGTGCCCAATGCTACATCCAATTGACAAAACATATATGGTAATAAGTATAAAGTGTAAATACTTCAATAATAATATTTATCTTGGTTATTTAGATAAACCCTGTGGCCAAAGCGTCATAAGCCTGCATACCACATCAAGGAATAACCACATTTTGCAGGTCCTAACACTAAAACTGTGAACCTTCCCTTTTACCTCTGTCTGAGGGGAAACAACCATAATAGGTCCTATTCATACAGCAAAATGTTAAAACCTCCCAAGTTAAAAAGGTGGGGAGGGATGAGCTCTGGGAGGGGGGGGGGGGGGCACCTACCTTATTACCATATATGTTTTGTCAATTGGATATAACATTGGGCAACCCTGTCTTTTTATGTGTACATTTGCCATGCTCAGTAGCACTCTTTTTGACATATATATATAAATATATATTTATATATATTTGAGCTTACTGGGAATGTGTGTGTTAATTCAATTTATAACTGGCAACAGTTTTTTGGAGGTAGGTGGCCCCTCCTCCCAGAGCGCACTACTAAATTTGGGGTGGCACCGCCCTTAAGTACAGCTAGGAAGAGGACATCAGGCCTGTCTCATGATTGCACATGCTCAGGCCTGATGTCACCGCCTCCCCCTGTCACTAAAGTGCAGCACCAGTGAGTGGGGAAAACCCATATTGACTACTGGCAGCCGGATTTTACCAGGGCTTACTGCCAGGAGTGGGGAAGTTTAGTAGCCATAGGTGGCATGGCTACACATGGTATATGTTGTGTTGATTAGTATGGTTGTAAAGAAGGTTAATTTTCATTGCCACACCTATTTTCACCTGAGAGCAGTTGGAATTTGATTAGGACAGGTATATCAGACTACTCCATGTACTGTAGTACCATTATGACACACTTGATGAAGCTACTCTAGCGAAACGCGTTGAGTGTTGAACCGAGACTGCTTCTGACCTGTGCTGCTTTGTGCGGAAACCGCTATGATACTTTCGAAGTCCGGAGCTGTGTATTCTGGAAATTACATTACGCTTCGAGTCGACGCCGTCACAAGGGATGCTATGTGACACGGGTGGCGTGAGCTCTTTGGCACTCCTAAATTGTCAATAAATGTCTTTAACCCATGCGTTTTGTATTTGTGGCCTTGTAAGGGCGCATTTGTACTGTATGTGCCTAATCAAGTAACAACTAAATCTCTGTTTATACTGTCTGCACCATTGTATGTTTGTCTCTCCTCTGAGATTAAACCGTACCATAGATGGATACACATAAACATCTGATGGGGATTCCCTGGCAGCCAGCCAATTTCTGTGTTTGCCTTTAGAATTTCGACACTTTCAAACCACAAGTTTATTTTGCTAGATAATAATTTCTTTGTATTCACTGATATTCACGTGCATCAATTTGCACTCCCCTTTTTCTTTAATTTGTATTGATTTGGAAACAATTCTTAATTTGGGTTGCAGAGCTGCATTTTGTTATACAGTATATATATATATTTAGTCATAGACCTTAGGGTCTTTTTTCACATATTTTAAGAGCACCTCCATACCTTTTTTAGTCACTCATGGAAATATGAAAGATAAATAAGGAAAAACAAATATCTTCCTATTTCCATGCCATTTGATCAAAAGTCATCAGAAGCAGGATTGTTTTTATTTATGCTACAAGTATCACAGAAAAAAAGATTAGGTGCAAAACAGCGCTAATAATGTAAATTAAATAATATTAAGTAACACAGGCAGCCAGGTGAATGACTGGTGGTACAACCAGTCAGAATGACATAACAAAAGAAGGGTAACCGGCGCCAAATGAGTTAAATTCAAACCAATTGGGGTGTAAAAGTCCAAAGGAAGTCCTTGGGATGATGGGATGTGATGATTCTCGCAAGATGCTGGCAGGGTAAAGGCAGCGAGCTGGATGCATACAGCTGGGCTCACAAAGATGGCGACCGGAGCACTCTGATCAGCGTCCACACGTGACCGGAATGGAAGGCAAGTCGCTCGAATGACGGGGTCTCTAGGCGGACGTGACGTCACCTCCGCTGTGGTCCCACCTTAGGCACGCTCTCTCCAGTCCTCCTCAGCAACCGTGGTCCCGCAAACCGGTTTAGGCACTTGGAAACTGCAGATTTCTCCTCTTGGGACTGCAGATATCCACCACAGTAAAAACACTTCTAAAACACGAAACTTCCCGACCGGTTTCGTACGCGCAATGCATCCAGCTCGCTGCCTTTACCCTGCCAGCATCTTGCGAGAATCATCACATCCCATCATCCCAAGGACTTCCTTTGGACTTTTACACCCCAATTGGTTTGAATTTAACTCATTTGGCGCCGGTTACCCTTCTTTTGTTATGCTACAAGTATACCAAACTCAGTCAAAAGCACTATTTCTGTATATGTAACTTTACTGCCGCCCTAAGGAGCATTATGTGCTTTTGAGCAACAATATTAAAATATCTTAAGAGACAACATCAATATTACATACACAAGCATCGCATGATTTATGGATTAGTTTATTGCCAGAGAAAACTTCAGGCAATGGAACATTTTATGGGTTTATGGGCATAAAAAAACAGAATACATTTGCAAATAAAATTTTACTGAATCAAAGTTAAGAATTAGAGTACACTTTGTTACATTCATATATCTCTTTCAAATTGACTAAAATTGACATCTAAAAAGAAATAATAATAACATGCATTAGTACTCAACAGACATTCAGTAATAAGTATACATGTGTATTTCTACAGTATATACAGTACAAATGTAGAAAAATGTACTGCTCCTAGTGTTGGGTGAAGTTGAGACCCTACCCATGGGAAGACACGGTTTACTGCGGGCGAGCCATTATATATACAGTATAGTGTCTGCTTTCAAAATAGCAATTTAAAGGGGGGTTAGGCTGCACTCCACAAAATAAATAAAGTATACAGTTTAACGGTACTGCTGGTTCAAGGAAGTACCTGCCAGATAAATTCCAAAGTATACTCAGGAAAGAAGGATCCAGCGCTCCACGGTTTTCTAAATAAAGAAAATTTGTGTGGCACAATAATTTTTTTTTATTTTGAAAACCGTGTAGCACTGGATCCTTCTTTCCTGTGCTTTCAAAATAGGGCATTATGAAACAGGGAAGCCCTAACCTGTATCTAACTCATTCGGACCCTTCTGTAGCTATCTAGAATAGCTTGTCTATTAAAATGACTAAGAGATACAATTCTAAAAGACTTCAACAAGTGTGGCACTTGCAAAGTATGCGAGTATGCCCTTTCGATCAAATATCTGGCTGGGAAAAAGATGAGGTCTATAAACTTCGATAAGTAACTCATCGAGGATTTTGTGCACTTCCTGTACAATTTGGCATGGTTGCTATTCAGCAAGCTCTGATGACCTGCCAAACTCGTATGGAAGTGCATCTCCCTGAGCAGTAGTGCTCCTGCTCAAACACACTGAGCAGGAGCTGAAAAACAGCTCCAACTCACATTTTTGAGAAAATCACCCTATTCCAGTAGCTCCGATGAGATCATCGAATCTCTCACCTAGTGAGCTGCTTACCAAATTAATCTCGCCACCCCAATGGTGGAGAAATGTGATTCGCAAGAAGGACTTAGAAACAAAATTTATTTTTACAGCATTGGATTGAAGCCGAGTGTCTCCGGAGCTGAAACACATTAATACCAGCTCCGGAGACCCCCGGCTTCCATCTAATGCAATAAAAATACATTTACAGGTAGCTTCATTAACTTAGCGCCTAACCGCTAAGGCTATCAAGGGGTTAAATACTAGTGCCCAGTTTATTGTGGGAAGCAGGGTTGGGTGAAGGTGGTATTTGGCCTGGGGTGGGTGTTTAGGCCTCGAGGGAGGGTTGCGGGAGGAGTTAACCCCTTCATTACCTTAGCGGTTACTACCGCTAAGGTAATGAAGGGGTTAATCCTTCCTGCCAACTCGGTAGGCATAAACATCCACCGTGGGTCAAATACCATCTTCACCCACCCCGACACCCACAATAAACATTAAAAACACATACTAGCCAATATACCAATTGATTGCCATTGTGGTTACCTATGCCCTCAATGGTACAGTGGCGGCCGCCTTTATTCTCCTGCGGCCGCCACCGCAATGTGCGGGCAGACGCGGCTGATTTGTTTTTTTTTCTGATGCGTGCCACACGTCACTGGTGCGCCGGTCACGCGTGCCAGGGTGCGTGCCAGGGTTCCGCCGGCATCCCCGAAGATGGATGGAGGTTGAAGGGGTAGGAGGGGTAAGGGGGATGCGTTGTGCATCAGGAAAATCAGGAGAAGCAGAGGCGGATCAGCCAGGGGGTAGCGAGGGGAGGGGAAGATGCGGGGAAGATGTGGCTGGCGTGCGGCCAAGTTCGGCGCCAGCCGAAAAAAGCCACGGGTAACCACGGGTAAATGTAAGAATAAAGCTGGCTGCAGCAGTAGCAATTGCTAAACTAATAGCAATGAATGGGCATCCTACTACCCAACACATACAGTACAGTAAAGGGCAAAATAACTTTTATCCAAATGTAGATAATAGCTTATTTGCCCATTTAAAATAAAACATTATCCAGTCAGCATAAAGAAAATAAAAGTTCTACTTACCCCTTCCAGGATTAATGTTACGCTCATCACCATCCTTTGTGTCCATGTCCTCCGTGGATAGCAACAATACAATAAAAAAACAAACTAATGGCCACTAACCCCTTAATCACCTTAGCGGATAGAAACCACTACAGTAAGTAAGGAGTTAACCCCCCTTCCCCCGCTGCCAACCCGGGACACATAACCACCCTCCCCAGGGCAACTACCCCCACCCCAACCACTGCTACCAATTGATTGGCACAGTGTTTAACCATGGCCAAAATTTGGCCATGGTTTATCACTATAGCAATGAATAGGCAATCAACCAATAAAAAAACAAGCACGAAATAACATACATTACTTTTTGCTCAAAACAAAAAAATGCCAATAAACCAATTGATTCGCACATTTGTACACCATGACCATATAATATGGGCATGGTTTGCCACTATGGAAATTAATGGGCAAGCTAAAAAAAAAACAGGCACAAAATAAAACTTTGCTTTGCTTGCATTCAGAAAGGAATTGAACAACCTTCCTTTTTAAATAAAACATGGCAAACAGACCCATATACCCTGGCAGACAGCTCTCCTACTCCCATTCGTGTTTCCCGCTCTTTTTTGGTCTTCCTCAACATTCCCCGTTATGTTTTCTTTCGGTAAGTCCCAGTCGTAGATCTGGGTTGGGTGTCCTGCCTATGTTCGTAAACATACTCTAGTTCTGAGTTTCTTGGTGTGTAGCACTTTAGAAATAAATAGAAATAAATAAATGAAAAATAAATAAGTTAGAAAGAACTTTGAAGACACCGAAAACAAGAGCATAATCCAATGTCAGGAGCTAATATGTGATCCAAAAAATATATAATCTATTCTAAAATGTCCCTTATGTGGACTATAAAACGGTATCTTTTCTAACAGAAGGAATTAATAAACTCCAACCATCAAAGACCCCCGAATTCTTAATAAATTAAATGGAGGATTCATTGAAGTATGTATGTAATGATGGTGTAAGGCTACATTTTTTAGTAAACAGCCATTATCAATGACCCCTCTGAAAATCTATGAACAAGAGTTAATAGATCCAAGTATTACCCTCTAACCATCCCTTTACCATAAAAAAAGCTAGCTTTCTCATCTTGTAGGATGTTTTCTAGTTGAATGGATACCCCAACTCCATGCTGCATGGGATCTGAGTATGGAAAGCAACAAGCCCAACGGCCATTTTGCAAACTGCTTCACCATGGGTGTAGATGCACAAATGTTAACAGCGTATTTGCATACAGCTGCTGCGGCCATTATTCGAATATATACCTGGTACATCCCGCGTGATCCAGCGTGGTGGACCCGAGATGTTCAGTTGCAGACTAATAGGCGCACCGGAGTAACACAGCAGGGGTTCCTGCTGTGTGAGTCCTACCGTAGGCTTCCTCTCTGTAATATATGCGCATTAAGAGAGGCTGAATCAGTCACTCTAACTGCGCACCTCACAGGCGATCGCGGGGGTTTTATTAAAATTCTAACATTACAGTAATGTAGCAGGGGGTCTCCGGAGCTGAACTGCATTGATTTAAAGTCCGGGGACCCTCAACTTCCCGAGATACAGGTCCCGTTATGGGGTGCCGGTATACCCACCATGTTAAAATCCTGTGGGTCATGTGACCGTGGGATCTCAACAAAGCAGAGAGACCCCCTGCTCACGCACACTATGAATACAAATAAAATGTAAGCAGCTTCATTACCTTACTACCCGCTAAGGTAATGATTTTTTTATTTGCAGGGGGGGGGGGTTTGATACTAATGTGCGAGAGCAGGGGGTCTCTTGAGCTGAACAAAGTTGATTTCTGCCTCGAGATATAGGCCCCAGTATGGGGTGCCTTTATCCCACTGCTTTGTTTAGATCTCATGGTCACGTGACCCACAGGATTTTAACATTACGGGTATACCAGCACCCCATAACGGGGCCTGTATCTCGGGAAGTAGGGGGTCCCCGGACCTGAAATCAATGCAGTTCAGCACCAGAGACCCCCTGCTACATTACTGTAATGTTACAATTTGAATAAAACCCCCGTGATCGCCTGTGAGAGGCGCGTAGTTAGAGTGACTGATTCAGCCTTTCTTACTGCGCGTCTATTACAGAAAGGCAGACTATGGTAGGACTCACACAGCAGGAACCCCTGCTGTGTTACTCCAGCGGGCCATTAGTCTGCAACGAACATCTCGGGCGAATCTCAGGAAAATCCTAAAATTCCATTTCGTGATTTATTCGAATAACGGCCGCTGCAGCTGTACGTATATGTGGTGATGTCATATCGAAGAAAAGAGAAAATCAATTACATACAGTACTGTATATGTTCATAACCAAAATACAATAACTTCCAACAAGTAAACCATTAATACAGTGGCGGCCGAGCTGAGTCTTATGCGGCCGCCACCGCAACGCGCGTCACTGATGCGCGGTCACGCGTGCCAGGGTGCGTGTGCGCGTGGCGCACGTGCCCAGGGCTCCCCCAAGGTGGTGGCGGGGAAGGAGGGATGTGGGAAGCAGAGGGGGACCCAGGGGACCCGGAGAAGCAGAGGCAGAGGTCGCGAGGGGAGGGGAACGAGGGGGGAAGATGCGGCTGGCGCGCGGCTAAGTTCGGCGCCAGCCCGAAAAAAGCCGCGGGACAAGACGGGTAAGTGTGAGACTCAGCTTAGCCGGGACAGTAATATATGTCATTCTAAATCCCTGTGGTGTGGATAGCTACAGTTATTTAATTTATATTGTATTTTAGGTTATTCTTGCATAGGAAGCAATCCCACAGTTCAATAGCTAAACCAAACTATAGAATGTCAGAGTGACAAAGCTCCAAAGTAAAAATCCATCTTGATTCTTTTTGTAGCATTACTTTTTCCGGGTTTTCACCCTTACTACCGAACGCGACCTGTTGGTTGCCCCATACTGATAATTCATAGTGTTCTAACCCCTTGTCTGCTAATAGGAAGTGTCTAGCAACACTAGTCAATTTATTTCACATTCTTTAATCCCTACAGTAGATGCATTTTGTATGTTATAAACATGTTCTAAAACACACCACCGTAACTCTCTAGTTTTCATATCTACATATAGTAGTTTACAGGAGCATATTAATTCATTAGTGATCCCAGTCGAACGGCATATTGATTGTGGAAAGAGCTACCCAAATGGATTTAGTTGTTTTCAAATATCTACATCCCTTGAAGGTAGCACAGGGGAAAGATACCACCATTTTAGTTATTTTAGTATGACTGTTACAAAAATGACTTTGTACCAATTCATCCTGCAAATTTGAAGACCTTCTCACAGTCATACTGTATTTTCTTTTGGTACTATAACATTAGGGAGGTCCGCCTCAATCTGTAGAACAGACCAATGTTTTTGTAGGATAGAGCGGATTCAATTCTCCTATGGATTATAAATAGGAATGAAGCGAACCACATTTTCATTAGTCTCAGTAGTCACCCTGATGGAATATGCAACTGATCATGTTTTGCATCTTTATATCCAAAAACAGGGACCTTAGTAAAGGTAAGATCATCTCAGCCGTTTCTCTGTAAATGAAAAAACTGTCCCATTAGTATACAATTTTTTTTCGAGGTACCGGATGGAAACTCTGAAAGTGTAACAAGTTGTTTGTAGCTGTGGACTTTCTATACACATCGTGTAAATCCTTCCTTCACCCGGACCTGGATGTTGAGGTCAAAAAATGGGACTGAAATTAAAAACATCTCAGATATAATGGATAGAGAGAAACCTCGCTCAAACTCTCGTGGTACTGTGTGAGGAAGTGTGTGCTACCTGGGATATACAGAGAATACAATTTTATTTTACTAGTGTGTAGATAGAAAAGAGAGATTCCTTTGTGGTACATTCCACCAGAGCAAATGACGAAATATTAGTAGATAATAAAACGTATCTTTTTAATGGGCATAGTTAAAATAAATACAGCAAAAGAAAATGCACCATACATACAGTATAGTGGTGCTCCTAACCTACAGTGAATTGAAAGGGTGTTCATCCCCTACAGAATATACCAGACTTAAGTCAGTTGTATTGTTTATAGCCACTACATCTTTGTACAGTGTATAGAAATATAGTGATAGTTGGAACAGCTTAATTTAGAGCACCGATGCTCAGCCTAGTCTCAGAACTCAGTTATTGATAGTGAGTCTGGCTGTCGGTCCCTTTGAAACAAAATTAGTGGTAAAAATACTGATTGATGTCAGCAAGTAAATAATCCCTTATAGAGTGAATAATTATTTATTCAGGTACAGTACATACGGTTTAGCTTAGAGCTTTTATGCCAAATTATGCCAATGATTAGGCTGCTAGCTGAGTGTGCTGCCTGGTGTAATGAGCATAAAGTACCTCATTCCATACAGGTACAGTGACCTGTCTCTTTAAAACACACAGCTGCAGAATAGTATAGTTATATAGGCTGCTAGTTGTGTGTGTTACATAGATAAGCAAGTATAGTATATACAGTATATTTTAATGCAAGTGCACTGACCTGCCCATTTGGAGCACACTGCAGCAGGGCAATACAGTGCAGACATTCTTCTCGAGTTGGCCCCCAGTGCAGCCGATGCGCGAGCAGACAGACTCCCCATACGGATGGGATGATCAGGGGTAAGGCCGCGTCCATGCTAAGTTTGACAGCACGGGCGACGCACACACTTGTCAATGCGGATCTCCATTGAGCACACACGCGCGCACACTGTGAGCGACAGAGCAGCAGGTCTTTCGCAAGACAATTGTTTTTTATTTTGTCTTGCGATGGCCAGGTCACGTGAGCGGTTCAGCCAATGAGGGCGAACCAGCTCCGTGATATCACAGCCACACCTCTGCCTTGCGTCTCCCCCATGGTCACAAATCGCCCCTGCTGCAGGTGCACGCAACATCACGCGCTCCAGCGCACCCGTGTACTCGCCCTGCATGGCCTTGGCCTAAGTGCCTGGAGCGAGTTGGAAGGGGGGCGGATAGGGAGGGGAAACACATGGTGATGAGAGCAGGGAAGCCCTGATAGACCTATGGCTCTTTCTATGCCTGAATCAGTACCGGATATGCTATATGGAACTAACGCTGTTGCTAAATATCATATGAGGCTACAGTGAGAGAATGGGCAGACGTATGAGGAGACCGATTGGGATTAACACCGCTGGATTAAACACAGCCAGCGCGGACCCAGGTTAGGTGCATCACTACAGTATGTGTACATTTTCTTTTGCTCTATTTTTTTAACTATGCTCATTAAAAATAGAAGTTTTATTATCTATTAATGTTTCCTCATTTGCTCTTGTGAAGTGCACCACAAATGGATTTCTTTTTTATATGTACGCAGTAGTACTTTTTCTAACATATCAGATGTAAGCTTAATGTTTAAGATATTCTCATTTAAGCATATGATAAATTCTTTACAGCTAGACATGCTACCCTCCCATAGGAACAAAAATGTAATCTAAATATCTTATCCATAGAGTAATATGTTGGGTGTGATTTAATAATTCCTCTGAAAATAACTTTTCCCGTTCCACCTACCTAAAAAAAGGTTGGCAAAGGAGGTTGCACAAGTTGGTCCCTTCGCTGTATCCCTGACTTGCAGAAATAGATTCCCATCAAATAGAAAATAATTATAGTATGGGATAATATAATTTGTAATCAATCTAATATAAATTCACATTTATCTCTTGAAAAATAATACTGCATATGCAGGACGAACTTGTCTGCCTTCAAATCTTGTACATGAGAGATCTTTGAGTAGAAAGATTCGACATCACATGTAACCAGTATCGTATTTGGTTCTTCCACAATGTCCTGTCATTTTAAAAAGGAAGTTTTATGTATCTCTAACATAAGATAGATTTTTAACATGTGGCCTAAGTAATGCATCAATAAATCTGCAAGCTTGCTCACATAAACCCCCAATACCTGATACACTGGGGCGTCCCTGTGGTGATTGGAGATATTTTGGCACCTTTAGTAAAAAGGTATGTCTTTATTTATATAGCGCCAGAAGTGTACTCAGCGCTTCACAAAGAATACAGTACAGGGAATTATAATAATACAATAAGTGCATGAAAATCAGACAATAGGAAAGGAAATCCCTGCCCCGAAGAGCTTACAATCTAAGACAGACCTATTCCTATTCATAGGAAAGACAGGGCTAATGTCAGCTTGAACTAGGTGATAAATAATTTACTAAAAATCATCAGTTCACCCATTCCGATATTTATCAAAAACAGTAATAATGCATATTTTAAATAAAATATGCACATTTAGGATAATTTTTACTAGGTGCGATGTTGGTTATCGCATGAGATAAGCATTACAGTAACTATTTCTTGCGGTGCAATGGTACTGCATTCTAGTAGAATTTTTTTTACTTGTTTTTTTGCAATAATAGCACCTTTTTAGGTTACTGAACTTTGATGTATCCAGCCCATAGAAGCTGACTGTCACAAGGGTATCTCCTAGCATTCTCTTCTAGAAATGGTGCAGCTGCATTTATGTAATTATGCCCTGAGCCAATTTCAGTGTATACAGTATACACATTCTCAGAAGAAACACTGCCTAATTTAAGGGACAGATTTATTGACCAGGGCTATAATGTTTCAACATTCATATATAACCCTTTTTCACATGCTATTCTTCAGCAAAAGATTAGACATTCATTTTGTATAGGTTATTCCCGGCAAGAAAAGGGTTAGGGATGGTTCATCTCTTTAATCATAGCACTGTAGATAGCTGGGGCCAGAGTACCGTACACTTCATACTAACAAATGACTTGTCGGCACCATGCTCTTCATATGAGGTACAGAATGTGTGTGGCAGTATGCCCACAAATTAGACCTTTAGCCAAGTTGACTTTTACATAGGCAATCAACTAGCATTTCATTTTAATGGGTTGGCTCCATAGATAATGAACTGATCTTCAAAAAGCAAATAAGCTGATAAAGAAGCTTCAGAGTTCAAGGGCAGCCGTAACTGCCAGCAGAACTGAATGGTTTACAGCTGGCGCCTTAAGAATCGTATGAGCAAGTATGCAGTGTTAAATGGATTCCACAGAGGAATACACGATTCAAGCTTGTAAACAACTTAGCTGAGTTATGGAATTTCATAAAGCTTAGCATTTTACAAAAGTTTAAAATAAAATGTTTTATTATTATTATTATGTTTTTTTCCAGGTGATCATTGGAACAAAACCCATGAAATCTAGAAACATGATTCAATCAATCAATACTGCAGACTTTTAGCATTTTATGTGTACAATAAATTCCTCCTAGGAACAAAAAGACAATGTACTATAAAAATTTTCAATTTATAAATGTAGGGGGCACCAAAAGGATGGGATTCGGCAAATACATTGGTTGATAGCGGATACATTATTCTATATATTCTTTTTGACACTCGTCTATATTTTCTTTTGCACCAGTATTCCTATAGCTCATATGCTGCCCACAGATTCTTAAATTTGCTTGCTCAAATGTCACTTCAAACAGTATTATATACAGTGGCATGATAATCGGCATCATAAGTTATTAATACAGTGTAACCTTTCTACTGCTAAATTTGTTGATAAATACATGATGAACAAAGCTCATGATGGCAAGAAAAAGTTCTGACTCAAATGGTAGATATACTGTAGACTTCAAGTTACAAACTTAGTTTACTACTGCAGTGTAAGATGAGACATTTCTTGGCTAGATTAAAATATGTTTTATAAACACATGAGAAGAGATCATATTGTCCTTGAGTGCTGTGCTAGCCTGTGCTCGTCTTCTGATCTGTGCCCTTCCTACCATTACCTAAAATATAATATCCAGCAGCTGAAGGATCTCAGAAGTTTTAGTTGTAGAGTCAGATGTCTACAGAGACATACCGTAACCTTCAACTGACTACTATTTAAACCAGCAAATCAGCAAGTATATTTCTAGCATTTCTATTTTCTTAGGTGACACGCCAAAATGTTCATCTTAACCAGTACAATATTTGGGATGAATGTGAAAAACTTCTGCAATTAAAAAACATAATAAAACGTGTTTTCTCTCTTGAAAACAATACCGAGAGCTAAAATTATATGCTTCATATTTATTGGGCAGCTAAAAGAACAATGTACTGTTTTGATCTGCATATCCAACCATTATATAATTACACAGTCTGTGTACGTTTAGACACCTTATGATAGATGCCATCTAGCTCATGTTACCCATGTTTGGCATATTGGTAATCACTAAATTAATTTTAATCTTTAGTACATTTTTAGGGAGTTTTTTTTATGTATCTGTAAATTCCTATTTTCTTTAAATACCCTATTATTTTCAATTAAAGAAGCAGGCATTAAAGCTTATTTAAACAACTGATAAACATCTCTTGTTTGATGTATTCTTTCATAGCACGTTTTACCAATAAGAACATTCTATTAATTTAAAGACACAATAACATACTTCAGAACTTGAGTGACCAACCAATTTATTTAATTTCTCTCCACAATGTATAATATTAGGAGTAGTCATTTGTTCTGTAAATATTGCAGTATGAGAAATACTGTAGAACACTGTATTAAATTGAAATCTGCAATAAAATAGGAGCTGATTGAATGTGGTCTGTCTTGACATACTTGCATTGTTTACATATGTAACCATGATCCCGTACACCATATAGGTAAAGTAGGCGATGGACAGTAGTGTGGATTCTCCTAAAAATCCATTCAATCTGTGGTGAGGACTAAAGGTTCTGTTGGTACAGTATTACATTGCAAAATAAAATGGTGTCCAAGGTTTATACCTTATGAAAAAGAAAACATGCACTCAATAAACATAGGTGAGCGTTACAAGCATACATTATTTTGGCACAAATACATACTGTAGGCACATGCTTTTTGATCTTTACCTTCTTGACACATCTATTTCCTATGCTTTGTTTTCCAGTCAGGTATGCACGGAGATATCTTTGACAGTACAAAATAGGTAGTGTAGGACCTGCTGAGGGTTCACACGTTTACGTGGGTGCAGACTTGACATTTATGACCAAAGGATTTAACAAAATGACTCATACTGTATTTATGAGAAGAACAAACAAGAAAAAACAGATAGTAATGTATTGAGAAATTTGTTGTGCTGGATGTAGCATTGCAGCTTTTCTGTCTATTGCAGTCTATTAGGTCACTATGTTGTACCAGTAGCACTCAAATTGATACAGATAGATAGATAGATAAAATCAAAAACGAATAGACAATACCATTCTGTTGCTAACAAAATGCTTTTATTTGTGCAAGCTTTCGAGATACTGATCTCTTCTTCCGGCGATTTTACAGTGAATAAAGCAAGAAATAAAAGCATTTCGTTAGCCCCAGAACGGTAACGTCTATTCATTTTTGATTATTAAGCTCGGCTAACAAGGTACAGATACCTGATAGACCCGGCGTTGCCCGGAATGTAAATAGATAAAATAAATGAATGTTGTTTTAAAAAAAAAGTATATGAAGAAAATGTAATGAAAGTAGAACATATGTAGCACATATGTTGGACATAAAAAATAGAGTAATACAGTATTATTGATAAAAATGTTTATTTTAAGTCTTGTTTATCAACAAAAAAAAATTGTACATCGATTTCTATGAAAGATATGTAAGAGAAACATGTTTATTGTCAGTTTATACCAGTGCAGTTGATTTATTGTCATTGTGTAATTGATTGTACTTGTGATTTGTTGATGGTGATAGGAATTAGGTATGGTTGTTGAAATAATATATTTGTGTTGATGATGTAATTATTGTGTATGGGTAGAATGTGTGCTGTGTTTATGCGTAGATGGATGTAAAAAGGTGTATTGTTTAAGGTGTATGGTAAGGTTCATTGTAGGGTTAATGGTGTAGTGAATGTGTAGGGTTATGAGGTGTATATTTTTTAGGCGTAGATGGATGTAACAGACTTACCTTGTATGAGTAGAAAGTTGGTTGTCTCATATGTGGATATTTTTGATCAGAAAATGTAATTTTTTTTCTGTCCTGTGAAAGTGTGTAAAATTAATTAGTTATGGTTGTTGAAAATATATATTTGTGGTGTACAGTGTGGTAAGGGGGGGTTGATAATAGTGGTGTAAGGGAACGTTAAAAAGTAATGGAAAAGTGTAGTGGAAGAGTGTTGAGTGAAGGAAAAATATTAGGGGTGTGGTGTTTGAAAAAGAGGATGGGTGGTGGTGTTGGGGGGTGAAAGAGGAAGGGTGGGGGGGGCGAAAGAGGAAGGGTTGGGGGGGAAGAGGAAGTGTGGGGGGGTGAAAGAGGAAGGGTGGGGGGGTGAAAGAGGAAGGGTGGTGGGGGGGGGAAGAGGAAGGGTGGTGGGGGGAAGAGGAAGGGTGGTGGGGGGGGAAGAGGAAGGGTGGTGGGGGGGGAAGAGTAAGGGTGGTGTGGGACGGTGAAAGAGAAAGGGTGGGGGGATTGAAAGAGTAAGGGTGGGGGGGTTGAAAGAGGAAGGGTGGGGGGTGAAAGAGGAAGGGTGGGGTGGGGAAAGAGGAAGGGTTGTGGGGGGGAAAGAGGAAGGGTGGTGGGGGGGAAAGAGGAAGGGTGGTGGGGGGGAAAGAGGAAGGGTGGTGGGGGGAGAAGAGGAAGGGTGGTGGTGGGGGGGAAGAGGAAGGGTGGTGGGGTGGTGTGGGGGGGTGAAAGAGGAAGGATGGGGGGGTGAAAGAGGAAGGATGGGGGTGGTGAAAGAGGAAGGGTGGTGGGGGTGTGAAATATTAGGGGGGTTGGTGAAAGATTAGGGGCGGTGGGTGTGTTATAAGAGCAGGGTGGGTATTTAAAATTTGTATATGTTAACAGTGCACAGTAGAAACAGTCTTAATTAAGAGGTATTTATTTGTTATATTTTTTTAATGATATTGTTGTAAAGAAGTAGTTAGGCGGCGTGATATGTGTGCTGTGCATGAGGCAAAGGGGCAGAAGAAGGATATTCTTCCGGATAGGCTGATCGCAGAGACACATGGCCGTGCGGAGCGCAGACGGAGATGGTGAGGGAGCGGCATGGTAATGGTAATGTATGCGGATGATGCGTGAAGGAGGGTGAATGTATAAAAGTGATGTGTGTGCAGAGTTTTGTTGAAGGAAGGCTGAAATGTGTAGTGTTTGTTATGAAATAGTGTGAACGTGAAGGGGTCAATGAAGATTGAAGTGTGTAATGTGTGTATGTTTTGGAAAGTATGTAAGGACGGTAATGTTGGTATTTAAATAAAAAAAATGTTTTCTTTACAGAGGATCGCGAATGTTGAATTAGAGTTGAAAAAATGTATAATGTTGAAATGGGAAATAATGAGATGAAAATTATTAATTTTTCAAAAATGTATCATTGGCAAATGGGAATAATGAAGGCAATGAGAGGAAAAAAATTATTAAGTCAATGAGAGGAAAATAATTTAATTGGCAAACCGGCAATAATGAAGGCAATGATAGGTTAATAATGAAATGAAAGTCTGGAAAAAATTAATTGTGAAACCGGGACATATTTATTAATCTCTTAGGCACATTATCGAGCCATTTTTTGTAGTGATTACTACTATATTGGAGAAAGCTGTTTGCTGACACTGGTTTAAATTGAGTTTTGCTTTGAATTGTCATATCACTCATATCAATAAACAAATCAAGATCTAGGAATGTAATCACATCCTGGCTGATGATGTGTGTAAATTTAAGTCCCATCAAATTATCATTGAAAGAAGTAAGTATGTGATCTAATACGTGACTCTCCCCATCCCAAATAATAAGGATATCATCAATGAAGCGACCATAGAATACCAAGCCCGCCCCCAGCCGCGTGTTCCCCCAAACATGGAGGTCCTCTCACAACCCCATGAAGAGGTTGGCAAAACTGGAAGCAAACTTGGTACCCATGGCCGTTCCACACACCTGTAGATAAAATGTGTCGTCAAAAAGAAAATAATTGTGACATAAAATAAATCTAATGCAGCATAGAATAAACTCACGTTGTGCCGGGTGTAGGGATGTGTCTTTAGTAAGAAAGTGTTCAATAGCCTTAACCCCCTTATCGTGATCTATAGAAGTATATAGTGAACTCACATCACACGTGGCCCAACAAAATGTGTCCTTCCAGGCAATGCTGGAGGTGGAATCAATGACATGCAAGGTGTCCCTAATGTATGATCTCAGTTGTTGTACATATGGTTGTAAATAATAATCCATATACTGATACACACTCGAAGTCATTGAACCCACCCCCGATATTATAGGCCTACCTGGAGGATTGACGATATCCTTGTGCAATTTTGGTAGGTGATAGAAAATTGGTGTTCTAGGGTGTTTAATAAATAGAAAATTATGTTCTGCCTTAGTAATAATACCCTCACCCTGTGCTTTCTGAAGAAGAGAGAAGTATTCCAACTGATATATTTTAACTGGATCATCAGCCAGGACTTGATACGATGAATTGTCCTGCAGGAGGCGGTCAGCCTCCAATAGGTAATCACCACGATCCTGCAGGACAATTGCACCCCCTTTGTCTGCCTGTCTCACAATAAGTTCAGAATTAGTCTTAATACTATTTAGTGCTTGTTCTTCCTCATTTGTGAGGTTCTTGTGAATATGTTTTATAGTATTTTGACACAAATGCTCAAGGTCCTTCAAAACTAAAGTGTATAAAGTATCAATGAAATTGCCTTTTGACTGATATGGAAAGTCTACAGATTTAGGTGTAAATGATGAATGTTTGAACTCCAACTGCAGACCTACATCAGAATCCTCATCTCCCACAACCTCATTCAAATGAAGCGTAAGATTCAACAGAGGATCATCCACCACGTATTTTGGATCAATGATATTTATCTCACTGGGTAATAAGATAGAACTATCAATTTGATTGGTTATTTGAGTGCTGGTCAATAAGTTAGGGTAATATATATATATATATATATATATATATATATATATATATATATATATATATATATATAGTGCTTGACAAATCACCCAAAAATCTACTCGCCAAACCAAAAAATCTACTCGCCACCTAGCCCCGCCCCCAGTCCCGCCCATAGCCACGCCCCAACTCCGTTTTAAAAAACAAGAAATTTAATAAATTTCTAGTAAGAACAACATTCGTTTTTGACATAAGTTTATATTTATTGTAGTAAATTTATACTTTACTACAATTAGTCCTTGTTACGTGTGTGTGTGACTAGTTTCCTGCACCCATTAACCAGTGTCTGGATGCCCCCTCTTCACAATATCTAAAGCAGCAATCCTGCCTGGGATCTTACCTGATCCGCAGTCCCTAAATGTCCAGGTACCCGCATTCCCGCAATGTTATACATTGGAGGGGATGTGTTCCCTACCTGTTTTCTGGGTTAGGGGGGATTCCGATGTCTTCCGTGTGACACTTGAATCAGATCTGGAAGAAAGCAGTATAAGGTAAATAATATATCCAGATCCAGAGTCTGGGAGAGAGAGAGACAGAGAGACAGAGAGACAGACAGACAGAGAGACAGACAGACAGAGACAGACAGAGACAGACAGAGACAGACAGAGACAGACAGAGACAGAAAGAGACAGACAGAGACAGACAGAGACAGACAGACAGACAGACAGACAGACAGACAGACAGAGAGAGAGAGAGAGAGAGAGAGAGAGAGAGACACAGACAGAGAGTTAGAGAGACAGATGGAGGGAGAGGGAGAGAGACAGATGGAGGGAGAGGAAGAGAGACAGATGGAGGGAGAGGGAGAGAGGGACAGAGGGAGAGGGACAGAGAGAGAGGGACAGAGGGACAGAGAGAGAGGGACAGAGGGACAGAGAGAGAGGGACAGAGGGACAGAGAGAGAGGGACAGAGGGACAGAGAGAGAGGGACAGAGAGGGACAGAGAGAGAGGGACAGAGAGAGAGGGACAGGGAGACACAGAGACACAGAGACACATAGACACAGAGACACAGAGGAACAGAGACAGAGGGACAGGGAGGGAGAGGGACAGGGAGGGAGAGGGACAGTGAGGGAGAGGGACAGGGAGGGAGAGGGACAGGGAGGGAGAGAGAGGGACAGGGAGGGAGAGAGGGAGAGAGACAGAGGGAGATAGACACAGGCAGAGAGGGAGAGAGACACAGACAGAGAGGGAGAGAGACACAGACAGGGAGAGAGACACTGGCAGAGAGGGAGAAAGACACAGGCAGAGAGGGAGAGAGACACAGACAGAGAGGGGGAGAGACAGAGAGGGGGAGAGACAGAGAGGGGGAGAGACAGAGAGGGGGAGAGACAGAGAGGGGGAGAGACAGAGAGGGGGAGAGACGGAGAGACGGAGAGACGGAGAGATGGAGAGACGGAGAGGGGGAGAGGGGGAGAGGGGGAGAGACGGAGAGGGGGAGAGGGGGAGAGACGGAGAGGGGGAGAGACAGAGAGGGGGAGAGACAGAGAGGGGGAGAGACAGAGAGGGGGAGAGACAGAGAGGGGGAGAGACAGAGAGGGGGAGAGACAGAGAGGGGGAGAGACAGAGAGGGGGAGGGAGAAGGAGAGAGACAGAGAGGGGGTGATTGATTGACGTGGAGGTGACTGACTGCGGGGTGGGATTACGGACTGTGTGACTGGGTGGTATTACTGACTGTGTGACTGGGTGGTATTACTGACTGTGTGACTGGGTGGTATTACTGACTGTGTGACTGGGTGGTATTACGGACTGTGTGACTGGGTGGTATTACGGACTGTGTGACTGGGTGGTATTACTGACTGTGTGACTGGGTGGTATTACTGACTGTGTGACTGGGTGGTATTACTGACTGTGTGACTGGGTGGTATTACTGACTGTGTGACTGGGTGGTATTACTGACTGTGTGACTGGGTGGTATTACTGACTGTGTGACTGCTTGGGATTACTGATTGGGTGGGATTACTGACTGTGTGACTTGGTGGGATTACTGACTGGGTGACTGGGTGGTATTACTGACTGTGTGGGATTACTGACTGGGTGACTGGGTGGTATTACTGACTGGGTGGTATTACTGACTGGGTGACTGGGTGGTATTACTGACTGGGTGGTATTACTGACTGGGTGACTGGGTGGGATTACTGACTGGGTGACATTACTGACTGGGTGGGATTACTGACTGGGTGACATTACTGACTGGGTGGGATTACTGACTGGGTGACTGGGTGGGATTACTGACTGGGTGACTGGGTGGGATTACTGACTGGGTGACTGGGTGGGATTACTGACTGGGTGACTGGGTGGGGTGGGATTACTGACTGGGTGACTGGGTGGGGGTGGGATTACTGACTGGGTGACTGGGTGGGATTACTGACTGGGTGACTGGGTGGGATTACTGACTGGGTGACTGGGTGGGATTACTGACTGGGTGTTGGGTGGGATTACTGACTGGGTGACTGGGTGGGGTAGGATTACTGACTGGGTGACTGGGTGGGATTACTGACTGGGTGACTGGGTGGGATTACTGACTGGGTGTTGGGTAGGATTACTGACTGGGTGACTGGGTGGGATTACTGACTGGGTGACTGGGTGGGATTACTGACTGGGTGACTGGGTGGGATTACTGACTGGGTGACTGGGTGGGATTACTGACTGGGTGACTGGGTGGGATTACTGACTGGGTGACTGGATGACTGGGTGGGGGGTGAGGGGTGGGATTACTGACTGGGTGGGGGGTGGGATGGGTGACTGGGTGGGGATTGGGATGGGTGACTGTGGGGGGAGTTACTGACTGGGTGGGATTGGTGACTGGGTGGGATTACTGACTGGGTGACTGGGTGGGATTAATGACTGGGTGACTGGTGGGATGGGTGACTGGTTGACTGGTGGGATGGGTGACTGTGTGACTGGTGGGATGGGTGACTGGTGGGATGGGTGACTGGTGGGATGGGTGACTGGTGGGATGGGTGACTGGTGGGATGGGTGACTGGGTGGGGGGTGACAAACTGGGGGGGTACCTCTGGTGTCCTGCATATACACGTTCTCACACACACACAGGGGGGGGACACACACAGGAGGGGGGGAACACACACAGGAGGGAGGGGAGAAACACCCCCGCAACTACAGTATCTCCCGACCCGCGTGGGCAGCAGGAGCGGGGAGGAGAAACACACGCACTACTACCTCCCGACCCGCGCGGGCAGCGGGAGCAGTGGGGGAAGGAAAATCACCAGCGCCATTACCTTCCAGACCGCGCGGGTAGCGGGAGAGGGGGGGAAGGAAAATCACCAGCGCCGTTACCTTCCAGCCCGCGCGGGCAGTGGGAGAGGGGGGGGAAGGAAAATCACCAGCGCCATTACCTTCCAGCCCGCACGGGCAGTGGGGTAAGGAGAAACACCCGCGCCATGACCTTCCAGCCCGCGCGGGCAGCGGGAGAGGGGGGGGGGAAGGAAAATCACCCGCGCCATTACTTTCCAGCCCGCGCGGGCAGCGGGAGAGGGGGGAAGGAAAATCACCAGCGCCATTACCTTCCAGCCCGCACGGGCAGTGGGAGAGGGGGGGGGGAAGGAAAATCACCAGCGCCATTACCTCCCAGCCCGCGCGGGCAACGGGAGAGGGGGGGGGGAAGGAAAATCACCAGCGCCATTACCTTCCAGCCCGCGCGGGCAGCGGGAGCAGTGGGGGAAGGAGAAACAGTGTATTTAAATTGCATTTCATTCCACCCACCTCCACATCTGTCCAAAATCCTCCATGACCGGATCAGTGCAGGAGCTGACACAATTATACAGGAGGATATTCAGTATAAAGGAGGAGGAGGAGCAGACGCACGCACACACCTCTCCCCCGTGCAGAGAAGGAAGGGCAGTTTTAAGTCCTGGCAGCTCCATCCCGCGTCACAGCCAATCAGCTAGAGGAATTTTTTTATTTATTTTTTCCGAGCAGGGGATTTTTTTTTTTTTCCGAGCAGCGGATTTTTTTTTTTTTTTGCAGAGCAGGGGAAATGTTACTGGCCACGAGCCAATTTCCGATCGCAGCTGGCGAGTTGGCGACCGGGTTTGTCGAGCACTGTATATATATATATATAAATATATGTATATGTAACGGATATTCTGACCTGACTGACCCACCCAATCTCACATTGGCCCCTGTGGTCTAACCAGTCCCAATTACCTGGTTGTGTCTGGTGGTGCACCTGTTGGCAACAGGACTCCTGAGTCTCCCGCATGATGGTGTATGGGGAGTGTCAACCCAGACAGGCAGCTGAGGTAGTGTGCTAGAGTCCTACCTACATACAGTGCAGCGCCTCCACCTCATCAGGATCTCTGCGTCCGCAAGGAGATGGTTCTGATGAGGAACTCCTTCTTTGTGCCTTCCTTTGTAGAGTAATTGCAGACTCACACATGAGGGTATCTTTGATCAAGGGCATCTTTATTTTAGTTGGTATGGGCAAGCCGCCCGTCACAGCTAGCAGCTTAGCCGATCATGGTCTGTACTTTCCCTTCCGAAGGTCCGCCCTCCCAATGGAGTTGGATCACCTCTCCCCTCAGGGAGATCACCACCTTTGCCAGATCCCTAGACACAGTGTAGGCCCGGCCAGCCTTGCTGCTGCTGGCCCTTGAGTTAGAACGGTGTCACTAGTTAACTAACTAGTGGACACCTTGGCCTTCTGCTCTGAACTCAGCCTTGTACAATACACTTGACACACTAACTTTGGGCAGTGCTGTGCCTTATATACCTCAGGAACAGGCACATCTCTGATGTCCCTAACGGTGAACTCAGAGCATGTTACCACTCCCCTTGAATACATATGACACTTCACCAGGGTGTGAGGGCAAACCTCAATGATTGATGCTGGAAATCCTGTAACTTAACAGGCTTACTGCCAGCATGAGAGAAAACTGTATGCCCTTTTACAGCATGGCTACATTTATATATATAAAACAATAGCAAGAATGTTCAGGGCACTCAAAGGGAAAAAGTAAAAGGAAAACACTTATCTGATCAGTCGTGGGGCTCACAGTGCGGCCAGGATCACCATCCAGCAACAACAAAAAGATAAATACCCAATATCAAAGAATCTGGAGCACTTCCTTAAGGTCTCCCTGACTCTCTGAGTTCTTAGCTCTATCTGGCAATATTGGTTTAGTATTAGCTGGACAGTGTATGCCGATTCCTCCCGTCAACGGATACAACAACGCGCTGACGTCATACTCGCAATCCCGCGAGACTGGAGGGATAGCCAGGACAACACTGGAGGCAGCTGCAGACACATCTGAGCCTGTGCGAAGTCTCGGCGTTCAACGTGGAGCCAGAACCAACTAGCCACCATACAGATCAGCAGTGAGGAGAGGATCTTGATATCCTACATGCCTGTTTTACCTGCTACTTTGTAAGTAAAATCAAGGACAGAACATAGAACACAGACAGAGTCCAATGCTACTTCCAATGACACAGATATACTTATATATATATATATATAGATACTTTACTGTGTATCTAAACTAAAAACATATGGTCATTTAGTTTGATTCTTTGGCCAAAGTATCTTAAGCCTGCACACCAAACGTCAAGGTAGACCAAATCTGTGCAGGTCCTAACACTAATCAAATTCTTAATAACTGTATAATACCAGGAAGAAAACTTTATAATAAAGCTGTTGTGATTAGCTGCATAGTTCTTAGTTTGATTGAAGCTCTTATTTACCTGCATAATACCAGGAAAAGCACTCTGAATTAGATTTGTCGCAACCAAACTGCATGCATGGACCTGCGTGTGTGAAAAATTAATGATCCTTAACCATTTGGAAGCATAGTGGGAGGGGAGTGAGCTTGGAACCTGGGAAGGAGGAGCCACCCTCCCTTAATCAGCTGTGACCAGCTGGACAAGATTGCAGAACAGTGAAAACCAGTAAGCTCCTAATTTATATACCCCCAAAGTAACCACAATATATATATATATTTGCAGATGAGTGTCAAAAACGGAGTGCTAATGGGCATGGCAATATACTGTATAGTTAAAATCAAGGACAGAACATAGAACACAGACAGAGCCCAATGCTACTTAAGTAGCCTTTTATCTTTTGCGCATTCTGAAGAATACATGAATACTTCACCATATTTTGCTTCTTTTTTATTATTTCAGATTCATCTTCATTGGTCTCTCTCTCTCTCTCTCTCTCTCTCTCTCTCTCTCTCTCTCTCTCTCTCTCTCTCTCTCTCTCTCTCTCTCTCTCTCTCTCTCTATCTATCTATATATATATATATATATATATATATATATAATGTTATCCCCCAATTAACTATCATACATGAGTGCAATTTTTGAGGGCTTCTTGTGGTGGAAGTATTTTCTTTAATCCTCACCTCCAGTGTGTATATGGTTTTAAATTTAACATTAAGTGGACTTGGTTTTTTTTCTTATTCTTTTTTTGTTTTGTTTTGTTTTGTAATAATTATTCATCATTGACTAATAGTACCAAGACAGTGTGTACAAACCATTTACACAATCTTGCAATAAAATTAATTATTAAAATGTAATAAGCAACGAAGAGTCGTAATTATTAACTGTCTATGATTAATGATAAAGGAAAGTGGATGCAATTTGGCATATTTCATATGAATTCATATAAATTGGAAACAAATACTAACACTGACTTGCAATCAATAACAGTGTATAACTCTTATGTAATAACTAACGAGTAGCCATAATTATTAACTATCTATGAAACAAGCCTAAACCAATGTGGCTAAATAAACAAGTAGGGGAGGAAATAGAAAGGAAGACGCATGCATCAAATTTCGATAACCTAAAAATGCGAGTTTATCTCCCAAAAACGTGAGATATTTTTATGATGCAATACATAAATATTGTATCGCCAATAATATGGAACCTTATTTTGGATGAGCTAAAAATATTGATCCTAAAAAAAACAGAGAATCTCGCACATTTAAGTAAACATTATCTATTTCTGAAGAAAAAAAACCAGAGAGAATATAGCAAGTTAAAGTAAAAAAAATAGTATTCATAAAATTTCGATATTTTTAGAAACGCTATTAATACTTGTATTAGCTCCACTTTTTTATCACATACTCCAGGCTGGCGCTAAACAGACCTTTCCTATGTACAGATGTATAGATATATAGTGATTAAATGCGCTCCAGCGCTGGATCTATTCATATAGATGATGACAGGGACATGTGAAATTGGACTAGTGAGATTGTTGCAGGGTACATGCAATTACACACGCGGGTTTCTTGACAAGGCTTATTTATTTAGCCTTAAAAGATATACAGCACACAAAACAAAAATAGCTTTTCATCAGCAACAAAAGAAAAATGGCTTTTCTTCAGCAGACAAACAAAAACAGTTTCTCTTTAGCAGACAGTGTATAAATCAGGCAGTTACCCTTTTCTATGCAGGGGACAGACAGTTCACAATTCATCTACTTTGCTAATCAGACCTTGTATCAGGAAATCTCTTCAGCAGCTTACTCCTCTCTCCTCAACAGCCAGGCTCCATGTGTCTACAGTATGGAGGAACCAGGCGCTTACCTTTAGTGACAGATTTTCAGAAGAGCGGTGAAACCAATAAATATGGTTATTTTCTATTGGTGTGGAGGTATTCCTGTGATCCCTTCTGCTTCTACCCTGATAAAGGGATGATCCAAAGCCCTTATGGAAACGTAGAGACAAAACAGAGTAGGGGGAGCGAGGGATGAATAGATGCACAGATAAACAAATGTGGACAATCAGTTTATCATATAGTGAACCCAGTAAGGGGGGGTGGGATGGTGAAGAATCAATAGGTAGAGGTGAACTATATAATAGATGCTTACACGGCGTGTGTAAACACAATCCAAAGATGGTATCTTTGGGAAGGATGGTAATCCTTCTGCAATTGGGTGCAGGAGGGGTCGTGGTGATTCACAATATAAACAAATACTCACACGGCCCAGTGTGAGTAGAGGCGTAGGGCAGATGTCTTTATGGTATACACCTAGGTTCCCCGTCAGAGATAGTCCCAGGGGTGCTGTGCACGCTGCTGCTGGCAGGCAGGGGGTTAAATGCGGGTCTCTCTCACCGTTCTCCCGTTCTGGGCTTCTTCCCTCCCCGTTTCAGTAAGGGGCGTGGGTGAGGCAAAATAACATATTGGGATCAGCAATGCTCTTAAAAGCGTGAAAGACTTTTGGACCACTGGGGCTTCCGTAGCTGGGGGAAGCAGTTGTAGACACAGCCGCGCCAGGAACTGCCATCTATTCCGACTCCGGACGCGGAGGAGAGAGCGGTCGGGGACTACTGCAAACCACAGCCACGGGAGCACGCCGGAACATTGATATTTTATGTGAGTGCATTTGTTGTGGATCTTATCTAATGTGTATTAAACTTTCACGTTTTTAAGAGCATTGCTGATCCCAATATGTTATTTTGCCTCACCCACGCCCCTTACTGAAACGGGGAGGGAAGAAGCCCAGAACGGGAGAACGGTGAGAGAGACCCGCATTTAACCCCCTGCCTGCCAGCAG
The DNA here is from genome assembly GCF_040206685.1 of Ascaphus truei. NCBI lineage: Eukaryota > Metazoa > Chordata > Amphibia > Anura > Ascaphidae > Ascaphus > Ascaphus truei. The sequence continues at coordinate 326,855,129 of NC_134486.1, forward strand.
CAGCGTGCACAGCACCCCTGGGACTATCTCTGACGGGGAACCTAGGTGTATACCATAAAGACATCTGCCCTACGCCTCTACTCACACTGGGCCGTGTGAGTATTTGTTTATATTGTGAATCACCACGACCCCTCCTGCACCCAATTGCAGAAGGGTTACCATCCTTCCCAAAGATACCATCTTTGGATTGTGTTTACACACGGTCGTGTAAGCATCTATTATATAGTTCACCTCTACCTATTGATTCTTCACCATCCCACCCCCCCTTACTGGGTTCACTATATGATAAACTGATTGTCCACATTTGTTTATCTGTGCATCTATTCATCCCTCGCTCCCCCTATTCTGTTTTGTCTCCATGTGTCTACAGCCTGGGTTTTAACACACCTTGATTAGGCAGCTGGGATCCAACTAATTGTTCTGAGGTTCCCAGCTGAAGTTAACCTAGTCAGTGCTGCACTGCAGACTAGACATAGGTTTTCCAGGCATATAACTGGTGGCTTTTATTTACCCTGTCACAGAGATGAATAAAGATGTAAAGTCCTCTGGGGGCTTGAAGGGAGAAAGAACAAGCACAAAAAAACTGAGAGCTGGAAGGATATGTTATAGTTCAAATATATGGATTTCCTTGATGGGTGCCGCACCGGACAGCAAATGGGTTAGTTCTGGGCCACTTGAGTAGTTTGAGGAAGGAGGTTCCAAATGCGCACAATCTCATCAAAGTAATGCACTCACATTTGAAGAAGTTAAGCGGGCATTTCGGTTGTTAAGTTTAACCATAATTAGAGATGTCCTGCTAACGGAGAGTGTACAACACCAGTGTGGTTATACTTAACAACCGAAATGCCCGCTTAACTTCGTCAAATGTGAGTGCATTACTTTCTCTACTCTAACTGTTATATACAGTATTACACTATTGTGTGGTTTTTTATTTCCTATTTCCCATTTTGATGAGATTGTGTGGATTTGGAACCTCCTTCCTCTGTGGGGGACAATAATCCCTTGAAGATGAGGTTATAGGTAAAGCCCCTAGATATTGGGGTGGTCCCTGGACTCACAGCATGACATTGGAAAACATGAATTCAAGAATACTCACATATTGTCCAAATAAGAAACGTCCAGTCCAGTGATGTAATTGATGCAATGTAGAAAAAAGGAACTGGCGCACAGCCAATAAGTGGGTCTCCAAGGGTTGAACTGAAGAAATATATCCTTTATTGATCCATTAAAAATGAAGGAGAGTACCTCCTATAAAGAGGTCCTTATATACTGCTGCGGCAGAGTTTATTCGAGCATTTGCCCGTTCTCTGCCGCAGCAGTAACCTGGCGCGCGCCGGAGGGTACCTGGCGCGCGCCGGAGGGTGCCGGGCACGCCGAAGCAGCGGAAGAGCGCCCTCCGATCGGGGCGCTCTCCCTACCGCTGCCGGGTCCGCCGGGTCCCCCTGAACCCCCTGCCGCCGTCCCTCGGGGAGCCCTGGACGCGCATGCAGGGGGCGCTGACACCCGATGACGCGTGACCGCGCATCGGTGACGCGCGGCACGCCGAGGGAGTGGGGCTAGCAAGCCGGGGCATCCCCCGGCTTGCGGAACTAGCCCTGCTCGATTTAAACGTGTCGGCAGTGTACACTAACCTATAAAGAGGTCCTTATATACGCGAAATGGAGACAAGCTTAGTGTATATAAGGACCTCTTTATAGGCTTATGGGTACTCCTTGATTAAGTGTATTTTTATACACGAAATGCATAGGAGGTTCTCTCCTTTGTTTTTAATGGATCAATAAAGGATATATTTCTTCAGTTCAACCCTTGGTGACCCACTTGTTGGCTGTGCGCCAGTTCCTTTTTTCTACTATGTACAGCCACTTCTATCAGCAAGAGATGCACATTGAGAATAGTCACTCTCCTAGCGCACCTCTTACAAGCGATTGCGCTGCTGTTATTTAATTTTAATAATGCAGTATTGAAGCAAGGGGTCTCTGGAGCTGAATCACATTCATTTTAGCCTCGGGGACTCCCTGTTTTCTGAAATACAGGTCCCGGTATGGGGTGCCGGTATCCCCTCAAAGTGTAAATGTCCCGGTCACCTGACACCCTTCACCCCCTATGAAAATGCCCACAAGGCAATAATGCAACCCGAAATAATTTTCAAAATCCGAGGGCTTAGAGACACTGGGCGAAGAATGCCTGATGAGGATTCAGGTAATTACATGTTCATGACATAGTCACATTTATGTACAAACTTATGTACATTATTTACTATTTTCAACAGATTTAAATATTGATATTTATATTTTTGTCGATATTGATGAAAACATATCATTATAATAAGCCACCATAGCAGTCAATGGTCACCCTAATAAAAAAAGCATGATGGGAAAAAATACACAATAATAAAAGATATACACATGCACCTAAACACTCCAATTCAAGAAATAAAAGCACTAGTCAACCAATTAAATAAATAAAAGCACTAGCCAACCAATTAAATAAATAAAAGCACTATCCAACCAATCAATTAGTTTTCTCAATTAGTGCTTTTATTTATTAAATTGATTGGTCGGCTAGTGCTTTCATATATTTAATTTGTTGGCTATTGCTCTTATTTAATTGGTTGGCTAGTGCTTTTATTTATTTAGTTGGTTGGCTAGTGCTTTTATTTCTTGAATTGGGGTGTTTAGGTGCTTTTTTATATCTTTTATTATTGTGTATTTTTGGCCTTCATACTTTTTTTATTAGGGTGACCATTGACTGCTATAGTAGCTTATCAGGCCCATATTATATGGGTATGATGTACCACTATGCCCATCAATAGGTACAGGGTGGGTATAGTGGTCCTGGGGTGGTGGTTAGAACTCCTGGGTGGGTAGCTGGGGAGCGTGTGTTAACCCATTAATTACTATAGCGGTTATTAACCGCTAAGCTGATTAAGGGGTTAGTGGCCATTAGATTGTATTTTTTCATGTATTCTTGCTGGCATCAGAGGACATGGACCTGCAGTGTGCTTATGAGGATGCTCTTCATAATGGCATGGGTAAGTAGAAAGGTTTACTTACTTTATTTATACTGGCTGGCTAATGTTTTATTTAATAAAGGGCAAATGAGCTATTATCCATATTTGGATAATAGTTTTTTGCCCATTACAGTTTTTTATTTGTTAGGGGAGGAGAGGGGGGGGGGTATTTATTTAAATGTATTGAAAAAAAATGTTGGAAACAGGAATGGTACTGCAGGCCAGTGGGGACCACCCGAGGGCCCCCAGACACCCACAGGGACCACCTGGAGGTCCACGGACACTCGCGGGGACCAACTGGGGACTCCCGGACATCCATAGGGACCACCTGAGGGCCCACAGACACCCACAGGAACCACCCAAGGTCCGCCAGGCAACCGTGGGGACCTCCTGGAAGCCCACAGACACTCGCGGGGACCACCTGAGGACCCCCTTACACCCTTGGGGACCACCCGAAGGACCACAGACACCTGTGGGGACCATCTGAGGGCCCACATACACCCGTTTGGACAACCTGAGGACCCCCAGACACCCACAGGGACCACCAGAGGGCCCAAAGACACCCGCGGGGACAACCTGAGGGCTCCCACATACCCGCAGACTCTGGTTTCAATCATGTGGGGGTAGAGGAGATGGGTATTAGTGTTTTTAATGTTTATTGTGGGTAGCAGCTGTTTTAATATAAATTTTATTACTAGTATAGATGAGCAGGGGATCTCCGGAGCAGAACCGCTTTGATTTGAGGTCCGGGAACCCCTGCTACCTGAGATACAGACCCCGTTATGGGGTGCCGTTATCTCCTATGCATTTCAATGTCCCGCATCACGTGACCGGGGGAATAAAATGCATAGGAGATACTGTACCGGCACTCCATAATGGGGCCTGTATCTCTGGAAGCAGGGGGTCCCCGGACCTGAAATCAATGCGGTTCTGCTCCGGAGACCCCCTGCTCATCTACACTAATAATTACATTTATATTGAAAAACATTAATTTCTGGAGAGATTTACGCAGGGTGAGGCGGCTCTCTCTGAGCAGCTTTCTCTGGAGCGGAAATAAATCGCTGGGTAAGCCTTTTCAGAGAAGCGATCATCACGTCGCCGGCTACTCACCAGTGCTGCAAATGTTGCTATCACAGGTATTCTGGGCTTTCTGCATACCGTGATAGCAACACTGTAAAAACTGGCCATTTAAACAGCCCGGCGATTTTTGTTTCCGGCGCTTACAGTGGTGGCCGCCATTAACCTCCTGCAGCCGTTTCCCCACGATTTTGTAAAACGCGGGCAGATGCGGCATGTTTTCCGCCGGTTTGGGCACCGCGGGCGCTTCCAATGTTAAGCGCCATTAGCGCTGTCTGGTGGATGCGGCTGACGCGCGGCAAAGTCCGTGAGAAACGGAAAACATCCCCGAATTTTTTCGGGGATGTAGGAGGACAAAAGGGCCGCGGCTGTAGTGCATAGGCCTCTATGTGTGTGTTTTTGTTTTCTCATTTTTTATATACATCTAGATGTGAGTTCGCTCCTGTTCCTCTGCTTTCCCGAGAGTTGCTCTCTTATCTGTCCCTACTTCAATTGAGGAATATATCATACAGTACATGCCTAGTTATATATTCTGATATTTTGCTGCTCAAAGTTTCCATCATGTCCCATGACACACTCAGAAATTAAGTTAATGTCTGACACAGATTAAATTAAATAGAAACTGCTTTTTAATAATAGGAGAAACACCGAAATTAGATACAGCAATGACAGTATATGGGCATTAAACAAAGGCACATACATATATTTTATCAGACTTCAGACTTTGCCAAATTCTGTCTCTCTAATAAGGATATTTTTAGGCGATGTACTACTTTATTCACTCGTAAAGTTTATGGCAATATTGAAAATGAAAATGCTTCTTCCATAGATGGAGTAATGTGTTTACTATGATTCATTCTGCACATCTTGAATTTTCTAAACTCACGTTAAGCACACAAGATGAGAACTTAACCCATAAATTATTTTTTTATTACTTATATTCAATCTTCTCAGTTATTTTTTTTTTATATTTTGTATTTTTCTTTTACTTGTGGCTGATTGACTTACCTCTTTTAACAAAAGGCCATTATTTTATAATTGATTAAGAACTTGATTAATTATTTTTATATCTTCAATTTTTGGCACAACTTCTGGAAAATACATTTTTATCATCGTTCTTTATTTTTAGCGCTTAATAATGCATTTGATCCAACCTATTCTACATCAAAGTGAGGACATTTAAAAGAAACCACACTTTTATGTGTAATTATTTTTTTATATGTGGTTTATTATTACTCCCTTCTGTTCTTATTTTGTTAGATTTGTCTTCTGCTTTATAATACTGATCACTTCTTCTCTTTACTGTATGTTCTTTGTACAGTGTTGTCTGGGATAGATTCTTATGTTTACGACAGGTATTCTAGGGTTCATTGGAATAAACTTAATGGTACAATTGTATATGCTCTTGGTCTTTGACACTCCCTTGTGATACTCTTTTTAGTCCAGTCTCTGATGGTGTATTCACACAGTTTTATATTTGACATGAATGGGGCTTCTCATGTGATAGCATGCCATCTGCGCTTATCATGCCTTACAAAATAAGGGCTTGCGGGGCCTATTCACTTAACTTCGATAAGTGACTTAAGGGCTGGGACCCGCTGTGCCCGGCGGCGCGGGCGGCCACACGAGAGTTCCCCACCAGCAGGGGAATCCTCCCGAGCCGGTCCCGGTCCCCCCTGGCTGCACAGCTCACTACACACTGTGACACGTCAGCCGCTAGGGGATTCAAGAGAATTGTCATCCCTAACGTCGATGCGTCACGTGATGTGGCTGTGAGCCAATGAGATGGGGAGGCTTCGGGAGGAGGAGAGGCTTTGGGGAGCGGGGAGGAGTGTGGAGGGAAAGCAGCGTAAGTGCCTGTCTGTGTTTGTGTATGTGTGTGTCTGAGTGCCTATCTGTGTTTGTGTATGTGTGTGCCTGAGTGCATGAGTGCCTGCCTGTGTGTGTGCGTGTGTGTGTGTATGGGTGCCTGCGTGTGTGTGTGTGTTTGTATGAGTGCCTGCGTGTGTGTGTTGCTTTTGATTACCTTCCATCAGCAGCTCCAGCCCGAGCCCATGGAGGGAGGGGGGGTGAGTAGCGGGTCCCTCCGCTCAAGCCACGCCTCCCCTCCCGCTCAAGCCTCCCACTCCCGCCCACCTTCCGCTCCGGCTCCCGCTCCCTACAGACCGCATATCGCGGTCTGTGTCTGTCAGCGCCCCGCCTGTCTGCAGTGCGGGCGCGCTGACTGAGGGAGCGGGGCCTTAGCCTAAGGCTTGTTAAGTGCACTTTACAAGATATTTTGCATATGCAGCTATTCACAAAGCTTTGATAACATGGCAAAATCACTTGCAAATGGCTTTTTAAAGCTTGTTATCATTCTTGCTATGACAAGCCGTGCGTGAGCTAAAAAAATGCCGAAACTCACAAGTTTTTGGCCTTAACTGCTATTCACAATGCTCCGAGATGCAAATTGTGGGTTAAATATTAGCTTTTTTTTTATCATCACCTAAAGGATGGTGAGAACAGAATCACGATTTGCATCAGACGGAGTTTTTAAACATTTTACTACATAGGATTGAAGCTGGGGGTCTCCGCAGCTCACCCGCATTGATTTTAGCTCCGGAGACCCGCTGCTTCAATCTTATTTAATAAAAATAAAATAACAGTTAACCTTCGTTACCTTTGTAGCTAACTGCTAAGGTGATAAAGGGGTGCCCAGTTTGTTGGTGGTAGAGAGGGTGAGCGAAGGTTGTAGTTGACCCACGGTCAGTTTTTAGGACTCCTTGGAGGATTGCGGGAGGGGTTAATCCCTTCATTACTTTAGCGGTTAGCCAATAAGGTAATGAAGATTGCCTTGTATTTAATTTGTTTTGTGCATAGTATTAAAGAACGGGGTCTCCTAGCTGAACCACATTACTTTCATTTCAAGGGACCCTCTGCTTCCAGTGGCACAGTCCCCAGTATGGGGTGCTGGTATCTCCTGCAAGGTTAAATGTCTTGGTCACGTGGCCCGTGACGTGGGACATGTAAACTTGCTAGAGATATTTGCACCCAATACCGAGGCCTTTACCTCATGAACCAGGGGGTCACCCAAACTGAAATGAATGCTATTCAAGCTCAGAAAAACCCCTGCTTCAATATTATGTACAAATTAAATTTAACAGCGCAATTGCCTATAAGAGCTGTGCAGGCATACTGTATGCAACTTCTCTCTGCGCTGCTCTTTATTTGGTTCATTTCGCTCATAAAACAAATACAAATTAGTACGGTATATCATTTTTGTAAGAAACAGTTAAAAAAAGCGATTTACTTTAGTGAATACCGTTTTTACACAATTTCATACAGTACCATTCAGTGGGATCATGCCAACATGTTCAATATCGAAGTTCAGTCTATAAGGCCCCTATGTTGGTTAAAAATCTACGGACATTTTTCCATTGCATTTGTTTTTGACTTTGTCATATTTTAACAAAAAAGCTGCATAATTGCGTGTCTAGGTTCTTTTTCATGCTTGGTGTAACAGGGACATATCCCTGTTTAAATAAAGCAGCCTCTGAGCTCTGGGAATCCAGTAGAGAGATAGTTAATTGCAGCCACGCAATTAACTAGTCTCCACCTGGACTAAAGAGAGCTCTGTTAAAAGCCTCATGTGAGACACAGGAGAGGGATTCCTTAGCTCACATTTGGGCTGACAGAAGGAGAGCAGAGAAGCCTGCACACAGACACTGTGCTGAGATCAAGACATTAAGAGCTTGCCAAAGACTGTCATGGAGGGCCTGAGACTTTGGGTTGATTGGCTGGTAATGGGAATATCCCTCCATTCCTGCAGATAGGGTCTGGGGAAATAAGTTAACCCTTTCAAAGAGATAGGGCTTTGTTATTTTGTTGTTTTTGTATGTTTTCCTAGATAAAGGAACAGGCTCAATAAAGCCAAGATGTAACTTCACCCTAAAACAGTCTCAATTTGCATATCTCTGTACACATCTCTTACACTTGGATTATTGCAATTCCCTACATTTTCCTCTTTTGGTTAAGAGTACCATAGGTATACTGATTTTCACAAGACCCTATCTTTTTATAGTACTGTAAATCACTTATTTGAGCTTTACTAGCTTTTTATGAAGTCAAGAATACTGGTTACCCCTGACCCGTGTATAAGAGTTCAAGTGAGTTAGCTCTTGAGCCCAGTAACATTGTAGGTTTCAACTGTACTTTGCACAATAAAAGTATTCTTTGTGTTTTTACCTTTCCGGGCATGTCAGCAAGCAGGGATTGCTAGGGGATGAGTTTCAATGGGGGGTTTGTGGAGGAATTGTTGTCAGAATGTGCCTAGATAGTTTGGATCTGGAGTTGTCGGTTCCCCTAAAAATGTACCCAGGAATCATGCCAGATTCCCAGATACATGTAGGCACATTGTCCTGGCAAAACCTCCCCTTGAAAATGCAAGTGCGTCTCACCACAAGGGTACCCTGTTTCAGCATAGCCCAGAAAGGTGAATGGGGCACAGGGATGAACAAGTGTCCCTTTTGCTAAGGGGATCCCTAGGTTAAGGCGGGTACCCCAGATAGTGCCCAGGTGACCAAGAACCTGTATTGGGTTTGTGGGTGCCCCAACCATTTATAAGGTTGTGGGGGGACTCTCAGAGTCCAGACTAGGTCCCAAAAGATAGTATAAGGGGAATAAGGTGCATAGGAATCAAAGTACATCTTTTCTATTCTATTCCCCATACCCAGAGACTTAGAAATGTATTAGAACCATGCTTTATTAAATGTCATAAAGTAATGTGCTTGGGACTTTCCGAACCGATGCCCCAAACAGACTGCCATGGCTAACCCACAGGCGCCAGTAGTCTTCTGGACATCGGAGTTCAAAGTAGTCAGAGATGCCAAAGGTGTGAAAAGCATTTGGGTAGCAGGCAAGGGCTCAAGTACCCAGGTCCGGGAAACCAAGGCAGTCGTCCGGGCTGCATTTGCTCTGCCAGACCTACAGTAGTGGAATAAAGTGCGCAACCCAAAAGACACCTTAACTGTGTTAAATCTATAATAGAATATATACCGTTTTAAAATACCCTTTTATACAAGTGTATAATAAAGCAATAATATTACTAATAAGGTAATCCTCTACTGTGGAAGTGATAAAAAAATACCATACAAGACCGTTGGTATAGCGTATACTGCTGTAATCAACGAGTGGCTCGGCACTCACACAAACTATGAGAAAAAAGACAAAAAAGCGCAAAACGCAAATAGTGAAGTATGTCAAAAAACAGTGTTTTAGTAAAAAGGTGAGTATATTGCGTACATCAGATTATAAGAAAATATGCATTCACGTGCAACTTGGCATGAAGTTACCACACTGTAGTCATCAGGAATAAGGATCTCAGTGATGCAGTCTCAGTGGATCGCCTCCTGTTGCTATTAGGATAGTCACTGCGTCTCTCACAATCGAAGCTTCTCACGGTCAGCAGCTGCGATCCTCTAGGTCCCAGGTTCAGCACACCAATGGGGACATCTGTTGTTTGGGGAACGCTGTTTGCTTGCTGCAGCTACGAGAGTCTCTTTAGTGACAACGCACGTGTGGGCAGGAGCGCTCTCACTGCGATCAGAGCGGCCGGTAGACAGCGACAGTGTTCAGTCCCAACACTCGCGCATTCCGATGACATCACTGGTGGGATGCACAATGCACGTGGAACGCACTCGAGCCGTTTGGAAAAGGCCGTGAATGTAGAGAATAACTCACACACATAGATAATACTGGCAATAGGTATAAAAAGGTACCATAACAGATAAAACTTAATCCAACGCGTTTCGAAGCTAACACTGCTTCTTCTTCAGGGATAAAATCAATGTGACAAACCCCGAGCACTAAATTGTGTATTTATTGCTCGGGGTTTGTCACATTGATTTTAACCCTGAAGAAGAAGCAGTGTTAGCGTTGGATTAAGTTTTATCTGTTATGGTACTTTTTTATACCTATTGCCAGTATTATCTATGTGTGTGAGTTATTCTCTACATTCACGGCCTTTTCCAAACGGCTCGAGTGTCTTCCACGTGCATTGTGCATCCCACTAGTGACGTCATCGGAACGCACGAGTGTTGGGACTGAACACTGTCGCTGTATACCGGCCGCTCTGATCGCAGTGAGAGCGCTCCTGCCCACATGTGCGTTGTCACCTAAAGAGACTCTCGTAGCTGCAGCAAGCAAACAGCGTTCCCCAAACAACAGATTTCCCCATTGGTGTGCTGAACCTGGGACCTAGAGGATCGCAGCTGCTGACCGTGAGAAGCTTCAATTGTGAGAGATGCAGTGACTATCCTAATAGCAACAGGAGGCGATCCACTGAGACTGCACCATTGAGATCCTTACTCCTGATGACTACAGTGTGGTAACTTCGTGCCAAGTTGCACGTGAATGCATATATTCTTATAATCTGATGTACGCAATATACTCACCTTTTTACTAAAACACTGTTTTTTGACATACTTCACTATTTGCGTTTTGCGCTTTTTTGTCTTTTTTCTCATAGTTTGTGTGAGTGCCGAGCCACTCGTTGATTACAGCAGCATACGCTATACCAACGGTCTTGTATGGTATTTTTTTTATCACTTCCACAGTAGAGGATTACCTTATTAGTAATATTATTGCTTTATTATACACTTGTATAAAAAGGTATTTTAACACGGTATATATTCTATTATAGATTTAACACAGTTAAGGTGTCTTTTGGGTTGTGCACTTTATTCTTTTACACTGTCACTTTGCTCCTTGTTTGTGCTGCACTTTAATTCACTTAGCTGTAGAGGTTGAGTATACTTCACTCTCCATCATAATGGTGTGGAGTTTGGCTAACTGCAAAGCCAAACGAGAGGAACATTTCAGCCTCCTATTTTCTGAGGAGGTTGTAAATGTTTCATCTGAATCAATGGTAACGTCATCAGTTAAGGATTATTTTAAAACTTTAGAAAAACTGTTATTAGAAGAAAATAAGCTGTGGTTAGATAAAAGGACCATACAGAGTTATATGGACTATAAAAGAATTCCAAGAGGTTTACGGGTTCTTAAGAAACCAACGTTTGGTAAAGATAATGCGCATTTCATGCAGGAATGGAATTGCATTCTTGATGCTTGCTCAATGGATTTAATGAGACTATCTTTGAAAGGAGTCGCACTATTAAGAATTTAGAAAAGGATATTGTTGAGATCATAGTGACTGACGCTCGAACCATTGGTCATCGACAATGATTGTTCGGAGCTGGAACATGATCTCAAGAGTAAACTTGAGAATGAGGAGGAGGAACTCCTAAAGGTTAAGCACGATAAGTTTCTACGTGACAAAGGAGACTATATTAACAACAGACAAAGAGATTAGGCCAAAAAAGAGGAGAGAGGAAGGGTTGTTGGTCAAACCTATGTCCCTAAAAATAGGGAAAAGTCTAACTCCTCTCACTCTAGACAAAGAGATCCCCATGATCAGTCTCATAGATCGAATGACCAGTCACGTGGAAACTATCATGCTAACACAGGTGGGAACAATCCAAGGGGAGAATACCCCCACCACCAATATGATAATCATGTCCGCAATCCTAATTATAGAGGTAAGAACTACATCAGAGATTTTGAACCAAATTATAAGTCATACCCCATCAATATCAACAAAAGAGTCAAAAAAACTTTATTCCAGTAAGAACAGAACCCTACATACATTCACCCAAAGTCATTCCTAAACGCAATATATATTCGCGCTCCCCTAGTAATTCTTCTCCATCTTTTTTAGAAATGGTGAAAACGAGATTGGCACCCCAAATAGGGAAAGATACGAAGTGAAAAGAAACTATATTGGATCCCCCACCAGCCAGACAGAGAGAAAAGATCTTTGTCAGGCGGGGAACCAGAGGTGGTGCCTACGTCCAAAAGAAAAGAGAGTCATCCAGAAGGGTCCCCCAAGTAGAGAAAGGTATTTTCAATCTCTCTACTGTCATTCTGATGCAAGATCAAGTCAGAGTGTTAAGTAGGGGTCTGACTTTCTCGCGAGCTTGTGGACCAAACTCATTTCAACTGTTCAAGGACCTCCACAAGTTCACGCGGAATTTAACCCTAAAAAGGCATTTTTAAAAAATTGATTCAGAGTCTGCTCCATTGGTTACTCAACCAATTCTTAGTACACAGGTTATCCCTATTACTCAGGATGTGATCCCTGCGATAAGACACACGTCCTTTAAGAGTCAATCCAAATTTTATCCAGCGCAATCAAAAGGACATCACATAGATGCATTTTTTAATGTGGTAAATAATGAAATTAACAAACTAGTACAAGATTTTGACATTGGTAAGTTAAGACAGAATCTAAATGCAAAGGAGAATCTAGCCCTGAAAATTCTTAAAGATAACAAAGATCTCATTATCAGACAGGCAGCAAGGGAGGGGGAGTGGTACTGCAGAGCCGCAAGGAATATGAAAAAGAGGCCCACAGATTATTGCATGACACCACTTTTTATAAAAGATTATTGAAAGACCCCACTTTGGAATTTCAACGTTTGTTAAAAAAAACTCTTGGAAGAGGCGGTTTCTCAGTCTGTTATTTCAGATGTGGAATTCTCTTTTCTATACCCACTTTTTCCCAGGTTACCAATATTTTACCACTTGCCCAAAATCCACAAATGTACTGCACCGACACACTTTATTCGAGCAAATACCCAGTATGTACCTGGCAGATACCTGGAATGCGCCGCTCCTCACCTCTGACAAGCCCCGTTGCATTTGCCTTCCCAGCCTGGGTTCATGCCTGGCTGACGGGCGGCTGATCTGTTAAATTATAATGATTAGGATTTAATAGGCTGCAATGCTTCGCGTGTCTACCAGATGGCATAAATTCATGAATTGTAATGCAGTATATATATATATACTGTGCAGTATTGCAGCTACCGGGAATAAAATGCTTCAATCCCTGCCTTGAAAATAACCCAATGCACTCGGGCAGAAAACAGTCACAAACCTCAATACACCCGGGTATACCTGAATTCGTGGGACTAGCCGAGCTCGAATAAAGTGTGTCGCCAGTGTACAGTCAATCCCCCAGGAAGACCCATTGTTTCGGGGATTCAGTCTCTAACCGCAAATGTGTCCCAATATGTCGTCTTTTCTTACAATCCTACGTAGTCCAATTGCCCTCTTTTATTAAAGACTCTATGGCAGTCCTTAATTTACTTAAAAATTTCCAATGGAAGAGCAGCTACAGATGGCTGATTTGTGATATCAAAGCCCTATATACAACTATACCACATACTAAAGGTCTAGATGCCATTAATTCATGTATGAAACAGGATCCCCTATTGCATCCCCTCAATAGAGAGTTCATTCTGAAATCCATCAATTTTATATTGAAGCACAATTATTTCCTTTTCCTCACAGAGTTCTACATACAGGTTTGCGGCACAGCTATGGGCACTCGGTTTGCCCCTAGTTTCGCGAACCTGTATGTGGGACACTGGGAGATCCAGCATATCTGGGCCAATAACCCTTTCGCCAATAACATCGTCATGTGGCGACGGTACATAGATGATGTCCTGGTGATTTGGGATGGGGACAATGACTCAGTGAGTAATTTCGTGGCTTACATTAATAACAACGAATATAATCTGGAGTTTACACACCAAACAGATACCAATACTGTAAACTATCTGGACCTCAAATTAACATCTACAGAAGAAGGAAGGGTATCAACTGCGACCTACTTTAAAGAGGTCGATACAAATAATTTACTAATGGCATCTAGTAATCACAAAGATACATGGAATAAAAACATACCAGGGGGCCAGTTCATGCGGCTAAAAAGAAACTGTAGCGATAATGACACTTTCCTGAAACAAGCAGAATCACTGTTTAGTCGCTTTCTTGAAAGGGGCTATAACTCTGACCATTTAACAAAAGAATTGGATAAAGTTCAACTTATGGATCGAGATAATCTATTGACTCAGAAAAATAATAAATTAGGCATTAAAGACACTCTAACAACAAAAAAAGTGGACGTAGCATTTGTGACTAATTATAACTCAGCCCACAAGCAAATTGAAAAGGTGGTCTGTAAACACTGGGCCATTCTTAGTAATGACCCGGTTTTGTGTGACCATTTGGTTGAGAAGCCGAGATTCATTTACAGAAAAGCATCTAACTTACAAAATATCTTAGCTCCAAGTGATATCGGCCAAATTTCATGTCCAACCCTCACTAGAAATTGGCTGGGTAATACACCAATGGGTAATTTTAACTGCGCAAAATGCTCTGTGTGTAAATTCATGCATGCAAATCGGAAGACTTTTTCATCTAAAAGAACTAAGGAAGTCTTCACCATAGAAGATTTTATCACCTGTGATTCAATGTACATAGTCTACCTACTGGAGTGTTCCTGTGGATTACACTATGTAGGTAGAACTAAACGGAACTTGAAAATAAGAATCCAGGAGCATATCCGTAATATTAAAAACGGCTTTGAAAAGCATAGTGTCTCTAGACATTTCTTGACTCCTCACCAGAGAGATCCCTCCTGTCTGACCTTTTTAGGGATTAGTAGTGTGCAAAAAAACAGGCGCTTACCTCAGATTAGAAACAAAAGTGTGCTTACACTAAAGCGGTCAATTCGACAATAGCTCTCTTACAAATACTTGGAGCAACTATTTGAGCCTGAGGAAGTCGATGTGTCGACGAAACGCGTTGCTCTAAACCACCAGAAGATTTTGACCTAAGGAGGCTTCCGCAGTCAGACCGTGGAGCAGTGTTTGCAGCCCAGCAGGATAGTTTTTCTTCCTGCATCCCGGACGCGGGAAGGGCGCACAAAGCTGCTCAAACTCGATCCTGGACTGCGTGAGGAGGCATGGGGTCCATTCTATATGTATGTGAGTCCCTTTGCTGTTTTAATTAATAAATGCGATTTCTTGTGAATATTTAACTGGAACAGTGCCTCACTCGTTTTTCTCATCACCCAACCCCTCCCCCCCCCCACGCATCATAACACCTGGGGGGAGAGCCTGGCTGACGCCTGGGAGTTAGCACTGATTTTCGTGCTGCCCTGGATACTGGAGAAAACCCCCATTACGTGACGAATAGATGTGGATGGGTTAAATTTAACCCCAAAGTAACCAATTTCTACACCAGCTCACACAGGGCCGTGTGAGTATAGCCTTATAGATTATATATCATTTCCCCTAACCCTATCAACATACAGCTATATCTACCTGGGAGAGGCACAGCTCACCCTCAAGGAGGTGATCACTAATTGTGGTTGCTTACACATGGCCGTGTAAGTATTATTATATTTACAACCCGCCCCCACCTTTGGAACTACTGTCAATATTCATCACCATTATTATTGTATATGTCTTTCTAATCCCATGCTCCCCCATTGTTTGTTTGTTCCCTTTTTAGGGATTAAACATGTTCCAAGAAACAGGAGAGGGGGAGATAGGCTTAAAGTGTTATCAGCCCAAGAATCACTCTGGATCCACATATTGGACTGTATGGTCCCTAAAGGGTTGAATGAAGATTTAGATGTATGGGCTTTTTATTAGGGGGGCACCCACTATATTTTTATGTTATATTTTTTATAAAAAAAAAAATTATGGATTTTTTTTTATTATATCCTCCATGTGATTGTGTATTCGGAACCATTAACCTCATTGAGCAGCACAAGATCTCCGTGCATACTTTAGAGATTCTCTTATATAACAAGGTTTATTATTAGATTGATAAAAAGTTTAAATGACAAACATAGTAGTATTATGTAATTTATCATGTTTTTATTCCTTTTTTCTATTTCTTTGCAGAGTCCTTTATTTCTAAATTAAAATCAAGTGTGTTTAATATGTTTTGTATGTTTCGATTCAATGTCACACCCCCAACACTGAGCAGATACATTTGATTGGCTTGTAAGATAGATTGATTGACCAACCAGGACAGCCGTATGTGTATTTAGTGCTCAGGGTTTGTCACATTGATTTTATCCCTGAAGAAAAAGCAGTGTTAGCGTTGGATTAAGTTTTATCTGTTATGGTACTTTTTTATACCTATTGCCAGTATTATCTATGTGTGTGAGTTATTCTCTACATTCATGGCCTTTTCCAAATGGCTCGAGTGCATTCCACGTACATTGTGCATCCCACCAGTGACGTCATCGGAACGCGCGAGTGTTGGGACTGAACACTGTCGCTGTATACCGGCCGCTCTGATCGCAGTGAGAGCGCTCCTGCCCACACGTGCGTTGTCACTAAAGAGACTCTCGTAGCTGCAGCAAGCAAACAGCGTTCCCCAAACAACAGATGTCCCCATTGGTGTGCTGAACCTGGGACCTAGAGGATCGCAGCTGCTGACCGTGAGAAGCTTCGATTGTGAGAGACGCAGTGACTATCCTAATAGCAACAGGAGGCGATCCACTGAGACTGCACCATTGAAATCCTTACTCCTGATGACTACAGTGTGGTAACTTCGTGCCAAGTTGCACGTGAATGCATATATTCTTATAATCTGATGTACGCAATATACTCACCTTTTTACTAAAACACTGTTTGTTGACATACTTCACTATTTGCGTTTTGCGCTTTTTTGTCTTTTTTCCCTACAGTAGTGGAGCCTGACCCAGCGGGTGGCATTGAGATAGCCAGGGATGGAGGTGGAAAACTTGCGCATGTCCCTTGGCAATTTCTTATTTCCCGCTGACCCAGCTTTTCATACCGGCTTGGCTCTGATTGGCTGCTAAGAAATTTCCGACGTGATGATTGGCTGCTTAGTTTCATAAATGAAACTCAGAATACTATAAAGAACATGTGAGCCAATGAGATTCAAGTTCTCCGGTAGAAAGAGTGTGGTCGGGCTTTTCAAAGTTGCTCATGCTCGAATAGCAGAGCAACCGGTTTCGATTTCAAGCCAGAAAAGCCTGCCTGCCCGATTCCATGATCTCAAAATCGAACATAGCGGACGTGGCTGAAATCTGATACCGATTTCAGTTCCAGAGGATCGGTGGTAGCTCGCGGTCGAGAAAGTCCAAGTTCTCAGAAGAGAAGGGTGCGGTGGCGTGTGGAACTTCACACCGATTTGGGAACCAGGATATTTCAGGCTAAGTCCCGGTCAGGGTAAAACTTTTACTTAGAGTTCCCTGCACCTAGCAATGTCTAGTTTTTGACCCCAGACCCCAGTAAGTGTGTCTTTTTGTCTTTATTTTGTGTTCCATTGTGTGAATAAACTTCAATTTATTTCATTACCTTGTTTTGCTCAGTGAATGATCCCGGTTAAAAAGGTATAAATTGCCTGGTCTCCCGTGACAGTGTTAACCTATGTCCACAATGGGAGCACAGATAGCGACAATAGAAATGAATGGGCAACCTAAAAAAAAAACATACAAATAAAATACATTATTAAAAAAAAATGGAAGCCATCACATGGTGCATCCACTAATCAGATTGGTGGATGTACCATTTGTCAGTTAAATGTGACTTCACAGGCCATATATAAGACTTAAGAAAAAAAGGGAGGTGTATACAGCCCTAAAAATGTATAAATGTGCAATACTAATATTAAACAACAAATTCATAAACACAATAGTGAGGCAAGGCTGCCAGGAAAACTAACCCAAACACAGTTAGTGAAAGACACAAAGAAAACAATACAGACCGGCGCCTAGAGTCCAATAAATGGATGTAGGATAAGTCCAGAGATTGGTATCAGTGTCCAATAAATGATATTCCAGCCAAATGTATAGCAGATTCCTCAGCAGCAGTGATATTGAATGATGCAGGGGAGACAAGAAAGAAAAATCATAGCGTGACAGTGTTTAACAACATAACACATAGACATAGACAAACACACATATACAACAATAAACAGATAGGCTGACTAATATATAGAGAGAATATATTAAACAATAAAAATAAAAAGCAGGAAACTGATAAGGAGCAGGTCTAGGATCCGGTATGTAAAACCGGAGCCCTACTTACAAGATGTCCACAGGATATAAGTGGGTGAATATGGTAGTTGTTGTCCGGCGGCAGCTGTTGGTGGACGCGTGCCACTTGTGGGGGACTGCAGGCACCTTTCTCGATCGGCGTCGGTCAGTGCTTCACTGAAGGCAAACTTCCACACAGCTTGCTATTCGCGCCCGGAAATGATGTCACGGTAAGCGGAACCGCGATCCGGAACTGACTCGTGTACTGATGTCTCCTAACACACCGCTATTCAGAGGGGCTCCTGCAAGGCTCTGCTCCTATGCCAGTATACTGCTGCAATAATTCTCCAAAGGCCCCTCACATCTCATTTGACCCCCAAGAAGCCATCGGATCTCCTGGACATGTTGAAGAAGAAAAGAAAGAAGAACTACTCACCGGAGACTCCTGTTCAAGCAACAGAGGATCATGAACTTCTTTGCATCATGCTGCTGAGGATCATTGCATCAGTGCCACTGTTGGATGAGGAGGATGAATGTTCATACGGCAAAGATAAGAAACACACTGTGACTGCATTTTATTAAATTGAGTATTTTTTTAGGATGCCATTGACTGGCAATGTGTTTATCTGTCCCTTTCAGGGTATAGATAAGCACATTCACAATCAATGCATTTTTTGCAAATGTTTTATACAGTTCTTTATTTTATTTTATTTGGTGGTTGTTATTTTTTTAGGCTGCCCATTCATTGTCCATATTGTGGGCATGGTTTACCACAGTAACTATCAATGGGTTTATTGGCAAAAGTTTTTATTTCATTGTATTGTAATGTCTTTTATTTTGTGTTTTGTTTTTTTTAAAGTTGCCCATTCATTGTCATCGTTGTATTGTAATCCATGTCCATATTATGGGCATGGTTTTCCACAGTGACAATCAATGGGTTTATTGGCAAATGTTTTTTTTTTTTATTGTATTGTAATGTTTTTTTTTATACAGGTATTGCCCATTCATTACCATTGTTGCTATCTGTGCTCCCATTGTTGGCATAGTGACAATAAATGGGTTTATTGGATACTGTGTCATGAATGGTACTGTTATGTCAATGTGATTTTATTGTTAATTTATTTTATTTTGAAAACAAATGGGCAAAAGTGCTATTAGCAAAAATGGAAGGTTCCAGGGCACTGCGGATTTGAAAAAATTTATTAAACAGGCACAACGTTTCAACCACCAGATGTGGTCTTTCTCAAGTGAAGATATAATACAAAACACATACAGTCCACTACTTATAGCCCATACCCCAGGTGTAGTCACTTAAAAACTTCCGGTCTCTCCCACTCATGTCTTAGTCCCGTGCGCATGCACATCCGTGATCATGTCGCTTCCGAGTGACGTCATCTTTGGGCAAGCCCTGCCTTCCGATAGGTCCTGCCGTCCCTCACTGCTCCTCAAGCTGGAGATCTAGGCATCCCATCCAGGCGCATGAGCGAGCGCGCATCCGGGTCCCTTCTCTTTCCTGATGACGTCATCACGTGGAGGCGTAATCTCTGATTGGCCCATCTGTCCCACGATGTCTTGGTGTTCAGGTAAATGCCCGGGAACTGAACACAAAACATCCTGAACTGCAGCGTGTGCATTAAAGTCCCAATGTTGTCCTTCTTACACCATGTCTGGAGTCTTTGAAGGGGGTGGGCAGTGGACATGTAGTGGTACATAGGGAGGGAGAAAAAGAAACTATAATTGAGAGTCCGGTAATAAAAACATACAAAGTGATACTCACATACTCCCCAGGGACCCGGATGTGCGCTCGTGCATGCGTCTGGATGGGATGCCTGTATCTCCAGCTTAAGGAGCAGTGAGGGATGGAAGGACCTATCGGAAGGCAGAGCTTGCCCAAAGATGACGTCACTCGGAAGCGACATGATCACGGATGTGCGTACGCATGCACACGGGACTAAGACATGAGTGGGAGAGACCGGAAGTTTTTAAGTGACTACACCTGGGGTCTGGGCTATAAGTAGTGGACTGTATGTGTTTTGTATTATATCTTCACTTGAGAAAGACCACGTCTGGTGGTCGAAATGTTGTGCTTGTTCAATAAATGTTTTCAAATCCGCAGTGCCCTGGAACCTTCCATTTTTGCTTACTTTGGAGGTTTCACATTGTCAGGAACTCCCCTGTACCAGGAGCACCAGGAACAGCAGTATCTATTATTAAGCTTATGGTGTGCAGCATTACCACTGTATTTATGATTCCTTCTGCCTTTTGTGCTAGCACCCTCACTACAACCTTTGGTTGAATCCCTGCACAATTAGAGAAATATTGAGAGTTTTGTGTCCTTTAAGGATATCACTGTTTTTTGCCTATATACTTGTGAAGGTATTTTTAACCACTGTTTTTTTCCGGTGCTTTTGTTTGTCTCACTGGTTCAGGGGAACATTGGCCCTTGTGCTCTTCTATGGAAGGGCTCATGAATTTATCTATTGCCTTGTTGAATAAAGCGGAGACTAAGGGCCTCATGCAGTAAGCGGCAGAAAGGCACTTCTCGCCCATTTCACGCCAAAAATGCCTACCCCTATTCAGTAAGGGGCGAAAACGTGGCGAGAATCAAAGAAACCGCCAATTCATTTGGCGTTTTTTTTTTCCGACATTGGCGAGGCGAGAAGGCACTTTTCGCCTCAAATAGACATTATTTCCGCCACGCTGTATTCTAGTAGTGGCGAGTAGCTTTGCGCCGCTATTCGCCACTCTAGAATGGCGTTTTTATGCCGAATCCGGCACGCCAAAAAAAGTTGGCAAGTTGATGGTGAGAGGCTGCTGATGAGCGGCGGATCGGCACTTAGAAAAAAAAAGCTTTTGAAATATATTTTGTTAGCATGCTGTCAATGGAGCTAAAACATATTAGTTCGTATTATTGATTCTGTAGTCTTTGAAATATATGATTTGTTACATGAACTAGTTCATCTTATTGACATAATAGTGTCACCTGTTACGTTTATGATGTTTTAAATATATCAGTTGTTACTGTTATGATTAGTTACTGAATAAATCAATGTATTAAGTCTCTGCCTAGTCTCTTAAAGGAACACTTCATATACAGTAAGATGAATCATGTTTGTCAACATAAAAACTGATATACTTCATTAACCTGAAATACCTTATAATAATAACAAGGCTCGTGTACAAAATGATTACCTTTATTTCATAATGTTTATAATGTTAAAAGCATGTTGCAAGTCACACATTATGCATATTGCTAATATTTAAATGTTTTGTAGGCATGCCCTCTCTCTAGTACAGAACCAATTGTGTAACCAATTGTGTACACACTCATTAACATTCCATTAATATATTGGACACAATACAGTGCAACACTTGCATGTTACTACTGTTGTTCAGACAACAATGACATCACAAATGATATATGGATATAGTAAATAATGAATTCACATTATACATATTTTTTGTATTGATGGTTATTGTTTCCAGCACAAAAATGTCTGTGAAATGACACAAATATTCTTACTAAACACCTTCATCCGGCAATATGCTTTTATATATTTCTCCAAATTCATGTAATCAAATCTTCTGGCACACACTTGTGTACATACAAATTGGATGCATTTTTAATGTGTTGTTACCTTGTTGTAACCAATGTTGTACAGTATAGTCATTTACAAACATGTATCATTATTAGGTAACGATGTTTTTATGTGCAAATTAACAGTTACTCATTGTTCGTAAACAGTAATATGACATAAAAATGCAAATATATTTAGACAACAGGTTAATTTAATTCAGTCACGTGACCTAATCAAATATGTATTTAAAGGAGGAACAATCAACCCTCCTTGTAACGTGGACATGGATATGCAAAGAAGACGTTTGCTGATGAGAAGGCGGAGGCTTGTTTGGCAGGAGGGAAAAATAGACAGGATGTGAAAGGGAGAGGAGAGGGACAGGAGAGGGATAGGAGGAGAAGACAGAGGAGAGACGTGTTGGTAGCCCATCCACGTGTGTACCGTGAAAGAACACTTTTAGATGGCCTGAGTGAGGAGGAGATTATAAGTCGTATAGATTGAGTTCAGCAGCAATCTTAGCTCTTTACGAAGAACTAAGAGCAGATTTGGATAGTGTAACAGGCAGAGGTCGTGCAGTCCCTGGTCTTGTTAAAATGCTGTGCTCATTACATTTTTTGGATTCTGCGTCTTTTCAAACAACTGTGGGCATAGTGGGCGGGGTCTCGCAGTCATCATTCTTGCTGGCCTTTAGCCAGTTTCTATGTGCACTGACTAGACGCTCTAGGAATTATATTCATTTCCTAGAGAGCAGACTGAGTGGCTGGAAGTGAGAAATGGCTTTTATAGCATAGCCGGGATGCCATGTGTGATGGGTGCAATCGATTGCACCCATGTTGCCTTGATCCCGCCTAGTCAGAGTGAGCATGCATACTGTAATAGGAAACACTACCATTCCCTGAATGTGCAGGGGGTATGCGATGCCACGATGAAGATTATGAATGTGGTAGCCAGATTCTGTGGTTCCAGCCATGATTCATCTATCCTTAGAAACTCATCAGTTTTCCATGCCTTTGAAAATGGGTCTTTTGGGCATGGTTGGCTGGTGGGTGAGTACATATTCCGAAGTGTTAACACACATATGTCAACATGTCTAATTTTGTCACCTTTTATATTGTGTTTATGAAATTAACTTTGTATCATAATGCCAAATAATCTTAAACATAATTATTCTGCAATTTTCATATTCTATTTAGCATAATAGTGTATTGGATACATATTTACTAATATGTCCACCCACACACACACACACAATAACACTAGAACACAAGTGCCCATCAATCCAAGTGTTACTTGAGATATATGATTTCACATATTTTAATAGAACATCGGTATCGTCACCTAATGCAAAATTTGCATATACTACGTATGATTGTGTAAGTGATCATTACTGAAATATGTTGTTCTTGTTTTAACATGATATATGTGCATGTTTAGTTATCATCTCAGACATGGGACATGAAATATAATGTCCTAAATATTTTGGCTTCAACAATAATCACAATTGACAATGAAACATATAAGTTACAACATGACTACAATGTATCGTGTGTACATTCATTTTCATGCTTTATTATAGGTGACTCAGGTTACGGGATCCGACCGTGGCTTTTGACACCATTGGCTAATCCGCAATCATCCGCAGAAGAGCGATATAATGTTGCACACATATCCACTCGGTCAGTTATCGAGCGTACATTTGGACTGTTGAAAAGTCGGTTCAGGTGTTTAGATAAAACTGACGGTGCATTACAGTATAAGCCTGAGAAGGTGTCTGACATAGTCATTTGTTGTTGCATTCTGCACAATATTGCATTGCATCATAATCTTGAAGGCGACATACGGGAGGGGCTTGAGGAAGAGCCTCCCATATATGCTGCAGGTGACAATGAACAGACAGCCAGTGGTGTTGAGACACGTCAGAATGTGATCGACACCTATTTTTCAGGTAACCAACAAGGTAGATATGAATATTAGGAAATACAGTCATGAAAGTGTGGTTGAATGACATGTGTCACCTTCTTATCATCATAGGATAGTGTTTGTTCTCCTCCTCACATTTAACATCTGTGTTGTTTGGCCAAGCACATCTGGATATGGTATGTATTTGTTTTCGATGTAATTTTTTACAAATATAAATTTTTTGGGTTATATCATGTATGCATGAATGAACAATGTTGTCCAACTACAAATTATATTTCATGTTTGCTGTCCTACTGCACCGACACACTTTATTCGAGCAAATACCCAGTATGTACCTGGCAGATACCTGGAATGCGCCGCTCCTCACCTCTGACAAGCCCCGTTGCGTTTGCCTTCCCAGCCTGGGTTCATGCCTGGCTGACGGGCGGCTGATCTGTTAAATGATAATGATTAGGATTTAATAGGCTGCAATGCTTCGCGTGTCTACCAGATGGCATAAATTCATGAATTGTAATGCAGTATATATATATATATACTGTGCAGTATTGCAGCCAGCGGGAATAAAATGCTTCAATCCCTGCCTGGAAAATACCTCAATGCACTCGGGCAGAAAACAGTCACAAACCTCAATACACCCGGGTATACCCGAATTCGTGGGACTAGCCGAGCTCGAATAAAGTGTGTCGCCAGTGTATATGCTTGTTATGAATATTTATTAGTGTAGCTGTCAAATATCTTGCACATTATTGATAACAAATGCGAGACTTGCACAAGAACTGAGTTCATGGTTCAGGGATGCCTATCTGAAACAATCCATGGATACAGCAACAACAGATGATCCATGACTCCTTTGATTTAGCACAAGTCAACATGATTGAACATACAGTTGTGTATGTTTTTAAAACAATTTCAATACAAATCCGTGTAGCTTTTGGTAATCTCTGTTACTGCTGTATCTGAGTGAAAGAACGTGAATATGTTATCAACATTCACTAGTGTTCAAACTAAATATGTGACGTCATCACACTCATTGTCCTAGCTTTAAAAAATACAGTTTTCATGTTGATTGTTAGTTGTCAACAACAGTGTAACTAATTGTAATGTTCATCAAAATAAAATGACACAAGTGCATTTGTATCTTATTTTTATATATCTGTAGATGAATTACATAGTATGAACGTGTATGTTAACATCCATGAAAATGTCTAGGTACTATATGCATTTTATAAAGAAGTATATATAATGTGTGATCTGTAACCTCAGCTGGCAATTTTTAATGTTTGTAAAATTTTATTTAATATGTTTTGCAATTTTTGATAATAGTTATATGAACATTAATGCTGAAAAAAAGATATACATGCTCAATTTATCATTTGTCATGCATTTCACAAACTGTGTAAATACATGATGTTATAAATATTATCAAGTCACTTTTGTTATAGTTAATGCTATATGTCCAACATATGGGAAACATATACATAATGAAATCATAAAAAATAAATGTAAAAAACATAATTAAAATTATTATTAAAGTGTTACATATAATGATATAGTTAGTATGAGTATAAATTTGAATAATGTTATGAATAACTAAATGTAACATCAGTAATAGTTAACTGATGAAGTTACATTCACTTCATGCAGAAATAAGCGTCACTGAGGAAATCAGCATTACAGTGTTTGCAACCATATTAACATTAATTCAAACTGTGACACAGGTCTCAAATCAGCAAACTCTCTGTGTAGCCAGGTACATTCATTTATTGTGACTCCATGTCAGAGTGATATTTCTGAAATACAAAGGACATACTTTTCAAAATTTGCATCGCTATGATTATGTTATTATGAATCTTTTTTATTATGCTGTTAATGAGTGTACATGTTAACGCATAAGGTACACATATGCTTCCATTATAAGTTGTGTTATGCATGCGGTCACAGTGATTGGCAGAGCGCGTGCCTCTGTGTGCATTGTGCGCGGAAACACCTGCCCCCCAGTCACTCATGGCCGACTACATGCGTTGTCGCACATTCAACAGCCGCGCTGTACTGCAAGATTCCACACACTGCTAAAATGAAAGCAACGGTCCCAGTAATGTTTGCACGCACGCCGCGGTGTGCACTGTGCGTGTAAGCACCGGCCCTCAATGGTGCTGGGCCCAGTACGCCCCGTCACGCTGAAGGTGCAGCCGCACCGTGATGCAGGGTTTTTTACAACTCTATAAAATTTACTTCAAACCCTGCGACGGCGGCGTGGCCATGCCCCCACCTGCGGTTCACACAATGAGGGCGAACCAGCCGCGTGATGTCATGGCCACGCCCCCGTAAATGCACGATCACGCCGCTCCCGTCGCAAGATACCTCTCTCCGTCACAGATCGCGGTTAGCGCTGTCCACGCGCCGCCCCTCCCGTGTTAAACTTGCGACGTAGCCGTGGCCACACCCCCGGCGGCGGTTCCGCCAATGAGGGCAAACCAGGCGCGTGAGGTCATGGACACGCCCCTGCTAACAGCCAAACACGCCCAATCCCGTCACAAGCTCGCCCTCTCTCCTGTGACCTAAGATCACGGTTAGCGCTGTGCACGCGCAGACCACCCCGCCCTCGCGCATCTCACACTGATGCATGTTATCGCAGCCAAATTTCTAAGTACAAGCGTTGAACAATAATTGTGTTGTGAGTGTTTATTAGTATGCTTACATAATACGTGTGCACACGCAACAGAGATTGCGCGCGCACATCATATTGTCTAATCCATGTAGGTCGTCATAGTTATGAGGCCGCATTGTCACCTGATCACGTAGCCACGTCACAGATGGACGTGACTATCACATTAGCCAATGTGTAATTGTAAACAATTCATTTGACATGATCGTGTGTGGATATACATGTGTAATGTTTGCAACAATGGGATAACTGTTATGTAACTGAACGTTACATGTGTGTCATTTTCAGTTAATGTATTTTTGTGACAACAGTCATAATGTATATGTACACATGTTACAATGTGTGTGAGTTTAGAAGAAATGTTTGGCTTTAGCGTCTGCGTCAGTGATGCTGCACATGATGCAGTGTTATTGTCAAGTAGAAATAGTTTTCTCATAGTGTAAGGATAACAATGTTTACCTTTTTATTTGTAGTTAAAAACGAGATTGCTGGAATATGCAGCTGCTGCCGCCACTGTGTCAGCCACCGCTGCTGCTATGCAGAGACGGATTGCCAATCGTTGAATCAATCCTGGGATGCTGAGGCACATACATCTCTGTGAGACTGTCATACTGCTGCGACACACTTTATTCGAGCAAATACCCAGTATGTACCTGGCAGATACCTGGAATGCGCCGCTCCTCACCTCTGACAAGCCCCGTTGCGTTTGCCTTCCCAGCCATGGTTCATGCCTGGCTGACGGGCGGCTGATCTGTTAAATGATAATGATTAGGATTTAATAGGCTGCAATGCTTCGCGTGTCTACCAGATGGCATAAATTCATGAATTGTAATGCAGTATATATATATAT